>NC_084648.1:3743500-4057500 GCF_019802595.1 Syngnathoides biaculeatus | reverse complement strand
GGCAATTTAGACTCTCCAATTAATGTTGCATGTTTTTGTGATGTGGGAGGAAACAGGAGTGCCCGGAGGAAACCCACGCAGACACAGGGGGAACATGCAAACTCCACACAGGTGGGTCCGGGATTGAACCCGTGTCCCCAGAACTGTGAGGCCAACACTTTATAGTTGCGCTAACCCTAATGCTGAATAATGATGCTAAAATGTAAATTGAATAAGTATTAATAAGTGGAGTATCGACTTCAAACTCAGTTTACTCTTTCAAGACTTAAATTATTAGATGCAGCCATAAATATGTTTAAGTCACAAAACCTGTACATTGATAAAAATGATCTCCCATAGGAAGGCCTTTTTTTAATTGATCACTTATAGATTTTATGAGCATATTCATTAAACACGGGAGGCTCTAATGATGTATTTATATCTTAATGATTTTTATATTTCTTTTTATCATTTATTTCAGTTAAAGGTTGCTTATTGAGTGGCATAAACACATTACGATGATAAAATCACAGACACAAAAATGGCAATATTGTATACGTGTATGGCCTCACTATGTTATTTGAGAGAATTCAGATTATTGCTACTTGCTACTCTAATTACTCAAACTGAGGTTGGTCATTGACCGCCATCTCAGTTTTGGGTGTCTTTCACCACCCAAGAGGCAAATACACTGGGGAACTTTAAATAATAAAGAAAACATTTTTTAACATATCTTGCCGTACAGTAACTAAAATCATTTTTCAAATGTACTCAACCCAAAATAATGATGGTCAAATGACACAAATGTGATGTAAATAGACAAAATTTGTCAGTGGCAAAGTTACAAAGACTGTAAAGTGTTTGACAAACATAGTTACTTATCTCGAGCATGTGAATATTACTCTTACAATGCGGAGAAGGTCTGTATTCTTCAGAGACCTAATTACTATCACCAAATACAGGCTGTCTTTAGAGCCCATTGTTCCCCTCAAAGCTTGGTCACAATCTACACTTCTTGTTCCATAATGAAATTTAAATCAAACATGAAGGATTACTGACCATAATAAGATAGTACTATCTATTACTCTATCTATCAATGGTCATTTGATGTTATTGTGCAATACGCTGTATGTGTAAATCTAGCTCTTTGTTGATTGTCCTTGTAATTAGCGGCCAATGTGAGTATACGTGCCAAAGAAACATAATACCACAAATGGTTCACAATGAGACGCGTTAGAAGGGGTGAGGCATTTTAATGCCAAGGAAGACTAAACTTGGCTTAGTGGGCCTACAAAGTGTGATGGATGATGAGGGAATTAGCTCCCCAATTGTGTGAGGATTTGGGTTTACCGCTGATTTATGGTTCCATGACTTGAGGTATATCGTGAAGTATAAATGATTTTTCTCCCGAAACTTTGGTGTTTCTCCTTGTACAATAAAGGAAATAAAACACATCGTACTTTCTGAAGCTGCCACTGTTGAAAAATGTCATTGCGGAATCAGTGTTCTGCAGAGGTCACACGTCACATATTGAGTTCTGAACTGTAGAACTGAAGGCAATTAAAAGGTCTCAACAGTCATGCGCATAAAGCTTTGAGGACAATGAGGACAACAATCATGTCTATGGATAATTTGGATTGTCATCCAGAATCAGAATCAGCTTTAATGGGCAAGTAGGTAATAACACACAAGGATTTTGTCTCTGAGAGTCGGTACCGCCTTGGTATGACATTCACAACAAAGAACAAACAAACAAATAAGAACAAAGAACAAGAGAAATTCAATTAATAACTATCACCAGAGTCATCAGCCTCATCAAAGATGGGAACGAGTCTGCGTATCGACAGGAAGTGACAAGCCTGGAGCTTTGGCGTGGCCAACACAACCTGGTGTTGAGCACTCTTAAGACTGTAGAATGATTGTGGACTTCAGGAGGCATCCTTCACCACAGCTGCCCATAGCGCTGTCCAACTGTCTTGTTTCAACGGTCAAGATCTTCAAGTTCTTGGGAACTACATGCGAGACGCTGAGCTGGGTTAGGGTTTAGGGATGATGGTGTTAAACGCAGAGCTGAAGTCCACGAACAGGGTCGCATAGGTTCCCTCGCTGTCGAGATGTTCAAGGATGAAGTGCAGAAATATGTTGACGGCATCATCCACAGACCTGTTAGCTTGATCGTCAAACTGCAGTGGGTCCAGCTGGGGACCTGTGACGCTCTTGAAGTGGTCCACCACAAGGTGTTTAAAAGACTTCATGGCCACAGATCTCAAGGCAACAGACCTGTAGTCATTAAGACTTAGGACTGCTGATTTTTTTGGGACCTGTATAATGGTGGAGCATTTGGGGACACAAGGTCTAGGCCCAGCTTTTTGTTGATGTTTTGTTGCTTGAAGATCTGCCTCATGTCCATTTCATGGATGTTAAATGGTGGAGTGGACAGAGGTGCGGCTTGGTGGGTGTGTGGAGGGAAGGTGTCCATTAACCCATAATATTTTTTTTTTTTAGTATATCCAGGGAAGCCGAATTATCTGGCAAAATCCCATTCAAGTACAGTACTGGGAGAACAGATTCAAAACCTGAATCCCTGGATTCTGAGAGAGAAGAGCAAATAAAAAAACACAGAAACATGAAGACATTGGAAAAGGTTGGTACTGGTTGGGGATAAGACTCAATGCTGATTGGACAAAACTACAGAAAGAGGTAGGCAGGAGATCAGACTCGCCGCTGACTACATGAGAATGTCTGGTCCACTCACAAGCATTGGGCAAAAATAAATACAGAATAAAATGAAACAAAAAATGAAATTACAATAAAAAACTAAACAAAAAATCAAATTACAGTTAAAAAGACATGATGGTGTGCTGTGTAGGATTTTGAGTTGAACAATCCGCCCCCAACACGCCCCCAGCTGTGTCAAAGTGTGTGTGTGTGGGGGGGGGGGGACTACAAATGAGTGTGTTGAGTCAAAGTTTATAAGACACATAAGCAATTGTTCATTTCTTACGGAGGGACTAGCTGACGAACGGGGAAATGGTGGAGCAACTGTTGGTGTTGGACGAGGCCAGATTCACCTCGGTGAGTCCTGAAACATCACGTAAATTAACGTGATATATATTTGTTTCTATTTACGTCTTTCACACCACAGTTATTGTTATAAAAACATGCACGAGAGAAGTATTGTACTGTCAATTTAGAAAAAAAACTTGGCATCTCGATTTTTGGCATCTGAAAATAGAAAGCCATGCTCATCTTGCCTCTAATGAGCCTAAATTAAATGCTGACTGGGCTGCATTACCCACTAGCAGCTTTTTTCATGTGTTGTCATAACTCACCAGCAGGATTTCCGTTGCTAAATTAAGTTTCTTTAACGTGTCTATGGATGCATTGTATTACCAGATGGTCTCAACTTCCTGTCTGTTGCAACTCCATAAGGACCAACTTCTTCCACTTCTTCTCGTCTTGATGAAACTAAAGCTTCATTTTTTGTCATTGTCAAAGAGGGCCACTGAAAGAAACCTGAATGGTCCCAATTGGTGCTGGAATTAAACATATCAGCCGAGAGAATCACTCAAATGGGCTTGAAATTCACTTCTTCACTGAGCTTTGATTTACAGAGTAGTCCTTTCCTCAGTGCTGTCTGATTGCGCTGACTGACAAAAGCAGGGAATTGTATTGAACGCACAGCAATCCAAAACATTCAATTGCTGTCTCGTTTCTTTTGTCTTTTGACTGAGTGACATCATACAACAGAGTTCTTACTACAAACCTGCTAAACTTTCTTGTGTGTGGTGACCAATTTACAAATTACACACAACAGGAAAGGTGGATTTTTTTTTAAGTGCAGCCTCTTTAGTGTAGTTAAGCACACCCATAAAAAATATATCAATTATATTCCACAATACCCAGTCTGATATACCAGCCCTCCATCAATTTTCTGTACTGGTTATTTTCACCAGGGTGGCGTTATGGCGTCTATCCCAGTGAACTGCGTGCGGAAACCGGGCTACACCCAGAACTGGTTGCTAGGCAATACCAGGGCACAGATGGACGAATAACCATTTGCAGTCTCGCTCACACCTACAGACAATTTAGAGCCTCTTCTACTAGCTTACCATGGCTATTCTTAGAATGTGGACGGAAACGCCAGTATCCAGACAAAACCCACACAGGGACGGGGAGAAGATGCAGATTCCGCACAGGCGAGGCCGGGATTGAATTCTGGTCCTCAGAACTGTGAGCCAATGCGCTAAGCATTCACCACGGTGGTGCTGATGACTTCTCTGCACACAAAATATTTTATTGACCTAAATCTTTTTTGTAGCGACGAGAAGTTACATGACACATCTTGTTGATTTTGATACCACAAGCTGGCCCATACTGGTTTTTAAGCCTGTGAGCTTCACCACACACACTTGAGGATCCCCACCTCCTTCAACTGCACTTGCCCCCTCACAACAGTCTGATTTAAACGAGGCCCTCAAGAGAAGGCAGAAGTTACGATAATTTGGATCTTTGGAGTATTTTAGTAGTAGTATTTGGAGGGAGAAATTCTGTTTTTTTTAATTTCCACTTTAAAAAAAAATTTCCCCTGAATATTATCCAACAATTCTGAGAGAATGCCTTTTATCTGGTAATTTAATCTAAAGTTGTTCTAATCATACATTTTGAAAACTGGATATAATTTTGAAGAATGGAATTTTTTGTAAACATGTAAAGAATAATACAGTGTAAATATTCCTCCCCTCCCTAATTAGTAACTTTTAATGGTACATCTTTGTGTTTAACACTTTGTTGTGTAATTTCCAGTTCCAAGATTTACTAGATGAAATCACAAACAAATGCAACAATTTTAAAGGTATAAATATTTCATAATTAATAATTAATTAATTAAATAATTTACCATCTTTTTGTTAATTCATTTGGATTTCTTAATTACATAATTAGATTTGTTTTCATATTTACAAGCAAGTGTGGAATAAAGTCTTTCTGTCTGTCTGTCTGTCCTCCCCTAGAACCTCACAAAATCATTGCTGGCAGTGGCTTTACTGACGTCATTTGGCAGCTCCATGCTGTACGGATTTAATCTCGCTGTGGTCAACTCTCCTGCCCAGGTCTGAATCAGTGCTACACGTTTTTCCATTTTCTTAATAATTCCCTGGGAAACATCCACTTTAAGGCAGAAGGGAAGCACCGCTACAAACGAACACATGCCATTTGGATTCGCAAACGTGTTATTGGGATGTATCCGGTTGTCATGTGGGGTCATGTGGCTTTGCGTGTTAAATTGAAGAGTACTTCCATCATGTGGTTTAATCAACCCATCACTGCCGGATTTGATGCGGTGTTCAACCGGAGCGAGCTGAGAAGCGTTCCGGTTTGACCCCATGCTAAAGTACAAGTGCTTCATGGTTGCTGAGCTTCACTAGATGCAGCACTTTATTACTGCATACATATATCATACTTTGATTTTCAGTAGTTTACCAAACATGTTATTTATAATTTTGGTTAATGCACCCATCATCTGTACTGATTATCCCGCTCATGGTCACAGAGATGCTGAAGCATATCTCAGTTGACAAAGTGGGATGAGGACCCTGGACCACAAGCCTGACACATAGTGGAGACACAGCTATGGACAGTTTCTCCTTTTCATTGAACTGTTTTCGGAGTGTGGGGAAAAAAATGGAGTAGCAGAAAAAAACTCACACAAGCACAGGGAGAACATGTAAACTTCACAACAAAAAGGTCACATCTGAGATTCTAACCCAGAAGCTCTGACTGTGAGCCAAATATGCTAACCACTGATATCACCAGTGGTGCTGTCAGAGATTAGTTTAAAAGTGACATTTGTGAGGATTGTACGCTTTGGTTTATTTAACCAGAAGACTGAATCGAAATCTCCACCTCTGACGTCATCACCCTGGCTTCCTGTCTTCCATAGAATTAAAATACTGTACATATCTGATATGCTGCTATAACATGTAATTGCTGATGACAACGCTAAGCACAGACAACCGGCTTCTACTTTTTTCACGCACCACGTGTCTGGAACAAGATCCCGGAGATGTGCACGTGAGGCAATGTTATAAACTTGACAAGCTTTAAATTTGGTTAGGACAAAGCTTTAACTATGGTACATGTGACCTGTAGGATGCATTATCAAAGCTGCCAAATGTTACCGAATGTCTATATTTGTTTTTTTTTTTTTTTTTTTTACTTATTACTAGTACTATCCATTCATCTGTTTTCGTAGCCACTGGGGCCTAACCCAGCTGTCTTCGAGAAGGAGGCAGGTTACACCCTGAACTGGTTGCCAGCCAATCGCAGGGCACATTGAGACAGACAACAGTTGCACTCACAATCACACCTACGGGTAATTAAGAGTGCCCAATTAATATTGCATATTTTTGGGATGTGGACGGAAACCGGAGTGCCCAGAGAATACCCACGCAGGCATGGGCGGAACAGGCAAACTCCACACAGGCTGAGCCGGGATTGAACCCAGGTCCTCACAACTGTGAGGCCAACGCTTTGCAGCTGCGCCACTGTGACGCCATTGCTAGTACTATATTATTTTTTAAAACGTTTTAAAAAAACACTGGCAGTATCAGCTCACTTTCATTGGTATAACTACATACTATATACTTCATTTAGTCGCAGTAAATGCTAGTTTGGGACAGCACACCTTACGGAACGCTGTTTACAAATGTCTGCTTTCCGGAGAAGGACAGACGCCTTTGTGTACTCACACAGACACACGCACACACACACACACACACACTACAGACACGCTGAGTTCCTTGTAACAGTGACATCAGACAATTCCCGTAAAAAATGGTGACAGCACACGATTGAAAAGGTCAATTTTATTGGCCAGTCCTGCTCTTACTTTTCCACAGGTATGATTGTGAGCGCTAATAATTGTTTATTTATACATAATGTGTCTAGCTATTGGCTGGGGACTAGTTAGACACCTGTGACCTTCGTGAGGATAAGCGCTTCAGTGAATGGATGGACAAATGATTTGTGGTTCAGATTCAGAGTATTCTTCTTTTCCTACATCAGTACATCAGAGACTTCTATAATGAGACACTTCAAGAACGTTACGGCTGGATTGCAGACAAGAGGCACCTCACAATCTTGTACTCGCTCACTGTGTCCATCTTTGCCATTGGTGGAATGATCGGATCTCTGTTCGTGCGAAAACTTGTCACCAAGTATGGCAGGTTAGTGTTTTCACAGCATCAACTGTCATACTACCAGCAGTGTCAAGTGGCAACAATTTGGGGGTTAAAAACATTTTCTTCATCAAATGGAAGTTAAAATCAGTGTGTGTCTGAACAGGAAGGGTACTCTGGTGAGATCATCTGTGCTGGTGTTTGTTGGGGGGGGTCTTATGGGCTTCAGCCGAGCATTGGGCGAGCCATCCATGGTCATAATTGGACGCTTCATCGTTGGATTACACTCAGGTATGTCTGTGTGTCTCGTGAATGTCCAAAATGCAATCCAGATCGTCAAAGTCATTCTGGAAAATGCATTTAAAATGTTGTGCGTGCTTCATCACATTTAGCCTGTGTTAGTAGTGTTGCTTCATACCTTGCTTCCTAAAAACAAAACACTCAACAAAAACATCTGATTGCAAGTCCAATACCAACAAATTGAATGAGAGCAAAAATTGCAATTTAAGGCTTGTGGTGAGTGCCCTCTCTTCAATGTTCAGGTATCTCTATCAGTGTGGTGCCAATGTACCTTGGCGAGATCGCGCCAAAGAATTTGCGAGGCTTCTTGGGTCTTATCCCAACCCTCCATATTTGTCTTGGGGTCTTCATTGCTCAGGTCCTGGGGTTACATGAGCTGATGGGAAAGGTATAAACAAGGTGGTTTTTTTTCAATCTCTGAGTACAGTATCTGCAAAGCGTTCTAAGATTGTGCTGGATGTTTCGTTACAGGAACAGGACTGGCCTCTGCTCATGTCCCTGATAGTATTTCCAAACCTGGTCCAGTTGATGCTGTTACCATGGTTTCCTGAGAGCCCACGGTACCTGTTGATAGAAAAGGGAAACGTTCACGCCACCATTGCAGGTTTGAAAGGATTTTATCTCCACACATCTATTTTCTGGAGCATCTATTGTCCTCATTAACGGAGAAGTCCGGTTGTTGAAATAACAATGGATCAGATAGCTCATGTCATATGTACTGTACCTTGAAAATTATGATTTTATTCCAGTATCATTTCAGGTTGTTCTGGTAATATTTATATCAGAAATTTTGAATGCTTCCGGTCGCCGACATTTTGATGAGTCACATGACCTACGTGTGCGGATGTGATGTATTATGTGCACAAACACAGGCTCACTTACATTGTGACACAATTATGGCCAGCGCGGATTTCTCAGATTTATCCTCTTCTAATGAAGAAATACCAGATTTAGTTGATCTGGAAGATGGAAGAATATTTCCATACAGATTTGAACCTGTGGCTGTAAATAATGTAGTATTTTTGGATGGTTCTTCGTATATGTAGGCCCTCCTGTAGGAAAAATAGCCGGTGGTAGGCCTGCTCAACTTTAGGTCTAACACTGTACACAACTGAATGCAAACAACTGGATTTGTTGACTAGTGCTTCTTCTTCTTCTTCTTCTTCTTTTCCTTTCGGCTTGTCCCGTTGGGGGTCGCCACAGCGTGTCATCTTTTGACTAGGGCAGGAGCCGAAATACCAAAGGCTAAAGGCTCCCCGATAAGACAGTAACCATACAGGCTAGAGTTTAGGATCACTTAGCATTCTCTTGCTTCGAGCTGCATAGCTTGCCCTGCGTCACATTGTACTTGAAATACTAGCGTCGCTAGTGCTTCCCGGCTGTTGTGTCCCTTTGTGCTGCTCAGCAAATCGATCAAGGAATATCGAAGGGACTGCTCCTGGATTGAGCACAGGTTCCTTAAAAAAACCCATAGAGTACCAAACCAAAACCTCAGAATAATTGTCCGCGTGCACAAAATATTGACTGCATACCCTGCCCTGTTTGTTTTGCGGCTCCGGGTAACCACACTTTGCTATCCACCGGGTCCTTAAATGTTTATTTTTCTTACTGGGCAGAACATGCCACCAAACATTCCGTGGATTATTTCTAACCGAATTATGGCAAAATTCCATGATACAATAAGGCATTTTCCGATCGTGGTGGTACCGCACGCTACAACCCGGCGAGGATTTCTTTGTTTACGCACGTAATACGTCTCGTCCGCGCACGTAGGTCAACATGTGACTCGAAAACATGTCAGCAACCAGGAAGATTCAAAACTCCCGATAAAAATATTTTCAAAGCAACCTTAAATGATATCGAATCAAAATCATAATTTTCAAGGTACAGTACATGTGACATGACCAATTTGATACATTGTTAATTCAACGACCCGACTTCTCTTTTAATATCCTAGGTGAGATGCAGCCTACCCCAGCTGCCCTTGGGCGAGAGGTTTACAAATATTATTAGTTACAAGGGTTAAACTCTTGACATGTTGTCAGCCGATTGTAAATCTTATTTGTTTTATAAGAAGTGCACCACTATTGGTCCTGATAATCAGTCAGATTCCGTTTTAATTAAAGTCGATCACGAGGTAGTTTGGGTTGATCGTGAAGGCGTACTGAAAAAAAAAAAAAAGACAGCCATATTTTTCTGACCTTTAGCTCACCGCGCATATACAAACAACGACTGTACAGGAAAACACGCGAGTCGGCCAGTTCCCCCCTATTTTAACCGCTCTGATGAGTTTGGAGGCTGGTGTAAAGAAGACAAAAACATATCACTTTCATACAGAATGGGAGGCGGACTTATTTTTCATGTTGTCATTTTCGAAGTGAGTTTGCCTTATCTGCCAGTGTACTATTGTAACACCAAAGAAGGGAAATGTGGAACGGCATTTGCGAACTGTTTATGGAAAATACGACGCCGACATTCCTCTGAAAAGCAAGCTGAGAGTGAGAAAAGTAAACGGACTAAAATCCCAACTGGCCCAGGTGTGCATTTTCATTGGTATGGTGTTTTGTGATCATCAACGTGAACGCAGATAGTTACAAAAAATGTTTATAGTTAATTATGTTGTGTTGTGCAATATTGTCTCATACAGTTATGCAAGGCTCACAAACATACATTTACACCTTAAGAATCCTCAATATACTATACTCAATATGTATTGCATTTTTGTCATGGGTAGATCTTTGAGACTTGGTCATTCTAGTTTATCATTGGTCATTCTAAAAAAATAAATAAATAAATGGATAAGGACACCCCCCCCCCCCCACACACACACCGGCGGGGCATCCCGCTTGTCTGCTAATTATTTCGCAACCACGACCCGCTCACTATCACATATTTTGCTGGACTAAGATTTTTCGGATTACAAGGAAGACCAGAATTTATACAACCGCTGCGTGATTCTGACTCGGAGACTGACTTGGGGTTTTCTCTCCCAGTGTTCAGTCCCAGTCAGTTTATTTTGCCGCCCCACACTTCCAGCCCCCCGAGTGCCTTCACCCAGTGGGTCCAAGTACTCTTCCTCCGATCCTTTCTGGAGGACCCGTTTGGCCATCTATCCAGGCCTTCCATGGTGGGTCCAGAGGCCAAGATGCAGCTGACGTCCATCCACGTCTCGCCGGCGACTGAGCCTCACCCGACTTCCGCCAACACTTCGCCGATGACCAAGCCAGCGGATTCTAAATTGATTGTAAAGCTGTAGCCCAGAGGGACAATGAGTTCACAGCCCTTGAGGTGCAGCAGACCGAAGTCTATGAGTCCTTCTTGCAGGAGCAATTGGAGCGGAACAGTGCTAAAATTGCAGTCCTCATGGACCGAGTTCAGCGTGAATTAGACGAGCAGCCGAGTCCCCTTGTTTTGTTCTCCGGCGACCGATCCACACCCGACCTATGTCCACGCCTCGGTGTTCCGGCGGCGACCCACCAATGGCCGCCTGATGATGAAGCCTTGGTGGTGACCCGCCCTGCGACTCGTCCTCGGCCGCCTCCCGCTCCCGTTCTGTTGGTGACCCATTCACGGCCCCCTGACGACCACACCTCGTTGGCAACCTATCCAAGGCCGCCTGATAACCACACCTCGACGGTGACCAATACTCGGCTGCCTACGACCACACCTTGATGGCGACCGATCCTCAGCCACCTAATGTTCCTGTTTTGGTGGCGACCAATCCACGCCCCCTCAGGACCACGCATTGGTGGCGATCCACGCCCGCCTAATGACCACGGTTCAATGGCGACCAATCATCGGCCACCTTCTACTCCTGTTTCGTTGGTGACCGATCCTCGGCTGCCTTCCGCTCCTGTTTTGGGAGCGCTGCCTGATGACCATACATTGATGGCGACCGATCCTCGCCCGCCTGATGACCACGTCTCCATGGCTACTGATCCTCAGCCACCTTCCGCTCCTGTTTCGGTGGCGACTGACCCACGGCAGTCTTACGCCCAAGCATTGGTGGTCCTCTAGTAGCTGGCTCGCGACCACATCTTGGGAGGCCTTCATCCGGAGCCATCACCTGCAACTGTCTGGTTCCTGCTCTGCCTTTGGGTTCCTCCTCGAGGACTTCTGCTCGAGTCGCCCCGTGGGTACCCTGGTGCTTGGCGTCCTGGCCGAACTCCCGACCTGCCTGGGTGGACTCCTTGTTTTGGGTGGCCTGGACGGCCACCAGACTGACTGGGGTGCGGGGTGTTATGCTCTCCCCGGGCCCCTTCCGCCCTCCCCTGGTCTTTTTTTTTCTATGTTGTGTGTGGGATCCGCAGCTTGGGGGATTGTAGTGGGAGGTGTGGCTCTGTCAGGGGTATGGCCAAGCCACTGCCCTGCGCGTTACCAGAGTGTAGAGCATTCCTTTGTCACAGTGAGCGTGTGCCTCCTTAGTTTGACGAAGTCTTGTCCATGTTTCTAAGTTTGCGTCATTGTCATCAGACCTGACCTTGTCCACGTTTTTGAATCTTGCCTGTTGCTTAGCGTTTTTGTACTTCCACTTGTTTTGGACAGTCATTTCGTGTTCGGCCTCCTTCTGGTATAAAACCACTGTTAATATCCCTCTCGTCTGTCTTCCAGCACTCAAGTGGTTCCGTGCTAGAGGCAACATCCAGTTGGAGATTGAGGAGATGCAGGAGGAACAACGCTCTTTGTCCTCCATCCAGACGGTATCTGTTTGTGGACTCCTCATGGACCACTGCGTTCGCTGGCAAGTCATCACCGTTGTAGTGGTCAACATGGGCATGCAGCTATCTGGCATTGATGCGGTGAGTCAGGGAAAGTTGGATTCAGTCGCTCATGTCTGTACAAATGCTGTGCAGTTATTATGGCAGCTCCCCACTGTGTTCCCCCCGTTTGTGTGCCTTCCTGTCCATATATCACAGTCCCACTAAGCAGGGGGCAAACAACCACGCCTCATTATCTTCAGGTCTCCTCTCTCAGCACTAACTCCCATTGGAGGGTTGACCCATCAGCATACAAGCAACACACTATGGTACTCACTGTGCTGTGCCAGTGGAAGCTGCAGGCATGCTGGTTCATGTGCTAGTACAAAATCACAGCAGGGGTGCACCCCGCTGGGTCTGCCAGTCCCAGATGTTCCAGACTGCAATGCTGGAGCATGAACACATAGTGTGTGATACATTTTCAGGCATTCATAATGAACAGATGCAAGTTCCATCCATCTATTGTTTCTTATTTTCTCGACAACATATCCTGTTGAAGGGTGAGAGTTGAAACTGAAGACCAGAACAGTTTACTTGAGAGGTAGGACTTGAACTGATCACATTAGTCCCAAGGCTGATATTTACACCTACTAGTTTTATCCGACATTCCTATTAAAAATCAGTGACTAAAATATTTTTTTAAAAGAGCAAAATTGCGTTTAGCAACTGAGTGTGAAGCGGCTGGGATAAGATAAGCATCTCCAAATCCGAGACCACAGTCCTCCGTCGGAAGAGGGTGCTGTGCCCTCTCCGGGTCGGGGACGAGACCCTGCCCCAAGTAGAGGAGTTCAAATATCTTGGAGTCTTGTTCACAACTGAGGGGAGAATGGAACAGGAGATCGACAGACGCATCAGTGCAGCGTCTGCAGCGATGCGGACTTTGTATCGGTCCGTTGTGGTAAAGAGGAAGTCAAGTCAAAAGGCGAAGCTCTGAATTTATCAGTTGATCTACGTTCCTAACCTCACCTATGGCCATGAGCTGTGGGTTGCGACTGAAAGAACAAGATCCCGGATACAAGTGGCTGAAATGAGTTTCTTCACAGGCTCTCCCTGAGTGATTGCGTGAGAAGCTAGGTCATCCGGGCTGGGCTCAGTGTCGAGCCGCTGCTCCTCCGCATTGAGTGGAGCCAGATGAGGTGGCTGGGCCATCTGATCCAGATGGCTCCTGGACAACTCCTTGGTGAGGTGTTCTGGGCACATACCACTTGAAGGACACCCCCGAGAAGACCCAGAACACAATTGAATGGCTACGTCTTGGCTGGCCTGAGAATCCCTCGGGATCCCCCCAGAAGAGCTGGAGGAAGTGGCTGGGAAGGGGGACATCTGTGCATCCCTGCTAAAGCTACTGCCCCTGCGGTAGAAAATGGATGGATGGAAATGACAACAATAGAGAAAAAAGTTGCATACAGTCATATTTAATTAAACCCCTAATTATCAATATAATATTTTTACATACATATCTATGGCACAGTAGTATATCCATGAATCAAGTAATTAATTTCCACATGAAATTTGGTTTCAACACCTGTCATTGTTATGATGCTCAAGAGTACCTTGGCATTGTGACATTGTGAAATATATTAGGTGATTAGTTGATCAAAGATCTGTTGTGAATTTTCGTCTTGAGCCGCCTGTGCAAAAAGTACTGAAACCCTCACCATTTGGATAAGTCCAGTCAGAGGTTTAGAGAAGGCCGAGTTCAGTTGCTCTGTAAAGGTTGTAGTGCATTTTAAGTTCATCTTGAAAATGCCATCTTTCAGCTCTTGATATTTTTCCAGATTCTGGTTTTCTATCTTCTTCTTGTTGCATTTGAAACTTCTATGAATTATTTGTCAACCACCTGAATGCCTGGATGACAGGCTCACCTTTCATCACATCTGGAACCAGATGCCCACCTGGATCCGAGCTTGGTTATTCTTAAGCACCATTGTCTTCCATTGACACTCTAAATGTCCATCCTGTCATTGACACGGATGTTTCTCCACACTACGCCAGGTGCTCGCATTTGATATTCCATGTCCACTTTAGCTCTCTGTATCATGTGCTTCAGGCCTGTTTTTGTGTGCCATGATGATTGCATCTGTTCCGTCGGACCGACCACTGGTCCGTCTCAGACACTTCTCCGAGCTGTCAGTAGTACACGCTGTGCAGGGTTTTCCCCTTACGCTGGTTCCTCCTCATTCTGCTTGTCGTCATGGGGTTTCTGCATCCTTAGGTGTTCACTTAGCAGTTCATCACTGGCGGCCATCTTCTTGAGACATGTCATCAGCCTCCCTCCTTCTGTTTAGTGTACAGGCTCAGGATGCTGCTGGACTTGGGGTGAAACCCACTCTGCATTGTGAGGACCTTTTTGTCTTTTGGATTTTATATCCTTCTTTGGCCATCTTACTCCTCCAACAGAGTATCTGATGATGGAAAAGAGACAAACTTGAGAAAAGAAAACAAAATAGAAATACCAGCTGAATGAGAAGAATATGCATCCATCCATTTTCTTAGCTGCTTATCCTCACAAGGGTTCCAGGATTGCTGGAGAGTCAAGACTATTTGTGTGTTTATTTGATCAAACCTATACTGTGCTGTACTGTGCTGCACTGTCTCTTTAGCAATGCTATTGTGATTGCCCTTTATTGTTTAATTAATTAGAAGTCAGTTTTATTCATAAAATGTTTGACTTCACCTTGAACTGTCTCCTATTCTTTACATTAGCTACAAAGTAATTAAAAAGCATGCTGTGAAATGGACCTCTAAAATATTTTGGACTGTGCATGGCAAAGTTAGCAAAATGGAAATAAAGGAATCTAAACCATGAAATAAAAGGAGGGAGTCTAAATATGCACAGGGAGAACAATTTAGAGTGTCCAATTAATGTTGCATGTTTTTGGAATATGGGAGGAAACCAGAGTGCCCAAAGAAATCCCACGCAGGCACGGGGAGAACAGGCAAACTCCACACAGGCGGGTCCGGGATTGAACCCTGGACCTCAGAACTGTGAAGCCAACAGTTTACCAGCTGATCCACCGTGCCGCCCAGAAAAGACCAGACAACGTAAATCCCGAAAACATGCTGACACCAGATAACACATGGAGTTCCTCATGTGCGATTCCGTTTGCCATTTTACAGATTAATTGGATGCGTAACAAAAAAAACAAAGCAGGACATACGAGTATGAAGCATAAACAACATTACCTTCACCGTTTACCCTTTAGTTTAGGTACTCAGTCTTGGGATCGTGACCTTCGGTTTTATGATATTCAGTTCAGGATGCAGCTCACCTTTTCCTTGACAGCAAAGTTATTAACAGGATCCAAGTGGAGCTCAGAGGACAGTTGGGTCTTGAGTTGAGAAGATTCAACCGAGTGGTTCCAAGCTGGGGAGGGGGGGGGTCAGCTCTTTGTACTGCGCCTTGAGGTGATGACATTGGCCCATGGGCTATTTGTAGTACTCACTGGTTGCTCTCTTCATTCAACTGCCACAAAGAAGTTAACCCAAAACTTAAAGATGGAGTTGAAAAAGTCATTTGTGCACAATTATGAATTAGTTAATTATTCAAGTATTATATTTAACTGATCGCATTTAATCTTTCCTCATCGTTGTCATAGTTTTAATCTATATGTGTACATGCATGCTTGGCAGTTTGGATTGGTTACTTCGTCAAAATAAGAATATTTAATTGCATCGATCACAAGATCATGCGCACTACCTGAAAGATCGATGTCGCATGAGCCAAATGTGATCAATGAAAATATACAAATGAATTTCAAAGGGAGTCCATTTCATGTTCATTCCAGATGATACGCCGCAACTCAAAGGAATGTCAGTGACGATAAAAATAATCATGTTGATGAATTACCTGGAAATTAGATGAAAACATGTAGCTGTGCTTTTTGTGTGTGTGTGTTATTCTCAATCTCAGATTTGGTACTACACAAATGATATATTCAAGAATGCTGGAATTCCAGAGCCTCGCATTCAGTATACCACAGTGGGAACCGGAGCCATTGAGGTCATCTCTGGAATGTTGGGTGTGAGTGCACACTGGCTAAGAAAATCTGCATGCATGTATATATATGACACGAATCCATCACGATCTTGCTTCACAACCTGTCACATACTAAATGAGATCAGTTGATGATGTACATATTACGTATCCGCTTGACAACAGCACCTTGTTTCCCCTCCTGCAGTGTATTACTATTGAGCGTGTTGGTCGGAGACCTCTGCTAATTGGTGGTTATATCTTCATGGGCCTCTGCTGTGCTGGGATCACCGTGTCGGTCCGCTTCCAGGTATGCCGCCATTCTCTTTTTGTCCTCTTCAATCATTTAGAGGCTTTTAACCGGAACAGGATTTTACATTATTTGTTTGACGCACACAAAAACATGGTTTTTCAGATGTATTTTAATTACCTCCATATGTTATTGTTAACTATCCTACGTGCTTTGAAAGATGCTATATGAATCCATTAATATTATTATTGTTGTTATTACGAATGAAGTCATACAAAATGAAATATTTGGGAGAATTTGTAGAACCTATCATCAGTCAGTCAGGTGTAAATGAGTTTGGGTAAAGTATCTTGCCTGATATTTTCCCCCAGTCTTTTTAATGTAAATTGAACATTTGAATAATAGAAATGTAATGTGACAACACATTTGACCGATCACAGGACGAGCTGCCATTCATGCACTACGTCAATGTAGGCTGCGTTGTTGGGATTATTGCTGGCTTCTGCATTGGTCCAGGTAAATATTAAATTAAAGCACCAATAAGTGACTGTTTTGTGTTTTTCATTCTACTTATTTATTTATTGATTGATTTATTTTGCATTGCTTACCGGCTCTCCCTGCTGCTGTGTAGTGGAGCTTTAGTTTTTATACTTTTGGTCAATGTCTAAAGAAGAAAATGCAGATTCAACACTCACACCATGTTCTGAAATAAACATTGTCTTAAAGTTGAATTTGCAGCAAAATTAATGCAAACACTGCACACAATCATGCATGGTAACATCAGCACTTATACACTAGTGATGATAAAGCATTTGGTGTGCTGGCCGGTCCATTGGTCCATTCCCACTTTAAAGTTGTTGTTGTTTTCTTTGTTGTAAAATATTTGTCTAAAACTAAATTCACAAAAGACACATTTTAACATTTTTTACTTTAGGCCATTGACAAGTACAATACTATATGCCATATATCCTTCCATTATCATAATACAAGGGTCGCGAGAGTGCTGGAGCCCATCCCTGCTAACTTTGGCGAACTCCACTCTGAACTATTTGTTATGTAAATATGATTCTTTTTACGTGTTTTAGTTTTTTTTTTTTTTTTTTTGGGAGTGGGGGGCACTCCGACAGTTGCACTGCATTATAGTGAGGTATCTATACAGAAATATGTACTTCTTGCAGTCGGATGCTCGGGGGTGGTTTATGCCACACAATATCAGACCAACTAGCGGATCTGGTCTTTGTGCGTTAGGTGACACTGCCTCCTCCTGGACACACATGTGATGATGCAGCCTCGCTCCAGCGACCCCCTCCCTCTTGCTCGCCCCCGCTCCCTCTGCCTGCACACTGATATTGTATTTCATTAGTCTTGTAAATTAGGAAGTCTTAAGTGCCACACCACATCCATTCCCACAGTCATTAATACAAGGGAAAGAGTTGAGTGAAGTGAATTAAGAGGCAATCATTTTCAACATTGGGAGCCATGTTGAGTGGACCTGCGAGGATGATGAATTGGGGAGAATCCGGCGTACACAATGTCATTCGTCAAGCAGGCAAAAATCTATACTTCGGCGCACAGACTACGCTTTCTGTTGCCGCAATTAGACTTTTAATGGCTCATTGTTCATCAGCTCGGCGTGATGAATGCAGCTTCCGTCAGACTAAAGCCTGCACGCAGCGTGACGCCTCCTATACATACCGCAGATGTTGACAAATTATGGCCTAGTTATTAGCCTGACGGTATTAAACCTTCATCTGCGCAATTATCGTGTGCAGATAACGAGGACGGCATTTGTAACACTTAACATTAGAGCATTGGGAAGAAAATGCTAAATTTCTCCTTCATCACCTTCACGTTTAATAATGAAGTATTGTGTATTTAAGGCCGCAGTCATTTAAAAAAAAATAATAATAATACTCCAATCCCACAAGTCCCAGCTAAAATCATCTTTTTATGGTTTGGCCTTTTTGCAACTTGGCAAAAGTCTTCCTTAAAGTCACAAATAAAGCACATAAAAAAAGAACCATGAAATCATGTTTTTACATCATATTGTTCCTTGTTTATTTTCAATGACTTCCAAGAAAAGTCTTTGTTATGATCTCTGGAAAACGTATTAGCTGCTTCAATTTCCATCACCTGCTGTGCACTTGACTATTTTACAGGATTTCTGCCCCAACACCACACCAATTATCTGCTGGCCTTTGAAAAGCTATTTGAATACTTATTTGATGTCGAGCTTCAGGTCCATAAACTAGAACACGTTTAAGAACAGGTTTTGTCTTCACAAGTAAAATAACGACAAAACGTTACTGACACTGTCGCTCTAGTGTATCCCACTCCTTCTACTGGTACGCTGATTGACTTACCAGTAAGGACAAAGAGCACACAAGTACAGGGACCTTAAGATGGATAGCAAATAAATGTTTGAACAACTTTTCAAACTGGCCAGCATTTCATTGTCTGCTGACTGAACATTGCACCTTAAGAAGTGTTGCTGATTTCGAAAGTTGACATTTTTGCAGCCGGTGTGCCGTTCCTCATCACTGCAGAGCTGTTCAAGCAGTCGCACCGACCAGCAGCTTACACCATGGGGGGCTGTCTCAACTGGTTGTCTAACTTCACCATCGGCTTTGTCTTTCCCTTCCTTGAGGTCAGAACTTTTTTTTCTTTTTTTTTTCACTCTTAACTATTTATGAAAAGCGTGTATTTTATCTGTGACTGCTTGGATTTGGGCGGCACGATGATGGGACAAGTTGGAGGGTTGACCTCACAGTTCTCAGTTCCCAAATCCTCGCCTGTGTGGAGTTTGCATGGGTTTTCTCTGGGAACTCCAGTTTCCTCCCACATCCCAAAATCATGCACCAATAATTGGACACTCTAAATTGCCCCTACGTGTGATTGTGAGTGTGGCTGTTGTCTGTCTCCATGTGCCCTGCGATTGGCTGACAACCAGTTCAGGGTGTACCCCGCCTCCTATCCAATGACAGCTGGGATAGCTCCAGCTCTCCTGCAACCCTTCTGAGGATAAGTGGTTCAGATAGTGGATGGATGGATGGATGGATGGATGGATGGATGGATGGATGGATGGATGGATGGATGCTTGGATCTGGTCTGGAGAACTTCATGAATCTGACGTTTAACTCACTAAAGATCTTCATTGGCAAGCCTTATGGTGAACACAAATCCCGAAAACAATTTGTAGCTTTTACTTGATGTCACAATGGAACAAAACGGTGAATATGTCTGCCTCACAGTTGTAAGGTTTGTGGTTTGAATCTCAGCTCAGCCCGCGCAGTGTGTTTCCCCTGTTTTTACGTGGGTTTTCTCTGGGCAGTGAGTGTGACTGTGAAGAGTTGTTTGCATGTTCATTTGTGCCCTATACTGGTTCCCAGACAATTTACTAATCATTCTCATTATAATCATACTAATAGTATGTTGTAATAGTATTATTACACTGGAGGATAGTGTTGATGATGATTGCATTCCATCCATCCATTTTCCATACTGCTTATCCTCACAATAGTCACTGGAGTGCTGGAGGCTATCCCATTTGACATTGGGTGAGAGGCAACTGAAGGGTGCATATCAACAATCATATTAACAATCATTCACGCTCACACTGACATCTACAGACAATTTAGAGTCTTCATTACACCTGCCGTGCATGTTTGGGGATGTGTGAGAAAACCAAAGGCCCTGGAGAAAACCCATGCACGCACGGGGAGAACATGCAAACTCCACACAAGCGAGGCCGGATTGCAACTTCGGCCCTCAGAACTCTGAGGCAGATGTTTAAACCACTTGTTAACCATGCTGCCCAATAATAATAATAATAACCTTTTTTTTTTCTTTAATCTTTTCCCATTAGGCGTCGCCACAGTGTGTCATCTTTGCAATTAGAAGTGTACAAAATGAAAAGCTCTAAATTCTACATTTGGTCCTGAACACATAAGAAGGTTCAGTTTTGCTTGGATGTCAAACAAAAGACGATAATATCCAGGGAGTCCTCCAATTAAAACCGTCTCGACCTAAAACATTTTGACTTTGCGACGGCCGTGTCTTGTCCGCCATTTTGGCTCCAGCACCATAGTGTTTCTGCTTAGCTCATGCATATTGCTTATCTGTGTTTGTGGACCGGGATTATATTTGGCTTTTTCATCCACCTTTTTACACATTATAGCCCAAAAGAAGAAAGCTGGATTTTTTTTTTTTTTTTTAGCAATGCTGGTCCGGCCGAAAGAAAAGCAATGACCATGGAAACGAAGCATAACATCCTAAAAAAAAAATGGAAAATCAGAACTCTGAAAAGATTTGGCTGGAGTTTTGAGAATATGGACAATTTGATGTTAAATGTCTCTAAATATTGAACTGATTTTCAAAATATTTAGCATTAATTTGATAATAAATTAGTTTTTAATGAATCAATCGTTCCACCTGTAAATTTCGTTAAAAGTGTCAAACGAAATTGATCATAGTATAGAAAACACTTGGCCTGAACTTTAGTGATGAAGGCATGAAGTGAAAGTGATTTGTATCCTGGATATGCCTCGCACACCTCATTTTACATTCTTATTTGTTAATCAAGTGTCAAAGGAAGTTAGCCTGTACCATTATAAAACTTGAAAACAAAACAATATGACAAAATAATAGTCTTAGCGCTTACTCCTTTTACTGTAAGTTTTCTTATTTTTCAGAACTTTTGGTGTTAAAAAAATATATTTTCTTTAAGAAACACCCTTTGTTAACCTCCTCCATGTTTTGGGAAACAGCCAACGCAGAACAAACGTTAAATGAATTGCTCGTTGTGGTCTTGTGTGATAGAACAGCATTTAATTTGATCAGAGCAATTAAAACTGTGACACAAGTCCTGCACTCAAAAAGTAAAAAAAAAAAAAATATGGTACACAGTTTACCTGTGGCATAAAACATGAGCACACTCAGCATATTTGCCCTCTCCAGCTGGCTACAGGACCTTACTGTTACCTCATCTTCTGCGCAATCTGCCTGGGAGTGGCTGCCTACGCCATCTTCATCCTTCCCGAGACCAGGAACAAAACCTTCATGGAAATCAGTCAGATGTTTGCCTGCAAGAACGACATCCTTGAAGAGGAGCTGACATCCAACGGGCATCTGAAAATGTCGCTGATGAATGGCTATGGGACTCTGTAAGGAACAGGTGGACCTGCTCAGTTCGGTCGAGTGGGACTATGGCAGAGGTGTAGAAGGTAAAAGCATCAAGACATACGCGTGCTCTTCACATGTGTCTCTCATTAAGCTTCCAAAGCATTTGAATGTCTTTCCCAGTAACATGCAGCCTTTTTCCAGGAATTTGGTCCTGAGTCCCAACTTCGCATATCCAAGCACATCCCATGACCGTTCATGAACAATCATATAAAATGTACCGTACAAATGTAACACATCAGAGGCGACATGATCGCTTTATTAATGTCAGTGTGTACTTCCTGACAAAAGGTTATTTTTGTTTTTCTTTTTTTTCCTCATTCCAAATGTAATGTTTGTCTCTTTTTATCTAAAGAGATGGATATTGTGGCTACTGTAGTAGTCATTTTATGTCTTGACTTATTTTTTTATCAACATATCTGTTGGTGTATGTTTTAAAATATTTTTTTTTGTATGAAACAAGGGTTTCCAAACTATGACACGGGGGCTATTTTAACCCGTCGTCCATTTTTTAGCAGCCTGTGACATGCACAAAAAATAACATTTTACACAGAACGCTACTGATGTGGTGGTAGTTAGTACTTAGAAAACTGTGAGTGAGCAGTTTTGAAAAATAATCATCTATTACTGCTTAATGGATTGGTTTTAGCACCTTTAATAATGTCGAACAATGTCACAGTAGATTTTCCTCCGTATGCCGTCCTCAGAGGAAAAGGTTTGGACACCCCTGGTATGAATGAATGTGTAGTCAGAGACAAAGATAAATATTCAGTAAAATTAAGAATTTATAAAACATTAATGTTTTGAATGTTTTATACTTTTTGGCATTGCCCCTTGTCACTTGCCTTGTGGGGCAGAATCATGCACCATTTATACAGTTTGAAAGTTGTAGAATATTTTTTATTGCATATCAAATCTCATCCGAAAAAGTACTACAGTTGGTCAGACTACATTTATGTATTCATCAGCAATGGTCTTAATAATGAATGAAGAGAATAGTTATCTCAAAAACAGATAATAAAAAATAATCCCCGAAGCCCCCGGAAAAATAATTTGAAAACATCTCTTAAATATTACAGCTATATTTCAAAACATTTCTCATAAGCAGTTCAGACTTCAATGTGAATTTTACATTCAATGTCATAGATTGTACCACGCAACAAACAGCCTGTGAGGCACATGTCTGAGTATAAATCATGTTATTCCATCATCAGCATGGAAATGAAACATTAAACTAAAACAACGTTATGCCCACCTCTGCTTCGGATTGCCGCAAACGAGCTCTAGTAAAACCTTGCGCTCTCGCGCTGTGTGAAAGCTGCCATCACCAAAAGTGTGCTCATCTGCAGCCCGGACAACAAATTCGCCATGTGTCATGTGACAATGATAGCCGTACAGACTGCTAAAGGATCTCTTTCCTTCTGCCTTAAGGCTACTCCATCCATCTGTCAGCCCCCTCCCTGCAGAACAAACACACACGACTAGGAAAAACATTGTCACATGCGTGTCCAGCGTCGCAAAGAGGACGGAAAGTAACAGGCACAAGCAAGCGAAATGAGGGGCCATCACTGACATCCTTCCCTGTTATCACACGCATGACTGAAATACTTTCATACACACCACTGAAAGGGTGACTAACACACACACACACACACACACACACACGGACACACACACACACACACACACACACACACATTACTGTTTTTTACATTCACAAACACAAATGAAATCCCCTCATGTGTATGTATGAGAGCATTTTAAAAGAATGCATGGGATCATTTCTGTTGCGTCTGAAAGCTTTTCAGTTGTGTGAGAGCATTTCCCGTGTGGGAGGCATTATTTTATTAGTGAATGATAGTGTTTCAATAATGAATGTAAGCGAAACAAAAATGTCAGCAGTAAGAGCATTTTTGTAATATGTGTGTGTGTGTACGTGTGTCTGCATGCAAGTGTGTTTGCCTATGTGGTTTATGAGGACATTGCACCTGAATACACACCACGCTATGTGTGTGTGTGTGTGTGTGTGTGTGTGTGGTGTGTGTGTGTGTGTGTGTGTACACTTGTGAAAATGAATTAGTAGTGATACTCTGAGGATGTCAGCAATGTGTGTGGGAGTGTTTCAGCATTATATGTAACCAAAGAATGTCATTGGTACCCATAAGAGTGTTTTATGAGTGTGAGTGTTTCAGTAATGTATAAGAAGAGGAATGAAAAATGGCAGCCGTGTGTGTGAGAGCGAACAATATTTAGCCATGAGTGTCATTTTAGCTGCGTATGTAACTGAAAAGATCAGTAGTACAGTATTGCTGTATCCATAAGTTGTAGAGTTTACAAAGTGTGTGTGAGAGCATTTCAATAGTGTGCATGGCTGAAATAAAATGTTGGTAATAACTGTGCAAGTGTTTCAATTGTGTGCATGAGAGAGACATGTGAAGACATGAGAGTGTTTCACCTGTGTGTCGTGGTAAACCTTGATGATGGCCCCTCATAGGTCGGGCAGGCTAGTCTCATAAATATCAACTAAATTTATCTGGACTATTTGACCGGGCTGTCCAAGAAGTCCGTATCTCAGCATTTTCTGCTACGGCCACGTGAAGAATGAAAGACAAAGGAGGGGAGCCGAAACAGAGAGGAGGGGGCGACTGAAGCCAACATTTAGAGTTGCTGGATTGCTGCTGAATGACAAAGTGTTTCAAACCATGAGAGATGACCAAAAAGTGTGGCTGTCCATAATAGAAACTGCCTAGCCGACAAAGTGCTCGTCGTCACCGTACGTTTGCGCGGATAACATCCGAGCATTGTGGAGCGCGCAAAGGCCTCCGGCAGACCCGGTCGATAAATCAAGCAAATAGCATCACAGGCTGGCCAAGGAAGGCGTCCAACAGATAAAAAATATTCTCCCACACAACAAAGCCACACTCGCTGTGTAATTAATTGCAACAAATGACCTCTTCCTCTTCCTGTCTGCCCCCACCTCCACTCCTCATGCTGCACTAACAAGCACACTCCTTGCTTGCGTGCCCGTCTGAAAGAAGAGCTCACGCGTGGGCGCGTGCACGTGCCTTCATAAGCGCCTTAATGTGGCTTATTGCAGTGTGCGGTCCCCTTAGCCGTGGAAATATTCGCGTGACGGATGTGCTTTGTCGCCAGCGCTCCCCAGCGGAGGGCTGCTGCTGTCAGGGACGAGATGATGACATTAACAGGGAGGCAAGGCGATGACAAATGCCTGTTATCAGCGAACGAGGCCGGTGACAAATCGAATGGCAGCGCCCAGGCAGCCCCGGCGCGGCGTAATAAAAAAGAAGATGGATAGCACACCCAGACAGGGCCCGCGTTAATGCGATTTCCACTGCTCTCCCTGACTCCCAATTAAGGCTGGGGGGGTGGGTGTCGACAGAGGAGATAGACTGTGTGTCTTGAGGATGAGAGTGTCTCAGGTTGGAGAGGATGGACGAACATGAGGCACACAACAAGTCTAACACAGTCTTCCGCATCCACGGGCAAACCTAGAGTACAATATGCATAGTGTTTCCCGCTTCAGTTCAAAGTTGTTGTGAATATTAAAAAAGCTTGAAAATGCTTGAAAGTTTTACATTTCACTCAGACTTAAAATGCCGGTCCGTAGCAGTCACGTCGACTGCAGCCTAACCAGTCCGGTGTGTATTTTGCAGTTCAAAGTAGCTCCATCTGGCGTCCAAGTCCAGCCACCGCTAGCTCTCCTCCAAATTGTTATGGCAATGATATCCAATTGTAAGTCATTAACCCCTCAAAACAGCCTAACTTTATTTGTGCATTACACTTCTTGATCCTCAGGGATTTTGACTCCTGCATGCGATAATGGCAATTTATTAAGACACATGGGAAATGTTTCAAATTGTGAAAAAAAATACGTAATGTCTCATTTTAAGGTTATGAGACTGCGCCAACATGTTAAAAGGGATTTTATGTGTAATCTACCTCTTACACAGCCACATGAAACTAGCTCGAGTGGATTTTCACCAGAATGTAGAGGGACCCTCCATTGAAGAATACAAGCTGATGTATCAAAGTCAAATAAAGGAAGGTTGTGCTACCCTAACCAAATATCCATCCATCCAGCCAGCCAGCCATTTTCTTTGCCACTTATCCTCACAAGGGTTGCAGGGAGTGCTGGAGCCTATCCCAGCTGTCAACAGGCAGGAGGCAGGGTACACCCTGAACTGGTTGCCATCCGATCATAGGGCACATAGAGAGAGACAGACAACAGTCGCACTGGCAATTTATCAATGCAATTAATTTCGCATGTTTTGGGAATGTGGGAGGAAACCGGAGTGCCCGGAGAAAACCCACGCAGGCACGGGGAGAACATGCAATCTCCACACAGGCGGGTCTGGGATTGAACCCGGGACCTCAGAACTATGAGACCAACGCTTTACCAGATGTTTCACTGTGCCGCCCAAATAAATATCCGCAGATGCAAAAGTAAGTTCCTTGGTGGAAGTAACAAGGACAAATGAACCTTTACAATCGGTTCCAAAAAGCTTGCATGTTAGCAAGAATGAGGCTTGGGGGCCTGGATAAAGTGAAGGTAGAGAACATGCAGTTTTAATTTTCAGCAGAGCCCATCTGCTCCCTCCTTTCTTTCCTTGCTTTTACTCACATCTCAATCACAATCATGCCTCAGAGGTAGTAGGCTGTTATGTGTCTCAGTGGCCAGGAGGAACATCATTAGAGTCTCTCAAACAGCGACAGTAATGAACAAACCCCCACACTGCTGAGGCTTTGCCCTCACATTGTCAAATACTTCATTCAACAGACAGGCTCAACTGCTGAGCTCTAGCTCCTTGATGAGCACTTATTAGGCATGTCAGCAAAAATAACAGGTTTACCTAAAATCACATGTGCTGCTCTTTAAATCAGCTCTCATAATACACAAGCTGACAGACAATCTTTGGTTTATAGGCAGACAGCCCAAAAAAGAGATGAGCTATGATTCCATCCAGGCTGTTGGAACTCCTGTCCAAGTACCCAGATGTTATCAATTTCCAAAAGGATCCGTTTGGTATGTTGAGAAATAGCCCTAGGATGAAGCTGCACCTGTTCCAGGACACCCAAAGGCAGCTGTTTTGTCACTCTGAGAATGTTTTATAAAAGGCAGAGGAAGCTCAAAAGGGTACAGAAGCAAACCCAGATCCCGTTTCTGCAGCCACTACATCCAGGCTAAAAAGTAATGGGTTGAAATAAAGTGAAATATAGTTGTGGCTCAAAGGGGAGAAAAGAACAGAGTCTAAAGAGGGATGGGAGAGTCTCCTCGGGAGCCCGCGGGGGCTGTGCTCCAAATCAAAGACAGATGAGCCGCCGTTGCAGACACTAACCCGTATCATACTGCGAGCGACGCAGTGAGGAGAAGAAGATATGTGGGTCGGAGAGAGATGTCTTCTGAGAGAAGAGCCCATGCACCGCTGATGATATTAGTTTGGAAGAACAAGGAGAAAAAATTAGAAGCCCGCAGGGAAGGAGCGTAAGAAAAGGAAGGGCGGAAGCAAGGGAAAAGTCCGAACTCAAACTAATAAGGTGTCATGTGGACGGGCGGGCCAAAACATGACTTGGAGTTATTGCCGGGGCTCTGCCTGATGGTATAAGAATTACAGTACATGGATCATAGCCGGATCGATAGGTAGACAAAGTCATTATGGAACGTCTCCCAATGGAGGCTGCAAGCAGGGACTGAGGGTTGATATTTATCACCATGCTGATGGTTAACACACTTTAACACACAAGTGGAGAGCTGTGTGCTCATATTTTGCTTGTTGGTGTTGTTTCCAAAGCTATCTGTTCCAGCTTCCATCCATCGCTTTGGCTATCCCGCGTGCTGGTATACAGCCTTTTGTACAATTCTCGTACAGTGTGAAGGATGCCAAACGCACAACTGTAGCATATGGTAAGCTAAGCATTTACAGGTAAGCCAAATAACGAAATGAGTGCCCATAAACGGCATTTGTCCTTTTGTGTCCTGCCTTTGCAGCAAAAAGAAGCAAATGGATGGGGAGCATGAGCAGGGCAGCATTGATCCTCTTTGTGCCAAGAGAAATTAGGCATGAAATTAAAGCTCCCATCAATGGCCAGACCCAGGCGCTGTCACCTGATCCGTTGTTATTTATACTCGGAGGAGGTGATGATGATGTCTGCATCACATGGATGATAACAGAGAGCGAGCAAGTGAGAGAGAGTCTGGCCTCCGTCCGTGCTTGGTGCCACCGACCTGCCATCATTTATACTGCCAGGGCCCAAGTGCAAGTTAAGCGCCAGCAAAGGCTCTCATCAATCACTGTAGAGCTGGACAGAGAGAGGACGAGGGTCAATGCCTCTCACGGCCAGTCTCTGCTGATGAGAGAGTATTTATAGATCAGGAAGGAAGCGGGGAAGGAACAGACTGGGAGCACCGTCCGTCTTTGCAACTTACAGCATGTGTGCAGAGAAGCACACATGATGCGGAAGTCGTCGGCTCAGTGGAAAACGCACACAACCTGAGCACATTTAGACAGTTGGAGAATTTTGTCTTGAACATGGTCGACACGGTCTTGTAAAGAGGCAAAGTGCCAGCAGGTGGAGCCACTTGCGCACACATTCCACGCAAGAGAACCCATCTATCTATCTATCTATCTATCTATCTATCTATCTATCTATCTATCTATCTATCTATCTATCTATCTATCTATCTATCTATCTATCTATCTATCTATCTATCTATCTATCTATCTATCTATCTATCTATCTATCTATCTATCTATCTATCTATCTATCTATCTATCTATCTATCTAAATAAGCAGTGTCCGCTTCTTGGGCCATTGACATCGTAGCTATGTGATGATGTTGTTATCATTTTGGCTGCAAAATCTGAACTACAATTTCAATTTTGATCGGAAATAAAGAAATGTGATATATATTCAATAAGCCAGTCGCATTTTCTGGTGTATGCAATATGTACAGCCCCACATGGCAACATGAGCAAGCCTTCCACCGCACCACCCGATATGAAGTAGTTTTTTGGAAGCATTTCTTTGGGAAATATGTACCCCCTTGTAGGGACTCATATGTGGTCTTTTAAGGATTTTGCCAAGAAATGTTGAGGGGAAAAGATATTGTTGTCAAGAACATATGACCGCGGCTTCCTCCCATATTCCAAAACGTTAGATCCATTGAAGATTGTAAATTATTCATTGGCGTGAGTGCAAATAGTTGTTTGTGTATGTGTGCCCCGCGTTTGATTATTGACTAGTACACGGTTTCACCACACCTCTCACCCTAAGTCAGCTGGGGTGGGCTCCAGCTCACCTGTGATCCCAGAGAGAACAAACACTTGCATGCACATAAGCCACTGACGAGGTTACCAAGGTGTGACTGCTGCTATTGAGCTTTTTTCAACTGCATCCTTGCTCAAGATAAAGTGACCTTCTGTTGTTGTCTTAACAAAAACTTACTTCAGCAAAGCTTTCTGTGTAAGAAAGGGGTAAAGGAAATCCAGTAAGAATTTTGACAGCCCAGCAAAATGTACATTATGTCACATCTTCTCATTCATGGCATTGACAAAGTGAGTTAAAATCTCCACCATTAGATTGTTGTACAGTATTCTATAATATACTAAAACTAGAGGAAATCTGTTTCGGTAGGAGGTTAGATACAATCATTCCTGTCATACAAATAAATATAAGGTTAGCGCTACAAAAGGATACTGCATACCTACATTATTTTACAGAGGAAGATTACCAAGTGTGACTAGAGTATAGTCTCTTTTCGGGATGTCCCAATCACATTTTTTGGGGGTGGGAGAGTGGGAGGGATGAGAATATTTGATTTCTTTTTTTTTCGTGTCCTGTTTGTTTGATTAGACAGAAAGGAGGATCTATATCCCTTTGAAGCTAAAACAGTTTTGGTCAGACCACAAAAAGATTTTTACGATGTGCCTGTGCTTCTTTATATTCTGCAGGATTTATTTATTTATTTATTATTTCTGTCAGTCAAGTTTGACGGTTGATTGACATAAGAAAGCAAAGGGGACAGACAGTTAAAAGTTATTTAAATAATATAATAAGAGATAACAAAAGACAGGGCATTAGATGAGGGAAGTAAATATTAATATGCCTCGTACAATGAGACATTAGGTTCGGGTGTTGTATGGGACAGTAATGCGACACCGTGTGATGGTAGGAGAGGACTGCTTAGGACAGGACAAGGACAAGAGACAACTGAAGACGTTCCAGAGGTGAGTTTCTATGGACACATTCAAGTCAGTTTCCACCATGCATGCAGAGAAACCTCCAGAAGTGACCTGTAATTGGTGCGCCAGTACCCCAAAGGTTGAGGACCCCACTCCACCCAGTCAAGAGGTGCCGAGTGGGCAGGACACCACTCACACCAAGGGACCCAATGTGGTCCACCGGCCCCACAAAAACACCCTAAAACTGGCTACCCCCCATAGAGGGCCAAAACCACCCCCACCCATGGCCCCAGTGTGAGAGAATCCTCACCATACCCCCTTACCGTAAGTAATTATTTTCCTTGCATATTTAGTTTTACAGTAAACTACACATTGGGAGTCAGTATAAAGCACACTCATGGAGGGGAGAGACTGTGTCTGTGTGCGTGTGTGTGCACGTGTGTGTGGTGTGTCAGAACAAATTTTTATTTTCACCCACTCTCGACAATCTGAAAATCACGTGGTCGTCACCAATTTTGGATCATGTAATCCGACAAAACAACCTTCGTTTCTGTTCTTTAATGATTACATAATTTCATATGTCCTATTGTACCAAAAAGCCAGAAGATGTGCGTGTCCGGATTTCCTGTACTGGAATAAATTGCACTTCTCATTCTATGGTATGAATATGTACCGTCTGCTCGCCTACTTCAGTCATGTTAAATCAATGATTATGAAATAATCCCCAATGATTGAATGGATGTGATTGCAATTTGCAGAGACAAAATAAATAAATAAATAAAACTTCAATGAACATGGATAGCACTGAAGGGAAGACCGGGACCAGTCACTCCTTGTCACACTTGTCACAGAGTGACAAGAATTATTTTAGTGACACCCGCTCGACCCCCACTTACAAGCATCTCCTATTACAGCCTCCCCACTCAAATGGCCCTTCTTAGGACATGAAGGTCAGCATGGTAGATAGTCAGGGTGTGTGATCGATAAGCACCACCCCCCACCCTCAGCCCACTGACAGGTTCTGTCAAGCATCCGGCAGGACTCGGATCCCTGGGCCCCCCTCCCAGCCCCCGTTTTGAAGGAGAACTGTCACTAGCTGCCACCGTCACATACCAGTCAGGTGCTTTCAACGCACTGATAATGTGCCAAGGAATTTCACCAGGACTGTTATCCCAACTGTAAGGAGGGGATTGGGGGACAGGGGGGAGTGTTTGTGAGGAGGTGAGCTGTTGAAAGTTGTGTGTTTGGGGCTGTGTGTGTGTGTGTGCATTTTCATGTGTGTATTTGTGTGTGCATATATACGTATGTGGGTGTGCTTGCGTGTGTAAATGCAGTGCAACTGATATATATACTAAACGTGAAGAAACAGAACAATGAGATTTCTCTGGAAAATTATGCTCATTTTCAACTCATTTTTACTTCTCTGTGACCATTCTCTTACTCTATCTGGTAAAAGTGACCAGCTCGGATAAGTTACGATGCTGGAAACGAATACTTTCCTTGTTAAGGGAGGTCTGCTGCAATCCATTTTTCAGGTGCTCTTCAGTGACCCGAATCACAGATGTTGAAGTGGAAGAGTCTTGCCCCGAGGCCATATTCTTGGGTATTTAACACTTTGATGGCAATGTCCTAAAACTGAGATGTGGCAAAACAATTTGTGGTCCCATGTGTCGTATGTATGTTTGTGTGTCTTTAGTGACGAAGGGCGGGTCGGCGGTTAAAGGGGTGACAAGGAGGAGATAGTGTTGCTGATTGACGTGAAGAGTGGCAACAAAAAAAAAAATGCTCCCCTTTGGAATGCACCAATCTCCCAGTGTCCCATGTTGCTTGCGACTGACGATGAATTGTTAAAAGCATTCCTGGCAGTTAGGGTGAGGGTGAAAGGAGGGTGAAAGGAAATGGTCTGCTGCCAAAAGAGGAGTTTGTTTATTCCTAAAAAAAAGTTGAATAGTATCCATGAAGCCTGGAAACATAACCGCACACAAAATATAGCAGCTGGAAACTGAGAAATAATGATTATAATTCTCCACCCATTGTTTTATTAAAGAACCGTCCACAGATTCTCATCCTATCACTTTCAAAGCACTCAGGATAGTAGTTCAAAAGAGGCTTGGTGGTCCCCCCTCCCCATCACCACTCCCTTGCCCTGCCTTGCATACTCCCCTTATCCCCCAAGTTCCCCACCATCTCAAACCCACCCACTGAGCCAGGGAAGGTGGTGGTCGCGCTCTCAGGCAAGGTCCATTTGGAGCGGCAGGTTAAACCGACCACACGACAGGGGCAAAAGGCCCCAGCTTACAAGGTCTAATTGGTTTCACAGGCTGCAGACTGCACAGGGAAGGGAGAAAGGGGGTGGGGGGTGGGGGCAAAGGGGAGCACTACAACAGGGATAGAGACAGATAAATGGTAGGAAGACAGGGGGAGGTCGGTGCAGGGAGGAGGGCTCAGACAGCGGCAACAAGGACACCGGGGGGGACACTTAAGACAGAGATAGAAAGTTGAATCACATGGATGGAAAAGACAGAAGGTCAGCGGATGAAGATGAAGAAAGGATGCAGGTGAAATAAGAGGATATAGAATGACAGAAAAGGCTTGAGTCTGTGATTAAACTGTTTGATTTTACAGTGACTTTTACAGCAGTACAGAGACCAGTTGAGCCGGTGAGGCCTGGTGGATTAGGAGCGTTCGAGCCCCAGCTGCATCTCTTTAATACCGATACCATTTGTATGTACGAAGATCTACAACAGTTGGGCTCCTTGATCCTATTTGGGCACACTTTTGCCTCAAAATCTTTAGCATTGACCAAAGTAAAACAAGAAAAGGTTTAAAGGCATACTCGCCCAAAATAATGTAGAGTTTTTCTTCAAAACTGTCATTTTCAAAACTCTAAGATCATTTGGCAAAACAGTCGCATAGTTCAGGTCAACAGCAAAACTCAGTTACAAAAAAGGCTCAGCTTTCTCACCAAACATTTGCCCATGTGTCAAAACTATATTCATTTCTCATCTAGTCACTGATACTAGTCACACTTTATAAAGACAATACTAATATTTGGTATATTTACAATGCTGTCTACCTTAAAACAAGAACGGGAGTGATGGGAGAAAGAAAAACACATACACAAAGTCAGCATGTAGTAAACTAGCAATCGATGTTTGAAACAATTTCTAATGATGAATGAATGAATTTAATGAATGAATTCTAATTCTTCTTCTTCTAATTCTAATGAATTTCTATGATGTAATATGAGTAATATTAATCGGTTGTTTATTTTTCTCATGGAATAAAATTGTTTTCTTTACAGCAGCTAACACGATCAGTATTGACTGTGAATACTTATTTGAGATGTTTATAATGCGTCAGTCACCAAATATACACAATCTTGAGGAAAGTGGAATCCTGCACTTAAAAATATACAAGAGTTTCTGCTTAACCGAAGCCCAAAGCATTGAATTTGTGTACTTTCCGACATAGCAATAAAATGGGAATCTGTGGTATTTTTATTGCATTGCGTGCATATATTAGATAAAAGGAAATCCATTTTATATATTGAATCTGCTGCGTTCTATAGAGCACTTTGAGTAAAGTATGTTCTGTGGGATCAACCTAAATGTATTATTACATATCTGTATCCAGTAATTGCGGTCAGCAGACATGGAAAGGTCGTCTTCGCTTTTAATGATTGTTCGTGCATTGATTTAATGCATGACATTAATTTATAAAACTTTTGAGAGATTTATTTTCCTTTGTGTGAGAAGCTTGGTTCAAGGGGCCCTGAAGTGTTGCTGTTCTTTTTTTATTATAATTGCTGCTTTTAATTTACTGTATTGAAAGAAGTTTCTGCCTGTTATTTGAAGTTTATTACATGTCATAAAAATCTTATTACTAAATAGTTGTTGTCAATGGTTAATTCCACATTGTTCCTTTATGCTGAAATAAACGGGCACTATGTTGTTAATTTTGAAAAGCAGATAACGAAATTCAGTGATTGTTCAAGGAGCATCAAGAATTTATTTTATGTGTTTAATTGAGAAATGTTAAGCTCATTTATAAAAGTTTCAATTTCTTTTAGGTCTGGTTCTTTTTGGCCTCAATCCCGAAAGGACCCATTTCACAATCCTGTTCACCGTCCCCCCCACCCCCAATTCTCCCTCCCCTCCCATGTCCTCGCCTACCTACCCACAAATACAAACCCACCCACCCACACACACACACACACACTCACTGTATAGGTCAGAGAGCAAAGTTGGCAATACATGTGTCGGAAGTACCAGTAGTGAAGTCTTGAACATGTTCTGACCTGCTAAGTAAACATGCAAAGTAACAGCGCATAAGCAGGCAAAGCAATTTTTCCAAACTGTATATCGATTTTTGACATTTTTTTGGGCATGTGAGTCCTCTATCCTGATTTATTCTTGATGGAAAAACTTCACAGTAACGTTCTGAATTTACTATAATCTCATAAATGTCAGACATGGAAAAGAAATTGTATTTCCTGGCCTAATTTCAGTACTTACAGTACATAAAAAACATTGAAAGCCATTGCGGCGAGGCAGGTTTGCTGATGATAAAACATATTTGTGGTTGTGTCGCATCGCATTTCACAATTGTATGTGAAAATGAAGCAAAAGACAAAAGCGAAATAAAAAAAGATGTGATACCTCACAGCGGAAAAAAATCTGGAAGTGCTCAGCAGATAAAGGAGTGACTTTGTGAGTCCTCCGGGTATTTATTTCTGTTTATGCTCAGATGAGCGTCATGTGTAATATTGGTAAGGTATGCACCAACAAATGATATTCCCAGAAACCGCGGATGCTCTCTCTCACTCTCCAGGAAACCTCGCAAGTTTAATTAAAAAATCAGAAACTTTAATTCTGCAATTTTTCCCGAAACTGACTTTTGAAAAACAATGTTATTTCTTTCTAGTTGGAAATACACTTGTCCTCATCTTGACACCTTTACCATCTTTCATGGTTTAATGCCTTTGGAGCATGTCCACGTCTCTCATGTCTATGACATTTGACTTCAACTAACTGTCTAGACCAGACTAATAACACATCTAAATTCCTCAAGTGACTGGCATTCCCATTCGACGTAAAGTGATCTTCCGTGCGCTTGCCAGGAAGGAGTGAACAAGATCACTGACGCTCCCGATTCACTGTTAGAAAAGTTTTTTTCCTATCCCAGCCTCTTCATCACTTGATAATGCAGATGTATACAATGTAGTCGAGATCACAAACGCATTTTCAACATAAAGACCTTCTGTCATCCGATATAACTTTTAACCTTGAAAATGATGTTGCGAATAAAATTCTGTTTGTGGTGATTTTTGTTTGAATACCTAGTCGTCTATCTCTCTCTCTCTTTTTTTAAGCTAGGGTACCATGCGATTTAAATTATAGATAGATAGACTCACCTAAGGCACCACGATGGTGTAGCTGTAAAGCGTTGGCCTTGCAGTTCTGAGGTCCACGGTTCAATCCCGGCCCCACCTGTGTGGCGTTTGCATGTTCTCGCCGTGCCTGTGTGGGTTTTCTCTGGGCACTCCGGTTTCTTTCCACATTGCAAAAACATGCAACATTAATAGGGGCACTCTAAATTGCCCCGAGGTGTGATTGTGAGTGTGATTGTTGTCTGTCTCCCTGTGTTCTGCGATTTGCTGGCAACCAGTTCAGGGTGTAGCCTACCTCTTGCCCGTTGACAGCTGGGACAGGCTCCAGCACCTGCGCAACCCCTGTGAGGATAGGCGGCTGAGGAAATGGATAGATGGATGGATGGATGGACTTATTGATAGTGTAGGGGGTTGAATCTAAATCTCACTCTGGGACAGAGTGAGTGTGAGTGTGAATACTTGTCTTTTTCTACATGTGCCCTAGTGATGGTCTAAGGTCTTGAATGGTGTCAGCACATTTCTGAAATGCCCAAATAACAAGAACAACTCTGCAGAACTGACAAGGAGGAAATCTGCATTCATTTGTTCAAACGCTGGCGAGGAATGACATCCTTCCACGACAAAGGTTCTTGCTGAAACCTCCTTGATGGCGTGTCCTTATTGTGCATTCCACTCTAAGACATCAAACAACTTTATAACAAATAATCCATTAGAAAATCATTTTTTTATATCTAGCACTATTGCTCATATTATGTTTATGCACCAGTTGTTGCATTGCATTCTGGATCGTGAAGAATTGGCAAAACATTATGTATTGTACTGGTTCGAATAGATGCCAACAAAAAAAAAAAAACGGTTTTCAATATCCATATCTGCTTCTCTGTGTTACAGTTAATAGGTGATCAAATTATTACTAAACTCATAACCATTGCTCCATACTGTTGATCAGTTTACACTTGATACTATGTGAGTCCCAGCCCATGGAACAATGAGTCCCTGCAAATTCTCATCATGGAGTACAAATGCAGTAATCCTGCATTATACGAGATGAAAGGTGTTGTTTCGCTGTCCTGTTGTATTGCATATTTTTTTTATTTTGACAGTATTTTTGTGTTGTTAAATGCTCTTGCTCTCTCTCTCAATATTAGTATGTTTCAGTCTGACACAATACCCATTTTTTTCGTACAATATATTTTCCCCAAAAGTATCAAAATAAATGATAGTCTCATTGATGTTTTTTTTAATGCCACTCGTAATGATACAGAGCATTATAATTCAATTCCCAGATACTTCCTTTTTTAAGAACAATCAACTTTCAGTTCTTAAAAACATTGACCATTATCAGTGTAATGTAGAACAATAAATAAAATCAGAATGAAAAATCAGAAATCTGACTCGGGATTTGTTTCGCAAAAACTGCACTGAAAAAAATATTAAACATTTGGCATCTAAGTACAGTCAGAAACCCACAAAGGAGACCCCAAAAATGTCTTAAAAACTGCCAAATTGGGGGGGAAAAATACCGTGAACAACTCAAAGCATTTGGGCTTTGTCACTGTTTTTAAATCAAATGGCATCCATTTTATTGACACCTTTTTTTTTAACTTTGTTTATTCATTGTATGAATGTTTCCGTGTTGCACAATGTATAATTTCTGCTGCCTCCTGGCTTTTGAAAAAGAGATTTAATCTCTCAGTAATCTTTTACCTGGTTAAATAAAGTATGTAATATAAAAGACCTTCACTTGTCCCAATCTAATGATGCTGAAAATGGGTTTGCTGAAGTCAAGAACTGTGTCAATATTGATCACGTGTGCCGCTATGCTCATGGTGAAGTTAACTTTCCCTTGTATGTGTGTGTGTGTGTGTGTGTGTGTGTGTGTGTGTGTGTGTGTGTGTGTGTGTGTGTGTGTGTGTTATGTGGGTAATACAACTCCAAGCGCTGACACTTTAACGACATCGTTGCGGTCGAGTGAGCTTTTTTGTTCCAGCACTAAACTTGCTAGCTTGTTAGCTCGCATGTCCATTATATGGAATGATTAACCATCCCAGCCGGCCTCTGACTGGCTAGCATTAAAGATTTATAATTTTTACTCTGTGGAATCTCTTCACCAACACACACACACACACACACACACACACGCACACCCAGATACACTTTGGGGTCTTAAACCATGAGTCAACAGACGCCGGATCAATACACTAAATGCATCCCTGATAATTTCTGTGTGTCCCAGATGCGGGATGCCCATCAACTACTACTGCACTACTATCACCACCGTTGGTGCTGGAGTGAAACAACAACCCCGATCATCATCATCATCATCATCATTATCATCATCATATAATCTATACATCATTCTCTCTCAAGATTAATTTAGACAAAAAAAGTATCCAGAAAATGCATGGACAAAAATCCAATGTATGATGAAATAAATAATGCATTCTTATACAATTAAAGTACACTTCAAATATATCATAATAATGATTAAGGAATAATTACATTGTTTTTGTTCACAGTGAGGCGGATCGTCGGAGTCCACGTGAAGCTAGCGAAAGTTACTTCATTTTTTCCACTTTGTTGCTCCCACTAGTGAGATTCAAACTATTCAGCAGACAGCAAACATCAGTCCAGCCAAAGACGGCATTGTTGGCTCGCAACGTGTGATGGGATGAGACACTTTGTCATCTGAAAATGGATCCCAGGAACATGAGAAAAGACACTTTAATCCGCACAAAGCGACACTCTTTACCTCAACACGAGTGTGCGTAAACTTGAGGAAAGTCTGATACTAAATTCTGTTGTGGGGGTGAAGTCTCGATGTAATGCTTGCCGGGAGACGAAGGGTTAAGTTGTCAGGTTGTTGGGGGAGATACAAGTTGAGAGCAGCCCATGAATCTTGAAGTCTCTATAGGCACAGCATGGTAAAATAATTAGACTTGCCTTTGAAGCAGACTAAATAAATACAACAGCACTCAACACTTCCCCATCCACCCTCTCTCTGTCTTTTCTCTCCCTTGTCTTCAAGTGGACTTTGCAGCTCCACTTGGCCACCCTTTTACCTGCCACACTTAACCCCTCACGTTAACCACCCATAGGCACCATCCATCCCGTGGTTCTACTTTTTTCCTTCCAGAAGTCATTTTAATGGCTTTTAAGGAGCGCATTTTATACTGATGGGGTGTTGAAGGAACAGCGTGAATGCAGCATTTAGCCAGGAATCCAATAGTGTCATCATACCGTTATGGGTCTCAGACTGTCTTTCAAAGACCTGATAAGAGCAGGAGGAAAAAAGACTCGAGTTCATCCATCCATTCATTTTCCAAGCCGCTTATCCTCACAGGGGTGGCGGGAGTGCTGGAGCCAATCACATCTTACATCAGCCAGGAGGCAGGGTACACCCTAAATTGGTTGCCAGCCAATCGCAGGACTCATAGACTCCAATTAGGAGTCTCCAATTAGCACATGTTTTGTGGGCGTGGGAGGAAACTGGAGTACGCAGAGAAAACCCACGAAGGCACAGGGAGAACATGCACACTCCATACAGGCGGGGCGGGCATTTGAACCTGAGAACTGTGAGGCCAACAGCCGAACCAGGCGTGCCACCGTGCCACCCGACTCGAGTTCAGCATTTCCTAATGATTACCTTCGCAGACAAGACTAGTAAGTAAATACAAAATACATATTTTGCTTGACAGTCCAGTCAGGTAATTTTTGTAAATAGATACTTTTGTATTTTTAAATCTACTATTTGGTTTTGGGCATCTTGTAGTCATCAACAACTCATCTGTAAGGACTTTGGAACCGCGGGGTCGCCATTTTAGTTTTGCAGCTGAAAACAAAAAATGGCAATGGGATAGATGCTAGTCTGCATCCTGACTACTGTTGAGGTGTCCTTGAGCAAGGTGTCAACTCACTCAACCCATCACCCTTACTCAAGAAGTGCGGCACTGTTTTGATATTTGATATTTCTACTTGCACGCATGCATGTGTGAAATCGGGTTGTCTATGTGATGTGCCACAGAAAATATACAAGTAGTCTAAGTTGAATTTCTCCTTCAGTGATTATGACCAATGTCATAAATTCCATTTACATTTTTAATTATTTAAATTGAAAGCTAAAAACCCATATTCCTTAATGGGATAAGCAGTATCAAAAATGGAAGGATGGGAAAATTCTAATGTAATTCAAATTCATCCATCCATCTATCCATTTTCTTTGCCGCTTATCCTCACGAGGGTCGCGGGGAGTGCTGGAGCCTATCCCAGCTGTCAACGGGCAGGAGGCTGAACTGGTTGCCAGCCAATCGTAAACTTGACCAAATATTCCCCAAAAGTCTCTCACCATACATTTGGGCCTGTCATGTTAGACCGGGATCATAACCCACCTTGAGGGCTAACTCACCACCAGACGGTGATGAATAAACGTCACCTTTAATACAAATATATCCATCCATCCATTTCAATACCGCTTATCCTTATTTGGGTCACAGGTAGCTGAAGCCTATGTCAGCTGACTTTGGGCGAAATGCGGTCTACACCCTGAACTGGTCGCCACTCAGGGCACGTGTAAACACGGACAACCATGTGCATTCACATTCACACCAGCACTGAGTGGGAAGTGAGCCCACGGTCCCCCCAGCAAAAGCAGGCGATCAGTGACGCATACAAATGTATGTTTGAATTAATGTTCAGTATATTGTCATGGACTGTAATGTATGAATATTTTCACTAGGCCCCGTTTTAATGTATTTATTACAATCACAACTTACAATCTAATGATGTAGTAAAAACAAAGGTAATGAAAATGTGGATTGCATATCAAGTCTACAGACTAAGAATATATCAATTGTTTTACGTCAGTGCAAAAAGCCCATCTTATGACCTTGTAAAAGATTCCACTAAAAGAGTTAAGTATTCCAAACACCCACGTATTAAATGAAAAATCTATCTGCTGTATCTTCATATTGGTCAGTATGCACGCTTATTGCAATCGAAAGCAATCATGACAGTGGGCAAAACAAAAGACAAAAACAAATACAAACATATCAACTAATGTAATACACTCAGCACACTGTGTAGCTGTAGTAATAATTTGAAACTAAACAATTATAAAACAGAGGGGCAATTTAAGTTGTCATTACAGGGATTGGAAAGGTTTAAACATGTTTGAGTTTTATTTTATGTTGTTCTTTTTTTTTTTTTTATTGAACCACACCTCCTGGAGGACTGTGAGGAATCTTAAAGTAGGACGGTGATCTCACCACAGTGTAGACTGATGGTGATGATGCATGAGGGACATTACGTTTGGCTCCAAGACTCCAGGTCCTCTCATGTCGTTTTTATTTTTAAGGTGAGTCTCAAATATATTCACGCTGAAGTTTGGCTTTTTAGGATGCCATCGTGCCTAATTTGAGCCATAATTCCATTCCATTCCAACGCTGCCAGTTCACCTCGAGCCGTGTATTTGTTCATTACTTAAATCTGCTGTTTTAAGCATCAAATTCAAATAGAAAATGTACACTATTTGTGCCAGTCATTAAACATTTCCCAATCCGTTTTTACTATTTACAAATGTTAGAAGGTTATGTGTGACGTTTTAGAAGCATTCATCACTTTCTGTCTCATGAGGCTCACGGGCGCGCTGGAGTCCATCTCAGATGAATTTAGGCAAGAGACAGTTACAGCAGACCCTGGACTGGTCGCCATCCAATCACAGACATTTTAAACAACATTCTAAATGTTAATGCAAACAATTCATGACGGGATTCCACTGTAGATAGTTAAACTCTGTTTTCACCAAAGACTGATCGATACCAGTAAGAATATAGTGACTACTCATCAATGTGACGATTTTATTCAATCATCTTTCTGGGCAAAACTGAGTTCATTTGGTAATGTTTTGGTTGTAAATTATTTTAATTGCCTTCCAATCCTCTCCCTGGAGGGTCTTTGTGCAAACATATATGGCTTCTGTAAAACGATGCATAAGATTTGTGAAGGGTAACATTGACATTTATTGCAAAAATGTATATAGTTGTCCAGAGTGTGCACACTCTTTTGTTTAAGAGCTGGAAGAGACTTAAGGAGATCAAGTCTCATCATGCAGCTAAAAGTTTGTCTTCTATGCTCCTTCAACACAGTTGAGGTTTTATGTACTGTACTTACATTGCATTATATTTAACTAACCAAACTCCATTGTTCAAATGGCATTCATACAAGATATTAGAAAATCAAAACCTGTAAAACCTCACACAATTACTATGTGACTTGTTGGGTTCCCACCCCTCTCATAAAGTCAAATATAAAATGTGCAGCTGTTGTTATTTTACACGTGCAACGCTTTGCACACCACACCCAGCAGTTTAAATGTTAGTAAAAGATACAAGTTGATGTGATTATGTTGACGTGTGAGGACCACCGCAGGTTGCACCAGGTACACGGCCGGGTCTAGTCTGCCAGCGGGAGGCCAAATGTGGAATGTAGACTGCTTGCCCACAAGTTAAGATATAAGACACCGCACTGGGACATGCTGTCAATTTTCACATTCAGAGATTGGCTAAGTTCCTGTGAAGAAAGCAGGAGGGGGCCACAAATGTCAGGTGGTGAGGCAGTCATCCGACACCAGCCTGCCTCCACTCATTACAATTCACGTTTATTTACCCAACAATAACCTCAGATGAAAAAGGAAATAGGTTTCACTTAGAGTGACCAACTGTTCAAGTGGGCTAGTAAAAGAGACTAAAACAACAAATTTTTATGCTCGGCCCATTTGTGCTACGCCACGTGTATCAAATGATTGGGCTCGTTGTTGAAAGTCATTTTGTTTATAAACATTTGTCGCTGTATATGTGACGTGAATAAAGACGTTGGGAAGCAATCTGACTCGGTGTACCTTTTCTTAATGGAGATAAAATTCAGAGCCACTTTCAAGCCACCACCAGATTGTACCAACCTGACTACACTGCCTGAACCTCTTTAAAGAAGCCAAAAAGCTTTCATGAACTTTAGTTGGATTTACAAATTGGAGTTCGCTAACAATGTTTGGTTCTGCCAAGCAGGACATGCTTGATTTCTCGTGAGCTTGTACTATAGTGTGGTGGCGGTGGTGGGAAAGCACAGGGAGGTTTAGTGGCATGCGAGTGGAGGAACGGTGCGGTGGCCCCGAGCATCCACCTGGGCCCAGGGGACCATCCAAACAGGGTTAGGAGGGCCACCATATACAATGGAACTCTGCACACCACCGAGGAGGTTTGATTCCCAAAGGGCCACTGAATGTTTTCCCTTTGTTCACTGCTTTTTTTTCATGGCCCTCTTACTCCCAGGTCCGCACAGCTGTTTGTGGGCCAGGGGCTGCTTTCTCCAGAGCACAGATGAAAGAGCTGCCATAAGAAGCCCTGCAGGTAGGTCTGCTAAAGCCATTGCTTTGGCTGTCCACTGCCCACCGCATGAAAAAAAAAAGAAGAAGAAAAAAAAAGGCAGCGAGGGAATGGTTGAGGAAAACAAAGAGGAGAGGAGGGACTGTGGAATATAGAAGGTGAGAATGAAAACAGGGACACTGTTAAAACAGATGGATGAAGAAGAAAGTTAGACAAGAATGATGGAACAAAGGGTATGGATGAGTAAATGCGGAGACGGCGCAATGGAGTGAAAGGGAAAAAAAGTGAGGGAGGGAAGGCTGGATACCCGCGCTCAGCCAGTCCAGACCTCCCGCCTCCTCGCCACCCCCGATACCAGGAATGATGTCTGCTTTTATTGACTTTGTTAAAGCGTTTTCAATGCTACTTCCTATGTGTTTACAAGATAGTAAATCACGCTGTACACGGTGGGGGTGATGTGGCGAAGTACAGAAGGAAACGTCAGAGATGATTTCTTGGAGGAATGCTTTGGACATAGCCAACAACAACTTCACAGCTTTTGACCTCGCTTCCAGCACTTCATGCAACATGCACACCTTTCCGCCACTCAGGGGCCTTATGTCTACATCACCATCATCACAAAATATATTCGCACAAGACAAGACACGTAAGACAAAATATTTGGATACATAAATTCTCTGAGGATCTCTACTTTGTCTCTCTCAATTAAAACAATAACAGGCACTATGCTTTTCTGACATCAAGTAGTTGAGTGGACTCCTGAGTGTCTTTACTGCAAATTAAGGCTTGTGGTGTAATTCCTGCTCCATTTGAGACCTCATACTGACATAGAGTATTATAATAGTTACAGGTATTAACACCTTGGAATATGTATGTAGAGTGTTCCAGCTGTGTGAGGCCTAAAAATCCATAGGATCTACCCACCTATCTTTTAAATTTAGTACTTGTCCTCATTAGGGTTGTGGGCAAACTGAAGCTTGAAGCAGGGTAAACCTATAAAAGTGTCACCTCCCAATTGCACCATTACGGCTATATAAAAACAAAAGTACAAATTAAACCGAGGAGAAAGTGAATGGAAGTAAATGCCTGTTAAAAAAAAAACAAAAAAACAATATGGCTAATATTGTGTGCCGAATCAAGTTTGTTAGGTGGTCAATGACTAAAAACTATCTGGGAGACATAACTAAAATAAAACCATTAACTATTTTTTTTAATGTCTACCTTATGATATGAATACATTGAAGCTTTGACCAGAAGGGTTTTGGTCAATTTCCTATGCAAGTGCCTACAATGAGATATTTTTTTCCCATATGGTCCCAAAAGAAATCGAATTTCACAATGAAAAAGAGGTGACGCTGGCCTGAAGCAACCTGTTGCGGTTGTCACTGGCATTGTCATTCTCAGAAATCCTTTTCCAGTCCCTGCAGTATTTTCCTACTTTAAGGCGGGCAGGGCTTGCCTTTTGTACACGGTGTACCCAACACTTAACTTAAATTTTTCCATAGGAAGTACTGTAAAGAGGGCAATATTGACATTCTTAAAGGGGAAGTCTACTCATTGAAAATAACAATGTATCGGACAGGTCATGTGATTGGTACTGTAACTTTAAAATAAAGATTTTCATTAGATATCATTTAAGGTTGTGTTGAGGATATAATATATATATATATATATATATATATATAATATATATATATATATATATATATCGGCAATTTTGAATGTTCCCGGTCGCTGACATTTTGGCGAGTCGTATGACCTACGTGCACCGATGTGACATGTCAAATGCTCAACCTGAGGCTCGGTTACGTTCCTACACAGTTATTCCCAGCACTGATTTCTCGGATTTATCATTATTTGATGAAGAAATACAAGTATCGGTTGATCGGGAAGACGGAGGAATACATCCAAACTGACGAAAATAATGAGGAGAAATTTACTGAAAATGAATTAAACCAACCACGGTCACATCATACTCGAAAATACGTCGGCTTCTGACCAGAGTGTATATTTGGCGGGAATCTTATTTATGACCACTTGTAACTTGTTTTTAATGAAGTGGGTGTTTTGTTGAGAGTATACAATAGAAACCATTCCAACTACTGTGCTAATTACACATCGGCCCTCTAGCTTAATGAATGGTGTGATGTTTACAGCAATGTCCACATGAACAGTATAAAGTATTTTCAATTGGAATAGACACATGTGAAGAAACTACTACTACTAGTGGAAACAATGAACTCTAAACTATATTAGAAAAGAGTTGTTGAGGGCAAGGAATGGCAGAGGTCCTACTAAACAACATGCATGGTGAGATAAATAATGCTATTGAGTATGTTTGCGAGACAGTGCACAGTGTTCATTGTTGAAAAGAACTGGTCAATGGTCTAACTGCAGAGGGAGTAGTTTTTCGTCACTATTATTTTAACAAGTGACATTTACAGTAATTTTGGCAGAACGGAAGTCTTTGTGTATATGAGAAAGTGAGAGCGTGAGTGGAAGGGGGATGGGGGAAGTTTATGTGTTCCCAGGGGTGTGGAACACGGAGGGAACTGGTATAATGACACACCACCCCCTTTTAACACGGAAATGATTGAAAGAAATATCTGATCATATCCTGAGTGGGCTTATTTGTAAGATGTGGTTCTTTGTAGGAACACAGTAAAAATGATGTCTCTTAGCTTCTGACTGATTGGCCATCCCTGGACGACAGCGTGTTCTCACTAAATATATTACAAAAGGTGACATAAAATTTTCATCAGACATTGAGGACAACCCAAGTAGTCCATACATACCAACAAAGTACAACAGATAAGATCATAACGTAAGATGTGCGTAAAAAAGTAGAAGGGGGGATCGATCAAAAAGGCATGGAAAGCCTAGACAACTCCTAAAATCCATCAAGCAATCAATATGAAGTCATTGCAAATGAATATCAGCTGGTTCAGTCCTAATTGATGGCCTACAAAAAGATCCCATTGCCAAGGTACAAGTCAAGACATATCACGTGGTGTGAACAAAGAGCTGTCTCAAAACCATCCTCCATCTATCCATTTTCTGAGCCGCTTATGTTCACAAGGGTCACCAGGGTGGTGGAGCCTACTCCAGCTGTCAACGGGCAGGAGGCAGGGTACACCGTGAACTGGTTGCCAGACAATCGCAGGGCACATAGAGACAGACAACAGTCACACAAACAATCACATCTAGGGACAATTTAGAGTCTCCAATCAATGCATGTTTTTGGGATGTAGGAGGAAACCCGGAGTCCCCGGAAAAAACCCACGCAGGGACGGGGAGAACATGCAAACTCCACACAGGTGGGACCGGGATTCAAACTGTGAACTGTGAGGCCAAAGCTCTACAGCTGCGTCACCTTTCCACCAGATCAAAAATTAAGTTGTATATAAAAATGTGAAATGACACTGGGAAAATATTGAACATCCCAACTGGTATTTATTCAGTACTTTGTACAAAAGCCTTTGTTTGCAAAAAACGGTTCAAGATGCTAATTTTACAATGTACAATTTTGTACATACGGTTGGGTTCATCTCTCAGTTTTGCCCCAGTTTTGTAGACAGATATGTTGGAAATAAAAACCTTCATTTGCTGTCTATGCAATGTTTTATGAAGCAATATTTGACCATACTTAACTGTCATTGCAGGGGCCATTGATAATATACGTAATGGTTCAAAGCGGACATGCAGCCGGCGTGGGATTGTTTCTCATTCAATGCCCCATTAACAATTCCCCCCCGTGATTGACTGGCGACCAGTCCAGTCTGTAGTCGGTCTCTTGCCAAAAGTCAGCTGGGATAGACGCTCACACCTGTCCGTGAGGCTGAACAGAAAGAGCAGTACTGAAAATGGATGGACAGAAATCTGTCATTAGGCTTGGTTGCTTTCTGTTTTTCTCAAGAATCTTGGATAAATTCCATATTGTTCAATGAATGGACCAATTTACTCTTGAGGTTTTGTGACAGTGCACTGAAGATGCAGTTCAGGCAATGACATTCATATTCATAGCTGCTTGGAACTCTGCTTAAGATACCAGCATTGTATTAAAATATTCTGATGCTGTAATAGTTCCAAAAGACTGTGCAAGAAATGACAAGCTCAAAGTAAACGTTAAGACAGGTTTCAGGAGAGGGTTTACGACTGAAAGTCGTTATGTAAACACTTTTGGGTTATGGTAAAATTGGGTTCCCTTAAGCACTTCTACACACGGGGTCATTCCCAAACTTTTTTTTTCCCAGCTAAAAAGTAATTCAAGCTTTTTGGTCTGCTAAAACACAAGCTTTTCAAGCATCATTCATTGTCACGAACACCAACTTGATTTTCAATTTTTTTTTCACTTTAAAATTTGTCGCGGCCCAGGCTCAGCCACTTTTGTGCCCGGATGGTTACCAAATCATCTGCTAGTGAGCTGCTCTGAGTGATTGGAAAGGATCAGCCAAGTTTGACCCAATTTTTTTATGGCACTTTGCAAAATGATTTTAATTTATCTCAAGATGTCTCGTCATTATTCCAAATGTATTTTTAGGCTGACAGCTCTTTAGAAAAGAAACATGCCAAAGAATGGTTCAATTTAATCCAACTCACTCTGAGAAATTATATTTAATTACCTGTACAACTGAGAAAGTCTGAAATGCTTAATTATTGCTTTATTATTTTGTCGGAAATGAAGCGTCACCGGTTCCTGCAATGGTTTCCAGGGGCATATTAATGAATAGAATAAATACTTCAAGACTCAGTTAAGGCCAATAAAGGCTTTGTATAGATCCTGGAATGTAATTAATATCACCACAAAATACATGAAAAAAATAAAGTCAGTATGTTTAGGTATGTTGTAATAAAAGGGGAACTCTTTCAATTATATATTATAGAAAACAAAACATTTACCGCAATTTCCGGACTGTAAGCCTCAACTTGTTTCACGCAATTTCAACTCTGCGGCTTATGCGATGATGCGGATAATTTGTGCATTTTTTCTAACGGCGGCAAGGGGCCACTGGAGTGGGAAAGGGAAGAGTGAGACTGGTGGAAAATATGTGCCAAGGAAGTGACTTTTACCGGTATGTTTTTTTTAACTGGCCCTGATAGTGCCGTGCTAGCGTTAGCGCTGTGCTAGCATGTTGCTGCAGTGTTACTGCCGTGTCGCTGTGATTTTTACTGGTATTTTTTTTTTTTTAACCGGCCCTGTTAGCATCACGCTAGCATTGACGTCGCGCCAGCGTGTTGCTGCTGTGTTACTGCCACATCTCACTGATTTAGGTATGGGGTTTTTTTAACCGGCCCTGTTAGTGCTGTGCTATCATGTTGCTACTGTGTAGCTGCCATGGCTTTTTTTTTCAACCAGTATGTTGTTGTTTTTTTACCAGCCCTGTTCATGCTACTGCGTTGTTGCTAAGTTAAACTAAGCTCAGGTATTAAAACTTTGAAAACTTTCTGTGTACCGTCTTTCTTTGTAAATATGGGCACTTGCGCCTTTTACACAGGTGCGGGTTACGTATGTACCAAAATGGTATTTCCTTTACAAATGTACTGGGTGAGCCTTACAAGCAGGTGCGCTCTGTAGACCTGAAATTACGGTACTTATTGGAGATAATAGCAGTACCCTATTTAATGTCATTTGTACATGAACATATTGAAAATTGTGGTCTAATTCTGAGACAAGTTCAAGCTTAGTTTCATGTTGATTATAAAGTTTGGAATGTAGCATTGCATCAGTGTCTAATCGCACCAGGCGATACACGCGTTCCACTGTATTGAGCTTTAGGTGTCACTGCTGCACGCTGATGCTCATGTCAACGTCATATTTGACCATTTCCACGCACTCTGTCTGTCTCCCTTCTGACTGTTTTATTCTATCTGCCTTTCCGTGGGATTCGGTGAAGAGTGTGTATTTTTATGTCTCACATTAGCAAAGGGAACGATACCGCTCACTAAATGGTAGTCTACTCAAGCACAGTCTCAGACATTCAGTCAGTCGTCCCGGGAGAATATCTGCTGTGCATCTGGGCCAAAATGTTTCTCTCCCTTTTCTCAGCTCCCAATGATCTCTGTCTTTGTCCTCACTCCCTGATACAGTACTTGGTATTCGTTAGTGACGTGATCCAAATGAGAAAAGCAGCTTTGGGAAGGCCAAGAGAAAATGGGAAAAGAATGGGGATCTGTGGCAAAACTTGGACATGTTTCAACGTTTTTGAAGGCCTTGAAGCTGAAGGTTTTGAGGGAATCCCAGGAGGCGGCAGTCAGTTAGGTATGTCAAATATATTTATACACTCACTGGACACTTCATTAGCTAAACCTGCACTACGTTAAACAGATCAATACAAGAGCTATATCAAACGTTTTGCTGTACTAATACAATCATGGTCATTAATACTGTGGTTTATTGTTTGATGTGCGTACTGAGAGGTGTGGTTTTGTAAGTACCAATAAAATGCCATGTAATTGACTAGTTTTTTATGAACTTGAACCTTTTAAACATGTTTTTAGTATTTATTGTTTTACTTTGACTAGATTTTGTTTTAAGTGTCGTACTTGGCCAGTTACAATCCAATCCATTTTTGAGTAGTGAATATACTGTACTGTAATATTGCAATTTACACGTGTTCTACTTAGTGTCTGAGTTCTAGATTGAGATGGTTTTACATGTTGTACATCCTGTATGTACTGCATGTCTCATTACAGTACAGTTTGATGACGTCATGATTTGTTTCATTACCGTCTCGTTATCAAAACCAACTCATTTGACCTTTTTTTTTCACTAGTCACAGACACCCCTCATCCACATTAAAAATCAACTTTTACTCTGAGGATATTTTACATTTAGTACCTTTTACTTGATTAGCTTTTTAGAAACATACATGAAGGTAATGATACTTTAATTTCAGGAGACTAATTTTGTCCTGTTCACACCTCTGGTAAACTACAACCACAATAATAAGTAGAGTGGAATCTTTAAGGTTAATTGCAAATGAACCTGCATTCTACCTTCCAAGCAATTATCCCATAGACAAATATGGAAATAGAAATAATATGGTCTGGGGTTTTGAAACATCTTTAACATTCAGCGCTATCAGACATGTACAAAAGAAGTTGTCAAATTTTCAACTCTAAAAACAATAAAACACTCACTCACATAACTTTATTGACAGATGACAAAAGCAGAAGCTGATTGGTGTTATGCACAATTTGACTCTTTCTTTTTTGGGTAAGAGTGCTCTTAATTTACAAAACCTCTTCTTTTCTTCTCTTGATACATTCGACTTCCCTTTGCAGTCTTTGGTTTTCCATTTTTGGGGATAACTGTTGTAAATGACCCACAAAGAGAGAAAATAAATAATAAAAAGCAAAACACGTGCCCGAGACTAATCCTTTGATATTCAGTGAACTGAGGTCACACAAGATTTGCTGACGTCTTGCGAGACGTCAAGCATGATGTCAGAACGCGGACATTTTGGACGACTTTGTTGCCAAAAGCCTTGTGCGGATGATCTGAGGAGTGTTTCGATTCCGGGGTTGCATTGCGTGCTGTATTGTTTTATATTGAACTGTCTGAGCAAGGGTGAGCAAGTGAGTTTTATTTGATTAAATCTAATTAGAAGGGGGGGGCTAGCATTTGTATCTTTAAGGCTGTGAAACATGCATTAGTTCCCAAATACTGAACGTGTGAGTTGAGATCATGGACAACAGCAGATGCTGGGTAGGTGTGACAAAGATGTCATTGCTCAATGAGGTCTCTGCTCACAAGTCCCAAGGGGGAGCGCTTAAAAGGGTGTCAGGGATTTGCCATAATATGTGTTGATGGAATAATCAGCATTGTCAAAAATAATCGTCTTTCGTTTACCATTGTGCCTTGTCACCAACATTTCGTTGTATGAATTGCAATTTGCATTTTATTTTTAATCATGAATCAATTTAAATTTGGATTTATAATTTATTTTATTATTTTGTCAAAGTTAAAAGAGTGAAATAAACGGCACCTGTCACATTTATAGACTTGTGCAAAAACAAAAATGTTGGAATACAGACGCGCGGATTGTGTGAGAAAAAACGTGTAGATCAAGCAATCTCTGCATTTTTTTTTTTATAAATCTCTATTTTTCTTTAAACTTAACGTCTTTATGGTTACTTAAGCAGTAAATCAAACATGAAGACAAAAAATGCTGGCATATTCGAGGGAGACATTTTTATGCTCCATTGATTCCAAATTTTCCGATGTAAAAGTCAAATATTTGAACAAGAGGACTTGACACACAATCTAACGTTGTGGAAAGTACTGGTGCATAACATAACTTGATGTTACGACGAGTTATCAAGCATGTGGATTGCTTGAGGGGGATCAGCACAAAGCTCAACAAGGTGCTGAATTGTTCCAGGTGTCAAAGTCCATTGTTCCAGCGTCCCACTGGAACTAATGAGGCAGGTCCGTTTTCACCCCCGAAATCCCCTGCTTTGGTTAGAGTGACTGATTTATGACTATATGACAGCTTAAACTCACATTATTATACATATATTTTACATTTAACTCTTACACAGCTGCTTTGTGTGTGTGAAACACAGGGCTGCCATTTATGAACAAAAGCAGGGATCATACAATGTACTCTGACCTATTTAGCCAGAAATCCCATTTAAACAAAGCTTTGGATTTGTCTATTCATACTGAATATAATGACTTCACACAAAGATACATATTAAGGAAGGTGTGATGTGCACCATGTTGGCAAGTAACTAGGTGACTACATTTATGAAATTGAAATACTATTAATATTACTGTGGGAAATGTTGTTTTTGAAAAGTACCATAGTTAAAATGTTTGTTTTATTCGAAGAATATCAGCAAAAAATTCTCCATGGTCACCTGCCAATCTGCAGTAGTCTTAAACATGACATATTTTCCAAATATAACCACTAAGCAGCACCTTGCGGTGTAACGTCTTATCTTGTCAGAGCTTTAGAAAAGGTGAGTTACACTTTTGAAAACGCGAAAGAACATGGATTTTTGAATGGTTTCATCTTTATAATGCTTGAGATTTTTTTATGGAACATTCACTTTGTCTCTGTAGTCAAATGAGGCAACATTGTCAAATTGTGCACATTTGTCATTTGTTATGCTGCAAACATAATGCAAAAAAACAAAAATATTTTGTCATGTTCATGCATTTCATTGTGTTCTGTTGTCATTTTTTTTTTTTTTTGGTATAAAGAACAAATAGATGGTTAATTCCCTCCCAAAAAATGATCTCTAACTTTTTTCAGTAAAGGGTCTTGTTGATGCATTCTAAATTAAGAAAAGTAACCAAAATGTGCTCAAAGGCAATTATTACTTTGAGAAACTAATTGAAATTTTAACAGCGTAACTTCTAATTGGAACCAACTGTATTTCCAAAAGAATCTTCACGACACTGGATACAGAGAGTATGATTCTATTTGTTTGAAGTTTCCTGTAATGATCATCCACAATATAAACTTTTCACTTACAGTACATTGTTTGCTATAAAGTTGATTAAAAAATGTATTTAATTAATCAATGAAGAAGAAGTGTTATTAGTGTTAAGGGTCTCCAGAATTACCCCCAAAATGTTTTTTTTTTTTTAAATTTTGGGAAATCCTATCTTAATTCAGAAGAAGTATTATTAGTGTTAAGGGTCTCCAGAATTACCCCCAAAATGTTTTGGGTTTTTTTGTAATTTGGGGAAATCCTGTCTTAATTCAGAAAATGTTGAAATGTTACCGGGAAGTTCATCCAATTAAATCCAGAGTGACATCTTCCAACAGAGCCCAGACAAATGTCTAACAGTCATGGCCCTCTGCAGGAGACCCTCCATGCCTTTGTTAGCAAACAGGCACAGTGTAATTGCATAGTTTTGATGCACAAAGACTAGAAGAAAAGCACAGCAGGACCTGCGCAAACTTCTGAAAATCAAAGCAGGGTTGCGATGAGTTGCGTGGAATCGTTGTGAGAGAGCTCATTTGTATCCATGGAAGCTACATGTCATGTGAAAACCATTTTGTGTCATGTGTTCACATGGAATACATATTACTTGCATATGTAGGATGAAAAAGTACGTCGAGGTCTGCGCAGTGGGACAGCCAAAGCACCTCTCACCTGCAGCCAGGGGATATGTTAACGTAACTGGAGATGTTCTGAAGTACATGCCAGGAAAGTTTTGTGCTAATAGAAAAACAATTGCAATGTGATTTTTGCACAGACGAAGATACACACGATTGTCACTGAAATATGTTTAATGTGGTTTGTGTTCTGGGAGGGGGGCACCAATGATACATGACACGCGGTTGCATGTTAAGCCATCAAAAAAAAAAGAAAAAAAAAAACTCCAGCGTCGATCAATGCTTCACTTCTCACCTACGTGTCAGTCCCAGTTGCGGCAAATAGGTGCATGTAAAGATTTGAAACAAGTATTTGGTTTCAAATGTGCTCCAGCTTGAAGGCCCCGCCTCTGCTCACGCCGATGATGTTGACTTTCCCGCAAGTTTAGCTATTTAAATGTTGGAAGGAGGCAGATGCTGCAACTGCTGCTGGGGAGGATACACGCACGAGACTGGACTTTTATTATCTGAGCAACATCCAGCACATACAAGAAGACATGGCATGCAGAGAATTTCTTGCGGATTTGGCTTCTTGTAATCTTTACTGTGCGAATTTCTGGAGCGTAAAGCTCTGTGCGTAAACGTCGACGCGACAGAACTGTCACAAGAAATTGATGAGGGTTGCAATTTAATTCTGATACTTTTTGGACATTTTTTTTCCAAAATTTGCTTTATTACAGGTGTCATGTGAACACCAACGCTTACAGCGGAATATCATTTTTGGATTGTCATCTTGAAAAGATTTTGACCGATTTCAATGAAATGGAGTTGCGGACCTTCACCTGCAAAGGAGACTGAGGGGTTTTGGACCACTGATTCAGAAGCAGGGGTGGGTGGGTGGATGGGTGGGAATTCATTTTTGGAGACTTCCAGCAGCAAAGTATTCATGAATCAATTTTTAAATTACTACAAGATGAGGCTGAGAGCATCGAGGCTATGTTATCTGTAAGTATATGATATTATTACTATTTTTAAAACCCTTTTTTTTACGAACGTGTGAGTGCATCGTCGTCTTGGCCATCTAATTGATTTTCATTGTTTTTCTCCAACAGATTACTCCAGTTGACAGCAGTTTGTTTTTACGCACAGGTAACATATTTTCACCTCAGTAAAACCTCTTGATATTAACTCACATAGTAGGATTAATTCATATAAATCAATAAATAAACGGGTAGGTAAGAGGGCACTGCGTTGCACGTCTGTACATCTGCAGTGGGCTGTAGTAATGAAAAGGTTTTATTAGGAGGACTATACGGCAATTGGCAAAAATTCAAACATCTTGAAAAGTGGCAAGATCCCACTTTGACAGGTGATTGTTAAAACATATGTGGCCGGCTATATTGGAGGCGGGGGGAGTCAAGAAGGGGGTGAAAGATCACTGCTGGTAAAGTAAAATAACGAGCGGGGGAAATGTCATCCCCGTGGGTCCCAGAATGAATCCCCAAAAGAGACGCATACGCATCGTCAAGTAAAAGAAAAACTGAATCATAATCATTGAGAAAAATGAAACGTTTTGAAATCATCTACAATGGTCCTTCTCCACGGTTGCGGAAATGTGCCAAATAATGTGTTTACTGTTGTCCTGCAGAACACAGTGCAGTCTCCTCCTAATTTCAAGCACCATGTCACCGAGCAGAGTCGGCTCTCGGACCGGATGAGCCGCCGCTTGACTCGAACCTACCAACTGTACAGCCGAACCAGCGGGAAGCACGTCCAGGTTCTGTCCAACAAGAGAATCAACGCCAACGGAGACGACGGAGCGGCGCACGGTAAGACAGCAGCACGCGCACCATACGGCTACCTTAACACTCAAAACACAAAGAATAGACCGTCGACACGGGCTTAGGGTGGGGAAATTCAATCAAATGCATGAAAATATGGGAACGCATGTTTGTGGAATAGCATAAAGCAAAAGCGTCCACAATATTAGGGACAGGCCCATACACAAAGTGTGGCCGCGTCAGTTTGGTTTATTTTTTCCCCCTCTGCTACAGGGGCCGACTAAACAATAATAAATAAATAAACGCGTTAAAATTGAATATTATTAACTCTATATCATTATTAAAAGATGGGCGAGGTCAAAGTTAGCAAAACCATGGCTTAGGGGCATGATCTGGCCCCCCACAGCAATTTATGTTGCCCACCAAAGCAAAAATCAAAAGGTTTGCCTCCCAAGTTTCTTGCTAAATAGTTTTTTTTTATGTCAGAAGAAAATCTGCACTTAAATTGCAATTTTCCTTCACTTCTAACAGATATTACAAGCACTTTTTCACAGAATCCCATCTTAAATGAAACAATTTGCTTGCCACAGTTTTCTGTGACTCTTGATTTCAAATTTGTTGTGCAATGGTGAACGTACAATATGACATCATATATATACATCCCTCTAAGAGAAATCATAGTTGTAACCTTGACAAAACAACTTTGACACCCTTTATGTCAGGCGTACCGTGGCTTGTCATTTATGTGCACAATTGCACATATTTGAATAAGTTTGTAATGTGTTGCTTCCACTATTTAAAGTGCATCGCACCATAGCGTAAAGATGGTGCGAAGTCTTGCAGGGTTTTTAAAAGTGAACACATGAAAAAATACAGAATCTCAAAAAAATGTGGTGGTTGAAGTTCAACAATGGGCAAACTGTAATGTGGTAGAACGCAGCAGCTTCACTGCTGAGGATTTTGGCTGCTTCTAGAACAACCCTCGACATTGGAGAACCACTGAGTGATTTCAAAAGAAGAAGAGGAAGTTAGGCATCAACATGTTTTACACTTTTTTTTGTGTACTGGTGGTCTACTGTGTACTTTGAAGGGCCTCTGGTAGACTATCAGGGAAAGAAGTCCTGTACGTAGCAAAGGTCCTGACTCCAAGTGGGATAGTGTGTTGTCTTTGCACCACATAGCCACTGTCCATACCATTAAAAAAAAAAAACTGAGAAGTGAGGTCAGCCTTTTCGCTTCCTGGTTTTATGTAATCTTTTGTCAGCTGGAGTTCTCTATCCACACCCGAGTTCTCACACACACCTACTAAGTGGGTGTCAGTCTTGTAAGTGTCCCAAATCCGCCAGTGGCACTTTGCTTCCTCCGTTATTTAAAGTACATCACAGCAGAGGATTTACTGACCTTTCTACATCATTCCAGCCTTTTTTTTTTTTTTTGGTCTCCTGGATTATAGAGGAAAGAGGGAGCATATGTCATTTTTGCAATTCTGGCCCATTTGGACAGGGTGTTTTCAAATCGCAGTGAATGTCCTTTAACGATGGCACATCTTGACCTTCAGTGTTCATTTAGTTCATTCAGGGAAAAAAAATGTCAGAGGTCATTGGTGTGACTGTAACATCATTACATAATTGCTTGCATCACATCTTCTCATTATTTGCTTTGTGTTTGCCTGTACAGCTAAACTCGAGGTGGAGACGGACTCTTTTGGGAGTCGTGTGCGGATCAGAGGTGTGAAGAGTGGATACTACATTTGCATGAATAAGCGAGGAAAGCTGATTGGGAAGGTAAGCGCTACAGTCAAGTCTTTAAATGACAAAAATGCCGTGGGGCAAACCACTTATATATCCATATATCCAGAACATGCCAATATTGTACTGTATGACTGCTTTTTAAAAAGACACTTTTCTCTTTTCTCTAACAACTGCAGTGATATGTCACACAAACGTTTGTAAGTAGATTTAAAAAATAAAATAATGCAAAATTTGACATTGCTCAGAAGTTTAAAAAAATGTATGTAATGTAAATATATATATATAATATATATATATATATATATATTATATATATATATATATATATACACATATATATATATATACAGTATATATATCCCACTTGGAGCTTACAAGGTTGAAGGACAAATCCTCCTAGTCAGACCTAAAATAATAACAAGGTTGATAAACTAATCAGATAAATTGTTTCTGAATGAATAATTTGACTGCCACCTGTCCTGAAAACAAACAATATTTTTTGTTTGCAATGTTAACTTTTATTGGATATTTTTTCAAATATCATCATGCAGAGGATGTACATACACACGTAATTACACACATATTCAGCTGTGTATGGATAAAAACAGTTTATAAGGATATAGCTGATCTATAGTGTTGCTAATTATTATGTATAGCAAGCCAGTCACAGTTTTTATGCATATTGAGAAAAAAGAAATATCTTTCTGCTGATGAAGTGTGGAATAGGCCATTGGCTTGAACAAAAACAAAAAAGAAAACCCTGGACAATTCAAGGATATGTTTGTAATGTTAAATTATTTGTCAGACTCAAAGAGCAAATTGATTTCATTTTCCTGAGACAAGCAAAGATACAGTAAGGCAAATGCATTCTTTTAAGAGCGCAGCTGTTAAAAAGTCACTGATGAGCAGCAAGCACGTATTTGAAGCTGCTGGTAGAAGAAAGTCTCACAGCTGGATTTTCCAAAAACTTGCTGTATTTCGGCCACACCTAACCAATGATGAAAAGGAGAAACCTTCGCAGTTGCCTCAGCAATACGTAAAGAGTATTTTCAAACCGTTTTAGTCTCAGATAAATGCAGCGCAACTTTGAATGGTTAAAGATGAATGGTGTTGTGGATAGTTGGTGCATGACGTCAACATTCATGCGACACAGATATGCTTTGGATGCTAATAACAGGGAGTCAGGTGGTATGCTTGAGTGAGTTAGTTTCAAACTGATTATTTTCTACCATGGTATCCCTTAAAATAATTGTAATGCACAGTCACGGTGGAACAGCTGTAGAGCATTGGCCTCACAGTTCTGAGGACCAGGATTCAAATCTCAGCCCCGCCTGTGTGCAGTGTGCATGGTCCCCCCGAGCCTGCGTGGGTTTCGTCCGGGCACTCCGCTTTCCTCCCACATCCCAAAAGCATGCATTCATTGGAGACTCTAAATTGTCCCTAGGTCTGATTGTGAATGCGAATGTTGTCTGTCCCTATGTGCCCTGCGTTTGCCTGGCAACCAGTTCAGGGTGTACCCTGTCTCCTGCCCATTGACAGCTGGAATAAGCTCCGGCACTCCCGCGACCCTTGTGAGGATAAGCAGTTCAGAAAATGGATGCATGGATAATTGTAATGCAAGACACACTGCATCTTCCCAAGATCATTGATGCTAAACTGCAAACTGGTATCTTGGGAAACCCTTCAGTTGTGGCTGGACCAGTGTTGGATTGAAGAGAGGATCCTATATTGATGTGACTTGTATATACAGTATTGATGGACTTCTTTACAACTTCTGTTTTTTGGGGGGTGGGGGGCCATAATAATTTGGACATAACATGTCTGCAAAGGTTTGCCCAGCACTTCTTTCTAAGCAGATTTCACAACCCTGAAGCATAACTGTCCAATTGGAAGATGAAAAAAAATGCATATTGCAGCCATGCCCACTAAGCTGTTTAAATGACAAACTAGCTGACAGGAATAGAGTTTTAGAAAAAAAAGAGCATAAAAAGAATTAAGAGACGAGTTCATGAATTGTATATTTCGATCAATATTCTATTTTAAATTTAAACCATATGCAAGATGAAAAACGAAAACACAGACAACAAGATCTGGTCATAAGTACACAGTAAGTATACATAGTGTTACTACACCACACATTAGGGATTACTTTCAGATATAAAAGCGCCATCTTGTGGCATTTTTGTGCTAAAGAACCTGTAGACACCGAAATGAGTTAAGGCTCATCTTTTTGACAAAAGTAGTGCTTTGCTGCCTTCTTGTTGCATATTGGTGGCAAGGAACTGTGTTGACGTGAGCTGAGGAGGTTCAATGAGACAAAAATAGCAGGAACTATGTTGTTGTGAGTTGAATGGCTTCATGAAGACAAAGGTCATCCAAGTCATCCTGTTGCTCCCATTGACAATCATCAACATTTTTTTTGGGTGGGGAGCATCAAATGCTCCCAGATTTGACCATTTTATGGCAGGACCAAGTCTCTTTACGAAGTGAATAGTGGGAGAACACTGAAGTATTACAACCTCAAACTTTTCCAACTTTAACATAAGTATTTTTTATTGTATGATGGAATAAATGTCTCCACTTTCTGGGAGTTCAAAATAGATCTGCATCATGCAGCCTCTCTCCTTTTTTTTCTACAGAAGAAAGGAAGAGGAAAAGATTGCATCTTTACTGAGATTGTCCTGGAAAATAACTACACAGCGCTCCAAAATGCCAAATATGAGGGCTGGTACATGGCTTTCACACGCAAGGGCCGTCCAAGGAAGGCCTCAAAGACCAAGCAGCACCAGAGAGAGGCCCACTTCATGAAGCGGCTACCTAGGGGGCACTTGCTGAGTGAGAGAAGAGCATTTGATGTTCTTCCGCTCTCTGTTCTTCCTTTAAGCAAGCGGACTAAACATTCCCATCAGCAGCGCTCAGTGGGCCGCTGAGGCCCGACAATGTGGACAAATCATCACGGACAAACCACTAAGAGGAGGGTGGGATGGGGGTAGGAGGTAACTATTCACCTTTCACAGTCAAATGCCACTTTATCTCTCATTCTGTGGACTCCTTTTGTCATTCTTTGCTCTGGATTTTGCGTATATATTGACTGTCTAATATGGTCCTTATTCCCAATTTAGTGAGGAGACATTAGATATGCTTTTTCTCATTAAATTAGCGGGAAGTTGTGTTAACAGGAACAGACTGCTTGGTTAGAAGTTGAGTGGTAAAGAATGTTTAAAGTACAATGAAGCTAGATGTGGCAGCTATCTATGTTTTTATTATTGTGGTCAAATCATCTGAGTGTCAGTTGACATTCTCATTTCCTTGAGGTCATTTTGGACCATTTTTCAACATATATGAATATATTTTTACTGTAAAAAATGTAAAATACATCAAATGGATATTTATTGTAGAGCGTATATTAAAACCACTAAAGAATCCATATTAAAAATAGCACCTTGGCTTTTCTCTCATGATTGTTTTGGAATCAAATGAATGTTTGCTTCCCCAAAACTGTCGTCACCCCACCCCCCTCCCCCCCTCCCCTTCAAATTGGAGACTCAGATAACTTAGGGGCAATATCTGTGACAGGCCACAGAGTTGAATGTGCTCAGCAAGTGAGACTTGGGCCTCAATGGCTGGAGCTACGCATTAAAAGCGATGAGGTCAGCCCACCATTTTGGGCCAAACAAAGGTTACCACCATGTAGTTGCATTTCTCACGATCGCACACCGTAACCCTCAGATCAAATGGGCCTTTGTGAAAGCTCATATAAAAGGGCATGTTATACAATAGTGGGTTCGAATAATAACACGAGGAGGGGTCAGTTATCAAAAAGAAGCCAGTCACACAGGGAGGGGTCGGAGGGGAGACTGGCTGCGGAAAAAAAAACACCGGGGCCTGTGTGGCGAAATGTGGCATGGACTGAAAGAGGGGGAATGGCTGGGAAGAGGCATTCGGGAGTGAAAGGAAGGCAGAAAAAGGAATCCTCTTCCCAGAGGCAGTTGAGCATGACCGTCGGAGGCCAAACGACAGGGGAGGAAGAAGACCCTGGACACAAGGACCTGGCTTCATTCGCTCACAATACATGAGCTGGATGCTCAGTTTGCTTGCTGCTGTTTAAGCGTAGTTTGCGCTTTCAAGTCGATAATGTTATGTTGTTTTTTTATTTTTTATTGAATTGACGATGGCTGCGTGATCTGTTCAGCGACATTCAACAACAATCCATCACATATGCAAAAAATTGCAAACAATAGAAAAGGACGGTTATTGCTAGATCAATGTTGCACAACAAACACCATAGTCAGAGAGAACAATCGATTTAATTGTGTTGGGAAATAATCCGTGGTTGAAGCATTGTGTATTTAAATACTTTCCCTTCGAAAGTGAAAACTCAAAGTTATTCTCCATTTTCACAACAACCTCTGAGAACTTTATCTCAGACACAATAAAGCACGACATTGGGTTCATGACTGGATGTTGTTTTTTTTGTCACCGTGCCTGCTTGAACTCCCTGCAGTGACAAAGTCCAAAACATTGGCAAGTCTTGCAATGAGTTACACTAGAATTCTGGCCAACTTGCTGTTATGAAACATGAATTATATGCCATCATTTCAAGGAGTTTTGCATTGGAAGATGTTGTCGTTTTTTAAAAACATGTATTATTAAAAATGTTTCACATCTATTTCTTTTGAAGGGTTTTTTAATAATCCCAAAGATATGGCTTCTTGCTTTTTTTAATGTATTTTAAAAAACAAAAGTCCTTCTGCAACACTTGCTGATGTGACTTATGGCTGGTCCCAACAGCGATCACCACAGCGAGTCATTTGCATGATTTGCGTCCCTTTCTGTTGGGAATTGAACCCACGCCGTTACCATGGAGCAAGCTCTTCCACAACACACAAATTGCAAAAATTGAATCCACGTACAGATAATTTGCCGTGTAGAAAACATTACTATGACAAGTCATGTAATGTTCTGCTCTACGTTCAAAGCAGATGTGGGGATGGGTAAATAATTACAAATTCTGGCAGATGGGGAATGGATAAACAACATCAAAGAGGCTGTTAGGATAGCCAGAAAAATTGTGGCTTCTCAAATTAAAGGCCATGACTTGTCATCAGATATCATACTAATTGCTCGGGAGAACTTCACTGACAGAAAACGTTGACAAAATATGTGTGCCATGTAGACAACAATGTTACAGTGCATCAATTTGGAACAGTCTTGAGTATTGTTTTGTATTTAACCCAATTTTTGTCTATAATGTTGACCACAAAGCCAAAGTCTCATAAAACCTCTGGGCTTGCATGGAAACAGTTAAACACTAGATACTAGCTAGCTCGATCACCAAAACTTCACTAATGACTTTCAGGGTAGCCCACGATATACAGCGAACATGGAAGCATTCAATTTACACAAATGGGACATGCTTGTAAGTGACTCTGGAATGAACGGAGTTGGGTTATTGTGTGTTTTAAGTGCTTTACACAGACATCGATGAAAGGAGGGTGAGAGGCTGTGTGACTCCCATCAAGACCGCAGTGCACTGGATTTGAGTGAGAGGGAGGCATGAACTCACGTTCCATGAAGTAACATTAAGAGTCCGATCTCAACTTTCAACTTAGGAAACTGTTTTGAAATGTTTTAATGAGAGAAAGTTTTTCTAAAGGCTTGTCAGTGGTGTTTATTTTAATGTATGGTGGAGAACACAAGGAAAAAGTATTTACCAGATGAAATATCTACAAATATGTAAGGACAGTCTAATCAAACTTATATTCAATATAGTTAAACATTGAGCTCACATATGTCCAGAATTTGACATTCACTGAGTTTTGCAGTCAATGTCCCCTTCACTCGTCCCCTTTAGCTTCTTCAGCTCCTTCATCAACTCCTGCTCAACATTTAAAATCTCTTTGGGTTTCTTGTACTGTACAAGAGAGATTGTAAGGAGATGAGAGGAAAACGTCATTCAAGTTCAATCAACTTTTACTATCTAAAAAGGCAAAAGGATTTCTTCTTTTGATTTGAAACAATAGCATACACATGAAAGGAACCAATTAAAAGACAACAGTGTGTAAATGGTTGGAGAAGAATGAATAAAGATGCATCCGCACTGCACTACAATTCAATTAAAACTAATCCACTCCACTCATGCTCTAGGACGGGGGTCCAGGGTGTTTTTGAACCGTCACACACACCATCTGGATCATTAACAGTCCTTTAATAATTGTTGCATTTATTTTACTGCTTTTCGAAATGCAGAATGAGATATAACAAAATAAACAATAAATCACTTCTTTATTTGAACCTTTTTTTCAGTGACATTGAGTTTTCCATTCATTAAAGACTGATTAATTTCATGTATTTACTTGCTCATATTTATTTTGGGTTTTTTTTCAATAAATAAAAAACTGAAAAAACATTTACCTGTAAATTTTGATTTTGCATTAATATTTTTTTTCAATAAGTAAAAATTGAAAAAACATTTAGATGTAAATTGTAATTTTGTAATACCTAATATGAATCAAAATTAATTAAAACATAAAAACAGCCCACCAATGCATTACATTCAAAACAAAAGAATGAATTCTTAATTAAAAGAATTAATTTTGCATATTTTACATCTGCATTATTTGTTTGTTGTAATTCATCCACAAATGACCAGGCTGAGCTGTCCAATTTAAAAATCAAATGCGACTCTTGAGCAAAAAAGTTTTCCACACTTGTTGTGAGGAAAGGGTGGATAAAAAAAAAACATCAAATTTGAATGCAGATGGAAAAGATCTCAACTGCAACTGCATTTAGAGCTGCATTAAAGGAGAAGTCCAGTCGTTGAATTAACGATATATCAGATAGGTCATGTCATATGTACTGTACCTAGAAAATTAAGATTTTAATCTGATATCATTTAAGGTTGTTTTGAGAATATTTATATCGGCAATTTTGAATGTTCCCGGTCGGCAAGGTTTTGGCGAGTCACATGACATACAAAGGCTCGCTTACGTTGTGACACAATTATGGCCAGCGCTGGTTTCTCAGATTTATCCTCATCTGATGAAGAAATAGCAGTATGAGTTGATCGGGAAGATGGAGGAATCTGTCCATACATATTTGAACCTGTGGCTGTAAATAATGTAGAATTTTCAGATGGTTCTTTGGATAGGAACGACGCGGAGTCTGACTATTCGGAGACCGACGCGTGGGACACACCATTCATCCATCCTATTGATTTTGGAGTGCGTTTAGGCCAGCCAGCGGATCAATGGTGCACATGTGACCGATGCATAGCCATGGACAATCCTCTGATGAATCTTTGTTGTCAGTAACTTGAGGAACTGGAAGGAAAGATATTTGCCAAAGACCTGGATTGCATTTCCCTCCATAGTGAGTTTCATGGCATTGTCCTCTGGAAGCCTGCACTGAGGACAGCCCTCGTGGCAATGAAAGATGTGAAAAAGGCAACTCTGGTAGAACCCATCAGTGAAAGATAGGCCTTATATTGTGGGAAAGGTGGTTTATACTTACTTTCGGCTTGTCCCATCAGGCGTGGCCACATTTGTTTGGCACTCTTTTTACGCCAGATGCCCTTCCTGAAGCAACCCCTCTTGGGGAAGTGTGAAACGTTGTATACAAATAAAAAAATTCTACATTAAAAAATTCAAACGCAATATTTTCAGTCTCCTGATATGCAACTGGCTACAATTGGCTTTCTTAAATTCAACCGGCTGCAATTTGCTGTGTAAAATTCACCGTCTAAAGTCTAGGTGAAGGCATAAAATATTTCAGTATTTAGCATCTTATTTGGAAGTATTCCTCCATCTTCCCAATCAATCAATACTGCTATTTCGTCATAAGATGAGGATAAATCCAACAAATCAGCGCTGGCCATAATTGTGTCTCAACGTAAGCGAGCCTTGGTTTGCGCACATAACATGTCATATCCGCGCACGTAGGTCATGTGACTCGCCAAAATGTCGGCGACCGGGAACATTCAATATTGCCGGCATAAATATTCTCAAAACAACTTTAAATAATATCGGACTAAAGTCATAATTTTCAAGGTACAGTAGATATGGCATGACCTATCTAATATATTGTTAATTCAATGACTGGACTTCTCCTTTAAAAATCATGGTTTGAAATTTAAGTTCTGACTTTTCTGTGTCAAGTTTGCATGTTTATCCCATATTTGTGTATTTTCTATGACAATACTCACTAACATGCACTATATGTATAATGAACACTCAAATTGATATGAATGTCAATGATTGTCTCTCTCTAGCCATTAGCCCTGTGACTGGCTGGTGATCAATCCAAGGTATCCCTTGCCTCTCACCCAATCAGCTTCAAGAGGCTTCAGCTTCCTTTATGATCTGCACAGGGTATGCGTGATACAGAAGCATGACTTGTTATGAAAAAGTATGAGGGTGGTGTGAGTCTGGTCTTAATCAGAAGAATGTCTGGGAAGACTGTCATCTTAGCCCACGGAAAAGTATCCTCAGCAATATTACGACATACTAAGCAAGGGAGGCATGCCTCAACATTTTTGTTGTACACTTACACTGACTATCAAAGTGTTGTTTGCATGAGTGAAACTTAAAGCAGCGCTGTCCAGTGGAAGTTGACTGCGATCCAGATCAGGAATACCAAATTTCTTGTAATACCTGGTAATGAACAAAGGATAGGTTTAGTCTTGAGAACAGTGTTTCCCAACCAGTGTGCCTCAACACATTGGAATACTGTGAAAAATCATCAAGTGTGCCCCGAGAATATATCACAATTACAGTATTTCACAACAAGTTCAATAAATAAAGTACCTTTGTTCAACTATCAATGCCAGTGACAGATAGTGACAGTCAGAATAATTAAATGCTCTTCCCCTAGATTGCATGAAGTACATATTTAACCTGTTTATCCACTTTTAGTAAAATTTTTGTTGGCAGTATCTAATGAGTTTTTTTGTTTATGTAAAATATGTGCTTTGGCTCAATAGAGGCTTTGTAAACACTGCTATAGACTAATGTAAAGCAAACAGTGCCACCCATAGGAATAATACAAGGATTACAAAGAGTAGGAGAGTTGGAGTGTATTCAAGAATAGTTACTTTTTGTTTGAAGTTTTAATGACAATACATCTTTCAGGTGGATGCGCTGAAACATTAAAGACATCTTTCGGGTGGGGAAGGTTCCGGATTCTCCATTGAAAACTGCTCTTTGTATCTTTACGTACAAACACAGGCTGTGGAAATAAAAGGGAGGTCTCTTTAAATCCGTATATATACACACACACACACACACACACACACGTCATGCAGTATGATGGAGACAAGACTGCAAAGTGCAAACATACATTGGAGCAGTTCTCTTTTAGCATCTCAGCATCCAAAGAGGTGGCAGGACCAATCAGTGGCTCCCCAACTTCGACCTGCCATTGACCCACCGCTCCGAGTGTGCTTTTGAGACGCCACTTCCGTACTGCAACGCCCCAAATGTACAAATACATAATCTCACAGGTTGAAAAAAATCATGGCTCGTGGATGATATATGATGAGCACTGCTTACCAACGAGTTCATCTGTTATCAAGTCATACTCTTCTGCCATTTCTTTTCCATCGGCAAAGAGGTAGTGGACCTTCCTTTTCCCTTGTGTCATGGAATGCAAAACATGAAAATGAGGATTCAAATTGGCACTCAGTTCAGTCCTTGTTACCGAAACGCCCACCCTGGACTGGTGATCACTGGTATTGATGGTCATTTCCAAGTCAACTTTAGAACTTTGGAATCTAATGCATCATGCTAAAGTGTTGCAAAACAAACATCCAACATATGGCTGCAAACTCAGATTGAAGGAGTACATGTTGATGATTATTAAGGTGGTTTAATTTAATTTTATTTTATCGTGCATTCTCGTTACAAAATTGTGTAATTTGCAAACAGGGCTTGTGGTCTGACCACAACCTCCTCACTTCCAAACAAAGTGAAAGTTCAATATTGTAGATCTGATTAACACCTAAATAATTATACAAAATGTTGTTTCACCTCATCACACTCACCATCGTGAATCAAAGCAGTCTTCTTTGCCGATTTTAGGTTGTCGATCCAGCTTTGCACAGCCATGTTTGTCTTGTGCAGAGAAACTTCCGGAATCAAACCGTAACCACGGTAACTCACTGTAAATGAAAAGAAATAGAGCTAATTTTATTAAATAAATACAAGTCTAAACATAGTTGTTTTTTTTAATCACACATTTATAAATGTCCCGTAGAAAGTGTGTTTGGTTACACAGGGTTTGCGTATCTAATCTGCCATTATCAAATTGCTTCCCACCTTGCGGGCCCTACTAAAATGTTCTAATAATCGTAAAAATTATGTCGCTTCGTCTGAAAATTTTCTGATAAGTACTTGTTGCATATTTTGACAAAAATTTTAACTAAGGACACCGTCGATATGCAAATATCGTCCGAAGAAGAAACTTAAACACGTAAATATATATACGAATATTCAAAAGATATCAAAATAGCATATAGTCGGACTGCATAGTTGATTATTGTAAGTTTTATTGGTAAAAACGAGGCGTTAAAAAGCAATTTCCGAATTTAAAAAAAATGAACCGGAAGTATTAGCTCACCTTTTATCATGCGAAAGGTTCCTTGTTTCGGAAGGCGGAGGGCAAAAAAAAGGGGGTCAAGTAAGTCAGTTTTGAAGTATTTACTGTGCGTGTTTACTATATATTGGGTTATCAGAAGTAATAAATACACTGCCACATTTTCTCATCAATCTGAACAAGTACGTTTTGTCTATAACGTCAACACAAGCTAAAGTTAGCCGTTGTCTAATGTCAAGATGGACGTGCATTTTAAAATCTGTTTTGTTAAAACAAAGTACCGCAGATTGCTCACGTGCTATCGTTCATTTGTGTTATATCATAAGTCCAGTGCGTACACGATAGATTTTTTTAGCTCTGTGATTATGTATGTCATTCCAGAGACGACAGTGAAATTGTATGATTGAATGCTTTACATGTCTGTACTTGAAATCCCGTTTATTTGCCAGCCTGACAATGGAACCATGTCACGGAATTTTGAAAGCTTTCCCAAAGGTTAAAAGGGCCCGAGTTCAAGGAAACGATTCTCCACCTTTAAAGAAGAAATCTGATGAATTTGAGGTCACAGGCAAGTATTTCTTGTTTTGTTTTTATGGCAGCTCCTGTACCACAATTAATTGATTTGTTTTGTCTTCTTTTTCTTAGGAAATACCTTTAATGGTACCTCAGTGTACATCCTGCCTGCTGGAATAGGAAATGCAAGATGTCAAATCTTCCAAAGACAAGTTCAACAGAATGGAGGCCAGACAGAGAGCTCCCTGTATGCAAGTGTCACTCATGTTGTCGTTGATGACAATATGGATTGTGACAGGGCTCTGCGTCTCATCAAGTTGGATGCAATGCCTTCTGGAGTCCATCTCGTCAAATGTAGTTGGTTAAGCTCATGTATCAGTGAGAAACAACTCTTGGATGAATCAAGCTATAGTCTTTTACCGAAAAGGTAATGCCTTATCATTGCATTGTGCCATACGATTAAATCTCAGTAAATGCAAATGCACATGCATGTGTATCATACCTTATCTTATGTGTATCTTGTTACGGTTACAGTCTATATTAGCGTTAATATAGAGACACTAATTCTATTGTTACTAGAATTGTATTCTCTCCATTACAGAGGAGGCACTTTTGACTTACAGTAAATCACATCTTTTTCCTGTATTGTAAGTCTTTTTTTATATTTTCTCTTAGGGATTCTGAAACTCTCCTAGAAAAAGACTTGCTGACTGGCAAGTCTGCTGCTGAAATGCTAAACCCAGAGTGTGATCATAGCAAGCAAGGGGAAACATTAGACATGGTCAGTATTTAGTACATTTGAAAAGAAAAAAGTCTTATAAGTTACTTACCAGTTCCACATTTTGGTAATGTGGTCATTGACAGAAAAAAAAGGTCCTTATCGAAACGATGTAATTTACCGTATTTCAGAGTGTATCCAACAAAGAAGATATTCAAGGAGAAGACGATGGAGTCTGTCAGAGTCACCTAGAAGCTCTCATTACAGGTCGGTGTCCCAAAGACGAAGCCCCTGGGCCCAGCCTTGATCCTGGTCGAGACACTACCGCTCATACGGTGGTCTCAGGGAAGTGGGTCTGCGCGCAGTCTTCTCAATCCAAAAGTAATAACTTCAACAAGCACATTACCGACAAACTAGAACTACTGGCCAAGGCCTATACACACCAGGGAGACAAGTGGAGGGCATTGGGCTACTCCAAGGCTGTCAATGCATTGAAGAGTTATCACAAGCCGGTTACATCGTATCAGGTAAACGTATGGAGATGAAATTGATATGTCTGAATTTTTAGTAGCTTTATTGCGTTGATTTGTTATTGACTTTGAAATAAAAGCTTTATCCTTATGTGCAATTACAGGCACAATACACACACCTGTATGTATGTGTAACCTGTCATTTAACTCAGTAAAACTAGCAGAATTTGAGGTAACCACATAACTGTCACGGATGTATATGTCTTTTTGAGCTGCGTTGATTGGGATTTATTTATGTTTTCACAATGTATGACCTAGTGTATTGTTTCTTCCATTAGAAAGATGCAATTTCTCATGTTCTTTTTCTTTTGTTTCAGGAGGCATGTCTTATCCCGGGAATTGGTAAACGTATGGCAGACAAAATTGATGAAATCATGGAAAGTGGTCATCTGCGCAAGCTCGATCACATTGGAGAGGCTGTGCCAGTATTGGAGCTTTTCACTAACATTTGGGGTGCAGGAACAAAAACGGCACAGCTTTGGTACCAACAGGTAAAACATCCACCGTCCATCTTTCATTCTCTGTCCAGCTTCAACATAATTAATGAAGATAATCTCAGTATTAAGAAGACTATCCATTTTAGTCATAGAACTATAACCAAATAACAGACTTGAAATAAAACATTGTACTCCTTTCGCCAGGCCAAATTTTTGGTTGAGAATTTCTTTTAAAGTGGTCCCATAGTTGTAATAGTTACAGAAGACTAGGTGTTGTCATGGGTTTTCAATTCTCATTCGTCAGGGATTCCGGACTTTGGAGGACATTCGCACAAAAGCCCACTTGACCAACACTCAGAAAATAGGACTCAAGCACTACAATGACTTTCTTGACAGAATGCCCAGGGAAGAAGCTGCAGCAATTGAGAAAGTGGTAAATACATCTATATTCATTTGTCTCTGGCAACATATGGGATGGTTCCCACACTCATCTCTTCCCCACCCTCCTCCAAAAAAATGGTCGCAAGGTCGTAATTAACCTGTCAGTTTGTTTTTTTTTTTTTTTTTTTTTTTTTTTGATGAGGAAAGCAGCCAACACCACGGAATACCCCAAAAGTAAACAACCTCTTAAAACCTGCATCTAAAATAAGCCAGATACCTTTCCCCTCCAAGGCACCAAATATTGTGTGACTTAATTACTTGCAATGTTGTATTGTATGTAGTGATTTTTTTTCCTTCCAGATCCAATAGAAAGTGCCTGTGAGATATGACTAAAGCATGTAAACTTCCTGGAACATGGTAATGGAATACTGTATGTAATAATTCAGCATTTTAAACTCCCATCTTTTAGTATTTAACATTTTGAAAACCTTCTTTTACGCAATTTAGTGAACCATTGAACATTATTATTATTTGGACAAAATAACCTTCAGGCTAGACAATTGCCATTTACTATTTTTCATCCTACTGAGAAAATTACACGCTTCCAACTTTGTTGAATGTTTTAGGGAAGGCCAAAGTGCACAAATCCATTTAAGGCATGGTTGCATTGTTGTGGAAGGACTATGAATGGACAAGAATTCCACATGCACTCCAAAATCATGTTGATGTCCCCCCACATAGGAGCAAACTGGAGACTAACTCCACCTTTCTACCATTTTCAGTTGCTGCAATGTACAGCTCTTTTTGTCAATAGCGATCACACAGTTCCACCTTTTGATAAAGTTGAAGGTATTTCTTTCTGGCTACGTGGCAGGTGAGGCAAGCAGCCCAAGCAATTGATTCTGGTCTGGTGGCAATGGCATGTGGCTCATACCGCAGAGGAAAGAACACATGTGGAGACGTGGATGTGCTGATAACGCACCCTGATGGAAAGTCCCACAAAGGTGTGTTCAGCAAAGTGCTCCAGAGCCTCCATGACTCTGGTAAGATATATCACATGTACAGTATTAATGTAACAATTGCGACCATAATGTCTTTTTAACACACAAGCACAATATTATATGGGAATATGTTGATGCAATTAATGAGGCATTTACAGTTACCATAAGTAGACATTTTTTTTTCAGTGATACTTGAAAATTCAAATTATTTAACTTATTTTGTATTATTTACTATAACTTTTTTCATCCATACTTACAAATTCACATTATTTGATTTGTTTCTGGCAGCACAGTGGAACAATTGTAGAGTGTTGGCCTCACAGTTCTGAGGACTGGGGTTCGAATCCCAGCCCCACCTGTGTGGAGTTTGCATGTTTTCCTTGTGCCTGCGTGGGTTTTTTCCAGGCACTCTGGTTTCCTCCCACATCCCAAAAACATGCATTCATTGGAGACTCTAAATTGCCCCTTGGTGTGATTGTGAGTGCAACTCTTGTCTGTGTCCACGTGCCCTGCAATTGGATGGCAACCTGTTCACGATGTACCCGGCCTCCTGTCCGATGACAGCTGTGATAGGCTCCGGCACCCTCGTGGGGATAAGCGGACCAGAAAATGGATGGATGGATAACTCGTTCCTATTTTTTATTATTTCCTCAAGGATTCTTAACGGACGACCTGGTGAGCCATGAGGAAAATGGAGAGCAGAAGAAATACATGGGCGTGTGCCGCTTGCCAGGACCGGATCGCCGTCATCGCAGACTGGATGTCATTGTGGTGCCCTACAATGAGTTTGCCTGTGCTCTCATGTATTTTACTGGCTCTGCATACTTCAACCGCTCCATGAGGGCCCTGGCAAAGACAAAGAACATGAGCTTGTCAGAGCATTCACTTAACCAAAGTGTGGTGCGTCAAGGTAGCGCCAAGGTGTATGCTGGCACTCCACTATCTACACCCACAGAAAGTGACATTTTTAATCTTTTGGGGATACCATCCAGAGAGCCTTGTGAAAGGGATTGGTGATGATTAACAAGTGCAATGCTTTTGTTCTTTTTTTAAATTTAAGACAGTTCAACACTATTCACACTAGATTGACAAGAAAGTTGATCTTATTTGACAGTTGAAACAATGGACAAATGACAACTACTGTCTTCACCAGCCGAGTATGCAATATCTTGAAAAACATGTAAATGAAACATTTAAAAAAAAATTTAAATTAACATTATTTTCCTGAGCTGATAAAATGAAATTTAAAACGTCTTGCGGCCACTTGAAATGAAAAAACTAATCATGAAAGCTTTCATGAATAAATATAATTCAACAATTAATGCAATGTTTTAGACTTCATGTACACACAATGGCAAATTGTGAGAAGAGGTTCTTAAAAATTGCAACTATATACATTGCAATAAAATCAATTTACAGTGGGGCAAAAAAAAGTATTAAGTCATCTACCAAATGTGTAATTTCTCCCACTTGCCTGTCATTTTCGTATACCTCATCTGTGGAATACTAAATGAGAGAAAAATCCAGAAAGAATTTATAAGTATTTGGTCAATAACAAAAGTTTATATTAATACTTAAAAAAGTATTCGCCCCTTCCTGATTTCTGTTTGTTTTGCATATCTATCACACACAAAGGTTTCAAATCATCAAACAAATCTCAGAGACAACCCAAGGAAAGACAAATGACACATTTGAAATGACAATTCAATGTACAGTTATTAAGGTACTTTTTTTTTTTTTTTTTTAAATAAGTAATTGCCCCCTGAACCTAATAATGGGTTATGACCCCATTGGCAGGAATAACTGAAATCAAGCGTTTGTGATAATAAGTGATGAGTCTTTCACATTGCTCCGGAGGAATTTTGTCAGTCTTTTTTGCAGAATTGTTTCAACTCTGCCATATTGGAGTGTTTTCTAGCAAGAACTGCCCGTTTAAGCTCACACCACAGCATCTCAATTGGAATTAAATCAGGACTTTGACTTGGCCACTACAAAACCTTTTGTCTTTTAAAGACCTTTCAGAGGTGAACCTGCTGGTGTGTTTTGGTTCGTTGTCCTCCTCCATGATCCAAGAGTGCTTGAGTTTGAGGGCACAAACTGATGCCCGGACGTTCTCCTTCGGGATTTTGTGGTACACAGCAGACTTCCTTGTTCCATCAATCACAGCAGGTTGTCCTGGTTCTGAGGTAACCAAGCACCCCCAGACCATCATGCTGCCACCACCTTGCTTCACTGTTGGCATAATGTTCTTTTTATCAAATACTGTGCCATGTTTACACCAGATGTAACGGGCTGCAGACCTTCCATAAATTACATTTTTGACTCATCAGTCCAGACCATGTTTCTCTAAAAGTCATTGAGATGGTTTTGGGCACGAGCCTTTGTATTCTGTGGTGATGGCAGGGATTTTTGCCTGGGAACTCTCCCACGGATGCTATTTTTGGCCAATGTCTTATGGTACAATTTTGCGCACTGACGTTAACTGATGCCAGCGAGGCCTCCGGGTCTTTATATGTTGTTTGAGGTTCTTTTGTGACCTCCTGGATGAGTCGTCGTTGTACTCTGGAGTAATTTTAGTTGGTTGTCCCCTCCCAGGAAGGTTTGCCACTGTTTCCAGTTTTCTCCATTTGTGGATAATGGCTCTGACAGTGGTTCGCTGGAGCCCCAAAACCTTTAAAATGCCTTTCCAACCTTTTCCAGATTAATGGATTTCAGTCACTTTTTGTCTAATTTCTTCTTGAATTTCTTTGGATCATGGCATGATGCATTGGTTCTTGAGATCTTGTAGCATACTTCACGTTGTTTGACAGATTCTATTTGAGTGATTTCTTGAGTCAACAAGTATGTATTCTAGTAATCAGATTTGGGTGTGTTTTGTGAATATGAATTTGGCTTTCCCAAATTACTGGTTAATCAGAGTGACTTTGTGATTTAACAAGGGGGACAATTACCTTTTCAAGGAGGGTCAGAAAAGTTTGGACTTTTCTTGTGCCTTAATAAATTGAATTTTCTTTTGAAAACTGCATTTTGTATTTTCTTGGGTTGTCTCTGACTGATGTTAAAATTGGTTTGATAATTTAAAACCTGGCGCCACGGTGGCGCAGCTGAAAAGCATTGGCCTCACAGTTCTGAGGAGCGGAGTTCAAATCACCCCTCCTATGTGGAGTTTGCATGTTCTCCCTTTGCCTGGGTGGGTTTTCTCTGGGCATTCCAGATTCCTCCCACATCCCAAAAACATCCAACATTAATTGGACACGCTAAATTTCCCCCAGGTGGGATTGTGAGTGCGGCTGTTGTTCGTCTCCATGCGCCCTGCGACTGGCTGGCAAGCAGTTCAGGGTGTACCCCACCTCCTCCACGTTGACAGCTGGAATAGGTTCCAGCACTCCCTGCGACCCTCATGAGGCTAAGCGGCAAAGAAGATGGATGGATGGATAGATGGAAATTGACCCTAGGTGTGATTATGAGCACAGCTGTTTGTCTCTATATACCCCGCAGTTGGCTGGCAACAAGTTCAGGGTGTACCTGTCCATTTGTACCTGGGATAGGCTCCAGCACTCCTGCGACCCTTGTGAGGATAAGCGACTAAGAAAATGGATGGATGGATTTGAAACCTGTGTGTGTGATAGGTATGAAATCAGGAGGGCAGCAAGTATTTTTTTTCACAGGACTGCATTCCTTGTTGGCAACAGTTTCTGCAAGTTTTCATAAGGTTTTTACATACTGTTAGTATTTTGGCCCATTCATACATGCAGATCTCTAGAGAGCGATGTTTTGGAGCTATTGCTGGGCAATATATATTTTCAACTACCTCCAAAGATTTTCTATAAGGTTGAGATTTGGAGACTGGCTAGGGCACTCCAGGACCTTGAAATGTTTCTTACAAAGACCCTCTTTCATTGCCTGGGTGGTGTGTTTGAGATAATTGTCATGCTGAACAACCCAGCCATCTTTCATCTTCAATGCCTTGAAGCAAGGAGGATTTTGCTCCCAATGTCACGGTACATGGCCGCATTCATACTTTCCTTTACACAGATCAGTTATCCTGGTCACTCTGAAGAAAAACAGCAAAAATCATTATGTTTCCACCCCCATGCTTCACAGTAGATAGGGTGTTCTTGGATGCAACTCAGTATACATTTTGTGACATATTAATACACTAGCTTCATGGCTGTGATTTTATGAGCTGAGACCAGCTGATGAGGAATAAAACTTTATTCTTAGAAATACTGTTCAGCTTGTATATGCTGCTCTTGGATAACATTGCTAAGAACCTTGTTGAATATCATAGCTATGCAGATGAGTTATGTCTAGCAATGTTTCCAGATTACTACAGTTCAATTCAGTTGTTGTTTCACTGTCTAGAACAGATAGAGTAAATAACTGGAGGCCCAATGCCTCCTTTCAAACCAAAGACCAAATTTGAAACACGGGTGTACTGATAGCTTCTGACCTGACTTTGCAACAGTCATATCAAATTAACCACTGTGTCTCGGGTCGAGCAACACGACATCATAGTCCATGGACACAAAGGTCTGTGTTACAACAAATGGGTGCTCACCTTGCCTTTTACGATAAAATCCTGCCACACTTTTGCTATTTGTATTTTTTTTCCTCCTCTTCCTTGTTTTTTTTATGTGCAAAATACAAATTATGACCTGCAATCTGTGATGCAAGAGTGCACATACAGTGCTTTGTGATGGTATTCAGCCCCCTTGAATTTTTCAATCTTTTGCCACATTTCAGGCTTCAAACATAAAGATATACATTTTATTTTTTTTGTCAAGAATCAACAACAGGTGGGACACAATTGTGAAGTGGAATGGCATTTATTGGATATCTTGAACTTTTTTTAACAAATAAAAACCTGAAAAGTGGGGCATGCAATATTATTCGGCTCCCTTGCATTCATACTTTACTATACTGTACTTTGTAGCGCCACCTTTTGCTGTAATTACAGCTACAAGTCGCTGAGGGTATGTCTATCAGTTTTGCACAGCATAAGATGGAAATTCTTACCAATTCTTCCTTGCAAAACAGCTCGAGCTCAGTGAGGTCGGATGGAGAGCGTTTGTGAACAGCAATCTTCAGCTCTGCCCACAGATTCTCGATTGGATTCTGGTCTGGACTTTGACTTGGCCAGTCTAACACCTGGATACGTTTATTTGTAAACCATTCCATTGTAGATTGGGCTTTACGTTTTGGATCATTGTTCTGTTCGAAGATAAATCTCCGTCCCAGTCTCAAGTCTTTTGCAGACTCCAACAGGTCTTCTTCCAGAATGGTCTTGTATTTGGCTCCATTCATCTTCCCATCAATTTGAACTATCTTCCCTATCCCTGGTGAAGAAAAGCAGGCCCAAACCATGAGGCTGCCACCACCATGTTTGACAGTGGGGATGGCGTGTTCAGGGTGATGAGCTGTGTTGCTTTTATGCCAAACATATCATTTTGCATTGTGGCCAAAAAATTTGATTTTGGTTGCAGGTGACCAGAGCACCTTCTTCCACATGTTTGGTGTGTCTCCCAGGTGGCTTGTGGCAAACTTTAAACGGGACTCTTTATGGATATCTTTGAGAAATGGCTTTCTTCTTGCCATTCTTCCATAAAGGCCAGATTTGTGCAACTGATTGTTGTCCTAGGGACAAACTCTCTGATCAGTCTTCTCCTTGTTCGAGGTGAAAGTTTAGAGGGACGGCTGGGTCTTGGTAGATTTGCAGTGGTCTGATACTCATTCCATTTCAGTATGATTGCTTCCACAGTTCTCCTTGAGATGTTTAAAGCTTGGGAAATGTTTCTGAATCCAAACCGGCTTTAAACTTTTCCACAACAGTATCTCGGACCTGCCTGGTGTGTTCCTTGGTCTTCATGATGTTCTTTGGACTTTAAACAGAACCCTGAGACTATCACGGAGCAGGTGCATTTATACAGAGACGGATAACACACAGATGTATTCTATTTATCATCATCAGTCAACATTGGATCATTCAGAGATCTTCACTGAACTTCTGGAGTGAGTTTGCTGCACTGAAAGCTAAGGGGCCAAATAATATTGCACGCCCCACTTTTCAGTTTTTTATTTGTTAAAAAAGTATAAAATATCCAATAAAATTTTGTTCCACTTCATGATTATGTCCCACTTGTTGATTCTTGACAAAAAATTAAAAGTTTTTATCTCTATGCTTGAAGCCTGAAATGCGGCGCAAGGTTGAAATGTTCAAGGGGGCCGAATACGTTCACAGGGCAGTGTACGCAAGATTGTGCATCAATGGACACAGTTTGCTCTCAATGAGCTAAATTCAGATTTTAATGCTATTTTAATTTATTGAGGTGGACCTGTAACGTTACCTGTGACAACTGATAATGCCAAAAATATTAATAAATGCTGTCATGGCTGCTGGGCTGTTTAGAGTATAACTTTTTTTTCTAAGGAGCTATTTACTCTGTTGCTAAGAATCCACCATAGAATATAGAGATATTTTTAATAACCACGATATTCCTTTTACATGTTGGTAACTACAATAAACAAAAGTTTAAAAAGTCAACATTTCTTTTTAACAAATTGAAAAACATTGAACTGTCATCATGTATGGATGGCTGTAGACAAAGCATGATGTCATGATGAAATGGAAGAGTTTCAAGAAGCTGAAACCGTCCTTCTCCAGTAGTCTAACAAACCACCCAGCTACTTTGACACTTGTAAGATCAAAGACTCTTGGCGGTTCCACAACCCTGGAGTAGGCCTTACAGCTTGGGTGTGGATGGTGCACCCTACTGTTCTTACTCTTGGGAGTTTATGGGCCACCGTGCTACCAAACACACCAGTTCTCTGGTGATTTTGAAAAAAATACAGCAGTCCACCCAACTCTGAAAAGAAATTACTTACTTTTGGGATATCTTAAGGCACGACCTGTACAATGAGGTTCAAAAGGTGATAGGACATAGTGAGCATTGCATATTGTATATCGTGACCCTTATTTTTCACACTACTTGTGGCTCCTCTCTTGACACTTGCACTTTTGCATGCTTGGGAAATGAGCTTGCTCTTCCAGTCATCAGACAGCAAGAGCTCAGCCTCTCCACACGTGCTGTGGCAATGGTATGCTGTAAGTTGTGTAATTTTGGAGAGGGATGAACTTAAAAAAAAAAAAAAAACTGTTGGACATGATCGGCTTTATTAACGTAGCGGACCATGATCAGCAGCTGACTCAACAGCTCAGTAGAAAAAGAACACTAATTAATATCATCTTTCTTGCAAAATCAATTTTTCACAAATGCAAATTTGCTAAGGTAAAATCCACTTTCTGTGTCGTGATGAAAGAACTGGTACGGTATTTAATGTCTACGTCTGCTGCTAAAAAGAAAAAAAGCTGTGAAAACATTAACATTTTGCCCCTATTAATAGTATCTTTATTTGTTATATTTAATTTTTTATTCATGACTCCTGGCATGTTTTTTTTTTGTTTCTCTTTATTAGTCCTGTTTATACATATATCTACCCATCCTGTTGCAGTTTCTACTGTAATACTGTTTGATATAATCTATCTATCTATCTATCTATCTATCTATCTATCTATCTATCTATCTATCTATCTATCTATCTATCTATCTATCTATCTATCTATCTATCTATCTATCTATCTCTATCTATCTATCTATCTATCTATCTATCTATCTAAAGTAAATGTGAAAGTTGGTTGAGGGTTAAAAATAGAAACGAGCTGTTGCTCCTGAGGACTCGCCGGAGTTTCCTTGGGAAAGTCGCACGAGACAGTGATTGGTTAGCTTGGAGCGAGTCATCCAATAGCGACTTAGTCCGCTAAACCACTGCCTCCAAGCAAATGTTCAGTAACGCCCTTCACGTTTCTCACATGGATGGCGTCGAGGTGATCACGCCACGCCCCAGCGGAGCAGACGCAAACCGATCCCTCGAACGGGAGGAACAGATTGTATAATAGCGCTAAGGGCCGCGTCTAACGACAACAACCAGTTGCTCCCTGCTTTCACATCGAAAGCTCCGCGATGTTGGGGAGGCAACAGTCGCAGTGGCCTCGAAGCGCGGTCGCGTCGGACAAGTAGTCGAAGTTATTCACCGGATGAAGTTTGGGAACTGTAGCGTTACATATTTTTGCCCTTGTCGTTGCAACTTTTTGGGAGGAATGCAAGTCGCCCGGGCTGTTAAAATGGGATTGTTTTTGCACAACGTTGCCTCTGTCACCCCCACGGCCTCCACAACTGACCGGGTAAGGTGTCCTAAGCGAGTTTTTCTTCTGATAGGGCTGCTAGCTAGCTAGCTTGCTAGCTGGTTGCTACTTACCTGGCGAACTAGGCACACTCAGTGCAAACATTCACGACTTTGTTAAACATTCAGCCATTTGCTGTCGCATTGAACACGTAGAAATACATAGTTGTTACGTACTGCCTACTTTTTGGACGTCTTGCGCTTACGACGAGAATGTGAGCCAGATAGTAGCGTCGCTAAAAACTAGCATTGCTAAAGTTAAGAAACCCTCGAGGAATCGGGGCCTTGCATTTGTGCGCTTTAGCCACATGATAGTTTCATACACTTCGCTCTTGAACGTCGTCGCCCCACTTGTAATTTATCAAGGCTTCTTTTTTTTATTAAAAGTCTGTTCAGTATTAGTTTAAGTTCATTGCGAATCCATCTCAAAAGACAATCCACATCGAAAGGAAAACTGTACTCTCCATTTGTTAATGCAAATATTCACACATTATGCAACATTGCAATTCAAATATTTAATGCATTCTCATCACCAGAAACCTCACCTTGAGAGACAGACTTAAAATACATTTTCATAATGGAGTGTATTAATGCAAGAGTGCAATAAAGCGGGTGAAAGAGCAAAGTACTACAAATTTTCACATGAGTTTCGGTTTCATTTGCTTGAATACTATTGGTAAACATTTCTCAAATCACAGTATGTTGAAAAACTTAAATTTTTTTGCTGGTGTCATTTAGTACTATAGCAATATTGCTTAGGACAGACCGATTAATGTGAGCTGTTTTTTTTTTTTTTTCTTATTTTGCAGCAGTGAAGCGTTTATATTTTTTGTAAGGAATATGAAAGTATGGCGAATTTCATGCACAGTCAACAATTTAAAAATGACTGATAAATGTTCTGGGTGCTGCCATATTGAGCAAACTTGAGCGGGTCACCTGGATAGAGACCTCACGTGTAAGTTAAGGCAGTTCATTTAATATATATAATGCCAATGCAAATGATTCAAACTTTGGTCCTGAAGGGATTAAGCCCCATCGTTTCAAATCAGCATGACCAATTAGGTATACAGATAGAGAGAGATCATCCTTTTGATGAGGAAGATGCTCTGCTGCTTGTTTTCAGGCGTGAAATAAGTTGAACTCAAACCAGCTGAAACAAAAATTGTTTGTAATATGTATTACATTAATACCTCACCCCACCCACAATGTGCCACGGGGGCTACCTTCAAAATAAAACCCTGGCATATGCTTTAGGTCACCCACAAAAGCTAATGAGTTCAAGTAGTATAGAAAATTTCTTGTACAGTAGGCTTTACACCAGGGATGCCCAGACTTTTTTTTTTACCACCAATGAAAATGTACACCTGGGCTGTGTCACTCACATCAGTGGATTCGTCCAACTACAGTGAGAAACACAATTTTCAATGTCCTTCCACACCAGCCACGGCTTCACAGCGCCATGTAACTGTACTCCTTTACCAGGGTTCGCACGCGGCCCTAAAAGTCCCTAAAAAACCCTAAATTTTTGAAGGTGCATTTAGGGGCTCCTGAAAGTCCTTAAAAATCCGTGAAAACCGGTCAAGCCCCTAAAAAGGCCTTAAATTTAAAAAAAAAAAAATCAAAGGGAGGACCTCTACCTCCAAAATTCTCTCTAAAAAAATAATCTTTTATTTAAAAAAAAAAAAAAAAGCGTCCGGCTGGCGTCCAAAACTGCCGGAAATTGTCAACGGAAGTCACCGTGTTGACAGCTCGTCGCCATCTTGTCGATATTCCATTGTTTGTTTCCTTGAGTAGGCATTTCACTTCGTCTTCGTTACGACGTAGCGGAGTTCTTTCATCGATCCAACTTGTATCATGGGGAAGTGCATTTTTCAATATGCTTGGGTTGAAAGCTAGGAGTTTGGGAGCTGGGTTCGTCGAGATCCAAAACATCGGCACATGTTTTACTGCCATCTGTGCAAGCAGTTACCAGGTTGAAAAGATGGGCGTCAAAGCGCTGGAGTCGCACCGGAAAAACAGGAGACACGCAGATTTGGCGAAGACTCTCTCATCTTCCGTTGGTATGAATCTGTTTCTAAAATATCAAGATAGTGAATCATCAACTTCAGGCAGTGGTACTAGCAGTGCATGCAAACCTACAGTTGTCCAGTCATCGACTTCAACCAGCCGGAAGTCAGGCTTTATGAACGTAGTTCAATACACGAAGACGGACTCGTTAAAGGCAGAGATCGTGTGGACTTTAAAAGTGATCTGCAGCCATTACAGTTACAAATCTTGTGAAAATAATTTGAAAGTGTTTGCAGTCATGTTCCCAGACAGTGACACTGCTAAAAACTACCACTGTGGGGAAAGGAAGACTTCGTACCTGGCTCCATTTGGCATCGCTGCCCACTTTTCATCTCTACTGCCTCAAAGGCAAAAAAGCTAGAATAGAGTCTGACATATCTACGCTTATTGATAAGGCTAACAGGCTGTGTGAGGAGGCAGAACAAAAGAGGAATCTGAGGTTTATCACCGAGGCCAATGCACTCAGAGGCAGAGCAAAGGACAAGAGAGCCACTTTGGCACCTCTGCAGCAAGAAATAGAGGAGGCACTGGGTAGGCTCAAGGAGCTAGAGTAGGGGTGCTGAGACAGACATCAATAGAAGACATTTGTAGTTGCAATTGTAGTTAGAATCTGTTTTTCTGTAGACTACGTGAAGACATTGACAATAGTCATATCAATGAGAAGTACCACAAGGGGCGACAGGTGATCACTGTCACAGGTACTGAGGTACTGGAACATTTGATGAACCAAGAACGGTTGATGGCACCATTGTGTGAGTCTTTTTTCCTTACTCTTGATTTCCCACGATGGCCCTAAATTTTTCGTGTCAGCCCCTAAGAATGCCCCTAAAAAGCCCTTAAATTTTTGGGTCAGACTGAGTATGAACCCTGTTTACAGAGCAGAGATTTTACTGTGCGGCCAATTGGGATTTTAGTTCGTTCACTTTTCTCATTCTCAGCTTGCTTTTCGATGGAATGTCGGTGTCGTATTTTCCATAAACAGTTTGAAAATGCCGCTACACATTTCATTACACTCGCAGATGCGGCAAACGCACTTCGACAATGACATTGTTAAAAAGTTGTCCACCTCCAATTCCGGGTGAAAGTGATGAAAGTCATTTTTGTCTTCTTTACTGCAGCATCCATACTCATATTTGATAAGATTTCTTAAACGAGGGCTTAAAATCGAGGCAACTCTCCGACCAGGTTGTTTTCCTGTACTGTCGTCGTTTGCACATGCGTGGTGAGCTAAAGGTCAGAAAAAACGTCTGTCTTTTTTTTATTTTTCGTGGCACACCGTCGCGATCGACCAAAACTGCTTCGACGCGTTGAGCACCCCAGCTTTACACAATCAGGATTTTTGGGACTATAACCAATCAGTTTAAACAAATGATAACCAGTCGAGTTAATGGTCTTCTATTAAATGGAAGTAAGTACATACAACAATTGACCCCTCCGTGGATATTGCGCAGTCCGCGTCACTGACCAATCAGAGGCCAGAGATCTGCATAAACCAAAGCCCGTTTTTGCTCCCGCCATTTTCTCAGACAACATTGCATGGTCCAGTATAGGTTTAGTTGGCGTTTTATCACGTATTTGGGTTATTTAACAAAAAATATGGTTAAGAGGTGTAGTCACGGACTTTGTAATAGTGACGACAGGTATCCTGAAAGACTAGTTGGTGGAGTTCAATTCGTACCCTTTCCAAAACCGAAGACCCAGTACGAAAAATGCCTTCGATGGATCAAACTTTGTGGAAGACCGCATCATCAACTAAATCCATCTAATATCAACCGGAACAGATATGTTTGCACGTAGGTATGCCCTATATTTGATTTTCAATACATTTCTCGTATAAATGAATTCGAAGTTCTTTGCTAGCATAAAACTGCTGCGCGTGAACGATTGACACACTTATTCTTTGTTGAGCGATATTTAGCGGTGATCGGACTGCACAAACGTATCGATTTCTTGCTGGCTCGCGGCCGAAAGTTAACCAGACTGTGTTTGCACGAAGATATGCCCTAAATTTGATTTTTAATACACGTCTCGTATAAATGAATGAGACGTTCTCCGCTAGCATAACATTGCTACGTGTGAATGATTGAATGAAATCAGAAGCATGGCGTCTCTCTCAGTTAAGAATGTATTGTATTTAGAATCTATAATATAACGTTGATTTGAATGAAATCAGAAGCATGGAGTCTGTCTCAGTTCAGAATGTATTGTATTGTATTTGCCATTTTTACTGTTTTTCTTACGTCAGCGCACGTGCCGTTAAGTGCCCTGTACGGTGGGGTCAATTCATGTACTGTATCTTCTTTTTGTGAGATTTTTCAGTTGTAAAGTATGCGCTCTGGCTCCTAAAAGGTTGGAATTCACTCCTCTGGTCTGATTATGTGTTCAACAGAATGGTAGCATGTTTACACACAACCACAAGTCCTAGCACTAGCGTGGTAGCCTACTTAACGTTTTGTTGATGGCTTGCGAGCCATATCGTATTATAAGTATGTAAACATACTTTAAGTAAGCCTTACACGAACGTCTTCCCCTATCCTGAGCCCCGCTGACCACCAACCCCAGCCCCCCTCTTCTGAAATACAGAACAAAGGTCTGCAAGGCAAGTCTGGTTTTACAGAGATTCTGTCCAATTATCGTCTTCTAAGAAACCCAAACTGAATGACAGTGCCCCATATAAACACTTAAATCGGAATAATTCGGCCGAAGCCGAAACAAATTTCATTTGGTTTCACGAGTAGAATATTTTTGCCAAACTAATAAGTCGTACATTTCCACCATGTGTATTGTCTTTCAGAGTTTTCATTCAGATGGTACACATGGTACGGAGCCACAAAAAGCTTTGTCTGCACATACTTCATCTGCGTTGTTACATCATTTACGCTCATCTTAAATATGTCTCTCCCGATGGAGTTCATATGCAATAGATGTTTTAATCTATCTTTTTATTTCAAGTTAAAATAAGCGGTTAAGAAAATGGATGGATGAAAGCAATCCCAACTAAATGATGTGCTGTTCACAATGAAATGCGCATGTCACACTGGTATTCCAATTCGTTATAGTGCACGTCGTGTATAGGCGGGATCAGAATGATTTCATTCGGATTGTAAAAAAAAATCTCCATTTAAATCCAGCGCTTAGTCATCTGAAGAAAAAAAAAAAATCAAATCGTATATTGATGTTCAGTGTTGTCAACTACTGGCTGAATAGTGTATACCACTGAGGTTTTGCTTCAACAAAACGGGTAATGGCCCTGTTTTTATTGTTGACTCACACACAGACACACACACCTCCGAGAGGCGCTACGATGGCGCAAACTCCTTACCTCGCAAGCTTGTTAGTTACCAAGCTAGTTCATTAGTGTTGGTTGCAAATACCACAAACACTTCACGCTTCCTTAATTGTCTCTGTTGTGAATCTGTGTGCTGCAAATGGAGCAAGGCAGCGGAGCATTGGACAAAGGCAACACTGTGAAGAGTATTTTGGCCCGCTGGCATTCCGTGAGTCCACGAGCCGCTAATGACACAGCCATCCAACTCTGTTGGCTCACTTTGTAATCTCCACACTGACTCGCCACGACGGCAACAATTTATAGAGACCTGCAAAACTATTGCATTAATTTTACCGAACGATAAGTCAGTGATTATCGTGACAGACCTGTTGTATACTTAATTATTGTCACGTGTTTATCTAGTTTATTACTTTTTAGATAAAGCCAGTGACAGACAATTCTACCAAACTAAAACGTTTCCTTGTTAGTTGGCAAGAATTCTTTCTTGCACTGGTATTCTATGACACTAGGGAAATAATTCCCAACCTTTTATTGAACCAAGGCACATATCTTACATTTGAAAAATCGTACGGCGTACCAATGGAGAAAAATGTCACAAAAATGGATACGAGTCAAATGTACACTTTCTGCCATCTAATAATCGAGGTGCATTTATTTGTTCTGTCTTTATATGCCACTGCCATAGATATATGAACAAATATATAATATCTGTTGTAAATGAAGAATATTTTGACCAATTAAGGGAAAGCTGATAATTTCCCAACAGCACACCAGAAGAGCACTCACAGCACTCTAATGTGCCATGACACCCTAGTTGAGAATCACTGCACTAGGACATTTAGGGGTGCCCTTGTCTCCTCATTCTCAACAGCCTAGAATTTTCAAGCGTCAAACTTTTAATAGTGCAACGTTGATATCTGGGTGTCAAATATGCCTTTCATATAATAATAGTAGCTGTTTTCATTTTGCCTGTTTGGAAGCAAGTCTCTAATCCAGTCTATCCAGATTATTTGCACCCGTTGCGTGCCATGAGACATTCAATTTGTTTATAGAAGTCGGGTTTTAATCAAGATGCTGTTCTTAGTTTGACACACCCAAAGAAATCCCGCAATCAACAATAGAATAAATTAAAACATCGAAAGTCGATCATAATCTGTTATGTGAAGCATTGTCTTCTAATTTTACATTGATCATCCATCTATCCATTTTCTGAGCCACCTTTCCTCCCAAGGGTCACAGGAGTACTGGAGCCTATCCCAGCTATCTTCTGACTGGAACATGTAAATATTCGTTCAAGAGTCCAAGCATTATAGCCATTATAAACTTTTAATTAAAAATCCCAAGTCCAATGAAGTTCTTGCATTGTGTAAAACATAAATTAAAAACAGAAAACAATAATTTCCAAATCCTTTTCAAACTATATTCAGTTGACTGCACTACAAAAAAGGTTGTCTATCGTTAAAACTGATGAACTTTGAATTTGCCTGCAACACATTAAAAAAAACTGGGACAGGGGCATATTTGCCATTTGTGACCTGAGAGCAGTAATTGTTAAAAGCCTTTGTAAGTGGAACTGTAACTCAGGCACGGAGGGTCCCAGAGTGTTAGTGTTTTTCTGTCATGTAGTGCAGTAGCAGCTCGTGGTGAGATGGCCAACTTATTTCCACTAATCAGCGGCAGGCTGAGCGCAAGTAGCTGTCTGCGTCTACCTCGGCCAGGCTAGAAAAAAGTCAGGCTTCCAAACACCGATCTTTAACTTTTTTTTGCTGAGTCACACTTGGTCGATAAGAAGCAGTCTGGATATACTCCATCCTTGCCGAGAAGTGTTGACGAGCTGCAGCGTCAGACCAGAAGTCAGCTGCTGCCACAAGCTCAGCGGGAATATCTGCTGCCGCCCAGCCTGCAAGGATCCACTGCTGGCCGACTCGGTCCCACTAAGGAGCGTAGAGCTTAGCCCAAGCTGGCATGTGCATCTTCTTTGGCCGGGTTTGAGGGGTGTGAGACTTTCCAACACCAAGCTTTATGTATTCCCTCTAAGCAGCACTTGATGACCAAGGAGCAGGCAAGACAACCTCTGTGCTCGCCATTGGCAAGGTCGACTCCTGGCAGACTTGGTCCCTCTCAGGAGTGGAGGTCCGATTCCAAGCAGGCGTGGGCGTTTTCTTGAGGTGGGCCAGAGGAGACGAGCCCTGGTGTGAGTCCTGCCGGTGGTGACTCTTTGATGTTCCAATGTTGGAGAGAAATGAAGATTCCAAATAAGACATTAAAAGCTTGGAATACTGTACCAGCATTTTTTTTTTTGGGATCAAGTAGGTGCCATTAAGAGCAAAATCGACCTCATTTTCGTGAGCTACACTGAACTATTCAGCATGATGGACACACAAACTGAATGGGCCACAGGAACATTTTGCTACTCGGAGTTCAAAGTTCTTTGGGTGGTTGGTCCGGGCCCAGACACAGTCCACCAGTTAGTGACCTCCTTTTTGTTCTCAAATTTGAGTACCTTAGAGCTTGACATGCTAGTCTATTGTTTAACTAAGAATTTTCACATCCTATGACTTGAGCAAAGTACTGAGAAGAACATGGAATTATTGTTTCTGTGGTAAAAAAAGATACAATCTTGGAATGAACATATGCTCACTCTTCACTTAGTGCCATTGCGTCATCAGTGTACGTCTGTGTCTCGCTTTTGTTCGACTCTGAGATGTTGAGTCGCATTTTTAAACTACAAGTTTGCATCTTAGACCAGCAAAAATCCCAGTGACACTTTATTCAGTATACACTAGACTTTAGCTGAGTGGCATTTGTATTGTTCATCCTTTTAATTGACATCACTTTCTTCAGCCCACTGTGTACCCAACAGGGAATGTTTTTGAACAAAAGGACTGTTTTTGTGTTTTAATGGAGGAGAAGCTGAAACGCGCCACACTAAACTGCTTCGTGTATCAACTGGCAAAAAAGACCCAGGTGGCCATGTTTAGAGTATAAGCTGGGAAAAGCCAGTAGATCAATGAAAACATCTTGAGTTATTTGAGAAGTCATGTCGGGAAACAGCGTGGGTTACCCTGTGAATTCAATATCTCTGCCCAACAGCATTTTGAAATATTTGAAATAAATAGGTTTGGTAAGAAATCATGGTTATTACAGATGTGTGAGGCTACGGCCACTTGTATGTCAGCAGGTGAATATGTGCTGATCAAGTGGATTGTGTGGACTGGTCTCAGTACTGTTGCTTGGAAATTTCCGCAGAGATGCTTGTGTGTGTATGTGTACGTAGATGTATGAGGCAAGAAAAGGGAAGCACACAGTAAGTTTGAGGACTCTTTTTGTGTGTGAGTGTGGCCGATGAGGTTGAGAAATTGGTCTGGGATTTTGGACCCTGCATTATCATGTCTTTCAGGTCAGGACCTGTGGTGGTAATCTAGAGTGAGGTGAAAAAATATTTAGCTTTCTATGGCTCTTTGACTGGCTAATCATTAAGCAAATTCAAAAGAAAATATCTTGTTGGACAACTCCATACCATTTGCACATGTGAGTTTGATTAGTGTTTTCTCATCTTTCAATGCTGTCATCATTGATTAGGTATCAGGTAGGTGACCGCTATTCAGGCAGTGCCCTGCTTTTGAAGTCAAATATCAATACATGCGATATATCCTTAAGAATTCATTTTAATCAAATGTTGCCCTTTCATCCATTTTTTTTTTTTAAAACAAGTTTGATTTTTACGTACTATAACTATGACGAACATGGTGTATTGAAGTGTGATGCAGCCAACTGGGGGTGTAAAGATTGAAGAGCACAGGACTGAGAGACACAAAAGTTGCCTAAATTAAGTCAATACAATGCCTCTTGTAATGGCAATAGCTTAAGTTTATAGGTTTTTAGTCACCAGTAAATGATCATTGATCACAATAACAGTCTCTTTTTAATATAAGTGTAGTAAGTTACCATAGTTATTGAATTTGTTGCTTCCACTTACAGTGAACGAAAATTGCACAAATGAAGTAATCATCTTTATGTATCAATAGAGTTTGGGTCTTCAGAGATCTATTTCTAATTATTAGCAGGCAATGTCAGAACTACATGCCTCGTGATGTTTTAAACTTTCAGGTTGAATTGTAATTCAATCCACTCCCCTTATTGTAACTATCTTGCAGAGCCTGTTGGTCTGTGAAGGTGTAAACAACCAGAGCTACATGTGTGAATCGGGTCACTGCTGTGGAGAATCTCAGTGTTGCAGTTACTACTATGAGGTTTGGTGTAAGTGTCTGGCTATTTATAGCCTGCAGTCACAACACAAATGTCCAGGATTTGATTACATGTTTTGCTGTTCTTGCAAGGCAAGTACACTGGCTCGACTCAAGTAATCGTCAAAATCCATCTTTCTTGTTGTCATATTGACATAATGCAATAAAAGTGAGTAAAGCGTTATTTTTTTTCCTTGTCTTGGTCTCAGAGAGAAAATTTTAAAGAAAAGTTCAAAATTTGAGTTTCCATCTTTTTAGTACTAGAGTGGCAGCAAGGCTTATGGATTGTTCTATTACAAAGATTCTTTGTTCGATTTAATGGTAAACCTTCACGATTTTGTACACGTTTAATCAGTGCAGAGGAGTGCATCAGTCACATTTGAAAAATGTATGGGTATAGTCAGTCATGCCCGCAGATATAAAGTTGCGGGTGTGATTAGGGATTGAATCTCAAGACTTTAAAATAATTTACTGGCTATGTATAAAATGATATTTGGGAGTTATCAGAACAAATAAGTTCATAATTTGTACATCACTTATAATAAACACTTATATATTAAAAAAGTCATACATGATACTGCTAGTCCAATGATACTGATGTGATGTTGATGACTCAGAGGATTTTTCATATTAACAAATATAACTGCAAATTAAAATTTAAAAATAACAAATTATTGCTAAATCAGGAAAAAAAAACAACTTCAAGATAGCGCGGTACACCGGCGGAAAATGACCGTGTTTCGATACGTGGACAGACTAGTCTAACGTTAGAACTTAGATGAAGTCAAAGTAAATCACAATCTCATACTTATAATAGTTAGATACTGAAATATTACCTGTGTTATATCCCAGAAATGTTTTCAGCGTAACTGAATTTCTTTTGACATATGTTTCATGATGTTGATGGCTCTCGACGTAAATGCGCTCGCAGTATGTGAAGAAGCTCTGATGTGCTTTTGGCCTAACTTGCGAACATGCTCAATACGGTTAACTTGAATTTCCTGTTACTGGGTGAATACTGATTGTTTAGGATCAGGCTGGTTTTGTTACACCTAAATTAATGTCAAGACTACACAAAATAAGTGACGTCTTTCAATATCTATGTATTTCTACTCGTAACAAATTTTACTCTTTTTTTTTTTTTTCTCCCACTCCGTGCTCAACTGTGCAGATTTGCGAGTGCGATAGCGCGTAGGCGCATACGTGCCAGTAAAATCACAGTGACTGGTATATTCTTTGGTGGGCGGGTTAACAAGGACAAAAATCTCCACTTTTCTACACCCCCCCCAAAAAAAAAAAAAAATCACTACCTGTCTTTGGTTAAACCCGATCCATTATGGGGCTTTGATCAACCTCCATTTTGTTCATATTTGGAGACATACTTCTAAAATGAAATTGTGGAAATAGATTTATAGTCCATCATTTCAGCCTATTTCAGAGTAAAACAAGTCTCAAATCTTTACATTCATGACAGCATTTGAAGCACTTTTGTGCCGTTCAAGAGGCATTATGCCTTTTAACATTATGCTGTATAATTCAACAATGACATCATTGATTTTATCATCTAACCTGAAGAGCGCACATGGCACAGTAATGTATCACGGCACAATGGTTGGGCATCACTGTACTAAAGATGACTTTTGAGGATACTCAGTCTCCATTATCCAACTGTATATGTAATGTAATAAAGCAACACATTATTTAAATAGACACATTGCAGGTGAACAAATCGGTGATTGGTTCTCGTTTTTTGTTATGTTTTTTTTTTAATTCGCTGATCAGCGATCGCCCCCAAAAATCCTGATCATGTAAAGCCTAGTTATCGAGCATACTGTTCTTGAAAATGATAAATGTATGTGGATTGTCCCCTACTGTAGGGTTTTGGTTGGTTTGGGCGATCATCTTCATTTTGAGCTGCTGCTGTGTGTGTCACCATCGCCGTACCAAACACCGACTGCAACAACAGCAGCGACAGCACGAGATCAACCTCATTGCTTATCGTGAAGCACACAACTATCCCTCAGTGCCCTTCTACTTCAGTAAGACTTGTTAAATACATTAATGCACTCGTTGATGAGGATTTTGTTGACTAATTGTATAATTATCATTACTGTACCACTTATTATTACCAGGTTAGTGGGCGTGCTGGCACCTATCTCAGCTTAATCTGGGTGTGAGGTGGTGCGCACCCTGAACTTGTTGTCAAAAAAAAAGCACATTCACACCTACGGGCAATTTAGAGTCTTCAGTTAACCTACCATGCATGTTTATGGAATGTGGGAGTAAACTGTAGAACTGGGAAAAAAAAAAAAACCCTGTTGCTACCATATTATGGGAAAAAAGAAACTTATTGCTCTATCTGTGCTGCACACAAAGCAATGGGTTCTCTGTTTTTTTCTGGTCAGACAAATTTGTCGACCAGTCTGACATTTCATGATTTCCTCATATATTTGTTTTAGCAATTCAAACCTGTCAAGTGTGATTAGGTTTCTTAAGTCTTATCAACATTTGTTTCTCCAGCTCTCGTACTGAATCTCTTCCACTTGTCTTTCTCCCCAGGGTTTCTTCCAAGCTACCTCCTTCCAGATTACGAAGAAGTAGTGAACCGGCCGCCTACTCCCCCGCCACCCTATAGTGCCTTACACACAACACCATCCTCAGCAGTTTCACAGCCTCACCCTGAGCAGCAGGATGGACAATGTCCAGCAGTACAACCAACCCCAGCGCCCCCTGAGTTGGACCTTCTGTGCAACAGACCTAGTCTAGGGCAGCCACAACCACCTGCTTTAGATTTAACGCCAAAGGCTGACAGCAAGCCTGTACAGACAACAGAGGACTCAGGCATGATACTATTGTCAGAGGAGATTGGTGGGGAGAGACTCGATCTTGAGGAAAAAGGAAGCGACTGCAAGGATCCTCTGTTGAAGGACTTATCAGATGACAAAGATAGACTCCCTAATGGTAGAAGACGAAGATTTACAGGCGATTCTGGGATCGAAGTCTGCGTGTGTGGCTCACGTGGGAGCAATGGTTGTAGTGGAACAGGTGGGCTGGAAGGTAAGGAGTTGCGGGAGCTGGAGAGCCTGCTGGGCCGTGAAGGAAATGATGAGGAGGAGGCTGGAGACTTCTGTGACAGTTGTGTTCACCGGTCTTCCTTCAGTGTGGAAGAGGAGCAGTTGGGTGGTGAGTCAGAGAGGCGAGCGGCATCAGGTTCCTCCCAACCACCGCAGCTCGCAAGCAGTGCCTCACTGCACCCTCCAGTGTCCCTCCTTCTCCAAACCATCAATGAGCAGGAGAGTCCCCACCTCAGCACCAACACTGAGCCACAGGGTTGAAACAGACACCATGGAACATGGAAGCTTTTTGGGGGGTAGAGGTCGGGGTGGGGGGTTGTGACACGAAGAGTTTTCAGCCCCAAGATGTGGAAAGTGAGTATAGGTGCGAATCAGTTGTGAGATCCAGAAGAAACATTTTCAAAGTGATTAATAGAGCTGTTCTACACACTGGAACATGGAATGGCCTTGACTGACTTCTGCTTACACAGAAGATAGCTGGTGAATACGATGTACGTCACACATTTGGGTCACCTTGCATCTTCCTCCCCACGTGATACACAGCAAAAACTGGATCACTGTAACATCAGGAACAGTAACAAGAAGGTGGCTGATTTATTCACCAGGTGTGTCCAACCTGTTGCCTGCGTCTGGAGGCAAGAAATTAGCATAAGACAAGCCCTTTTTACGTATTTTGTGTTTGAGCAAGCAAGCAAATACTGTAGAAACATCTGGCCAGGGCCTGAATATGCTTTTTTTTTTTTCTTTTTCCCCCCAGCATATTTGTAAGAAAATGCTTCTTTTTTTTTTTTGTTCATTCTGAACCACTAGCTATAAGTGCATTAACAAGTCGTCATGTGAGCAGTTCCTACTTTGCACAAATTGTATTTATCATATAGAAATGAAGCTTTTGACTCAGCCTGGCATTTCTGTTTTTGCATAATTACATCATTACAGCAAAAATGTTAATTTCTTAGGGATACAAAAACAATGGATGGTTGATGTTGTTGATTTCATATGTTGCCTTTTTATTAACTTCATGAATGTTAGTGCAATGTGCCTACCCAGAGTGCTGATATGAGGAACATTAGAGCCTCTGAGTTACCTGAGCAGATTATCGCCTTCACCAGCAGCACGGTATAAAAGCAATCATCTCAGTTTCTGTATTTGAAATTATGACCCTACCAGGCTAAGGAAAAATTTACTGTTTAATATTTGTGTGACAACAAACAAATATACATTTGATAATTTGCACAAGACAAGACTCAAGCATTTGTCCATCTAAAGTGTTTGTGGCATCTACAGTGAGGTCCATATATATGGGGACATCAATACAATTATCTTGTTGACTCTAAACACAACTACAATGGATTTTAAATGACACAAACTGTGCTTCTACCGAAGACTTTTAACTTTGAGGGTATTTTTATCAAAATAAGCGTGAACGGTGTATGAATTTATATACATAGAAACCCTTTCCAAAATATTTGAGTATCATGGCAAAGTTCCATAATTCCATTAAAAAAATAAATAAATAAAAATACTTCAGGGCCCACAATTCAAACAATTTCAAGTATTTTATATTACATGATTTGTATGTGCAGCACTGTGAGCAACTGGTCAGAGCGTTGGCCTCACAGTTCTAAAGACCGGGGTACAAATTCCGGCGCTGCCTGTGTGGAGTTTGCATTCTTCCTGTGCCTGTGTGGGTTTTCTCCGGGTACTCTGGTTTCCTCCCACATCCCAAAAACATGCATTCATTGGAGACTCTAAATTGCCCCTAGGTGTGATTGTGAGTGCGGCTGTTTTCTGTCTATGTGCCCTGTGATTGGTTGGCAAGCAGTTCAGAGTGTACCCTGCCTGATGACACCAGGGACAGGCTCCAGCACTCCAGTGACCCTTGTGAAGACAAGCTGCTCAGAAAATGGATGGATAAAATGTGTGTAATACCAGCTCATAAAATCAACAAAATGAGGAATTCATAAAATTAGAATACTGTCAAGTCTGCTTAAATTTTGCAAGCCATAAAGGTTTTAAACTGAGTGCCAGACTAATCCTCTATTAAACTCAAACTCACTGGGACAGATTTCCCCAGATGTTAAATTGCTTCATTTTGGTTCAATTGTCTCAGTTGGGTTCTGTATGGGGAAGACGACAAAGTGGACAACTGCATTTGCCACAAAAGTTCATCGCTAAGGAAGCTGGCTGTACAGAGTGCTATGGAAAGTTTAGTGGAAGGACAAAATATGGCAGAAGAGAGTAGAAGGAGCAGCAAAAGAGATGACTGTGGGCATCAGCAGATGATCAAACAAAGAAGATTCAAGAATCTAGCAGAGAGAGTAAAATGAGACCAGTTATAGCTTCAACAACAACCACCACATTCAAATGCATTTTTTAGGAGATGGGCTATAACTTTTGGGCTCCTCGGGTGAAGCTGCTTCTGAGCCTGAGCCAAGGTCAGAAGTGTCTCAACTGGGCTAAGGAGAGGGTCTGAACCGTTAAGCAAGGATCCAAAATTCTATAGTACAAAGTGTTCTTTTCTTTTGGGCATCAGCCTCCAAGGATTTGGATGAAGACTGCAAATGAACAGAACCAAACTGCTTGAGGTCCAGTGTGAAATATCCATAGTGAGTCATGATTTAAGGTGCAATGTCCAGTGAAGGTGCTGGTCAACTCTGCTTTCTTAAATCTAAGGTCGGTGCAATGGTCTACTCTCATGATTTAGAGATTTAATCATTCCTTCTGTTGAAAATCTTGATGGAGATGCAGATTTCAACTTCCAGCAGGACCTAGCCCCTCCCCATACTGCCAGAAACACCAAGACCCGGTTTGATGTCCATACTACCATAATGCTTGACTGGCCAGCCAACTTGCCTGATCTGAACCCCAATGAGAATCAAATGGAGTATTATCAAGAAGAAAATGTGTGGCATCAGACCCAAAAACAAAGAACTGATAGCATGCATCAAGAAAAGCTGGGCTTCCGTAACTTCCAGGGATTGCCACAGGCTGAACGCCACGGTTCATCAAGGCAGTGATGAAAGCAAAGTGATTCCCAACTAAGTTTTGAAAGTACCATATATTGACTGATTTAATGTGATTTCATGGGTTTTTATGAGCTGGAAGCTCACATTATGTATAAATACTGAAGTTGTGGGCCCTGAATCTTGGCAAAATGTTAGCTTTTTTTCAGTGGAATTGTAAAAATAGTTTCCCACGGTATTCAAATTGTGTTATATGTCTCCTACTTTTTAAGGGGCTAAATGTAAGGGTACAAATGAACAACAAATCAAATCCTCAATTTGAAATGGTTGTAAATCCTTGGCAGTCAGTTACAACCTGAAGTCTGCTAATGCACAGACATCGCAGGATGATGCTGGATTTTATCCACGGTGGTGCACTATGAAAGTTTAACTTTTTCAATGGACTTACAGGCTGATAGGCCTGTACTAAACCTCCTTATGCTTGAGGCTTTTTCCCTTCACTAGTGTCTTCAGCAAGTGAAATGCATACTTCATGGGATTCAAGTCAGGTGATTTACTTAAAAATAATGATCGCAGTATACTTCAGGGTCTGTGTGCAGCTGCACCCAGAATTTATCCATCGACGGATGTTTTTGCTGTCATGCTCTCCATTTTGGTTGGTTTTGTTTCCTGTGTTCCATGTCTTGTGTGCTCATTTTGTTTTTTGCGTCCACCTGTTCACGTTTACCCTCCTCCCTTGTTGACGTATCAGCTCCCCCCAGCCACTCATGTCTTGTCCAAGTGTTTCTTGTCCCGTCGATCTTGATGTATTTGACTCCCTGGTTTCTTTCGGTCCTTGTCAGTCCGTTTGCGTATTGCTTTGTTAAAGTCATGTCCGTCCGTACTCATGCCAAGATTTTGTCACGTCTTCTTTTGTTTAGGTTTATTTTAGAAATACTTCACTTACAGGTTTTTTTTGTTGTTGTTGCTTTTAGTTGTCTTTTCTTGACATATTTTTTGAGATTCCTGCCTTGCGTCCTTGCACTTGGGTCCTCTCCGACTTGCCTTGCTTTCCTTGCCCCCCACTAAGTTTGACTGTACAGATCTGTTGAAATCTCATATGCTTTAATTCAGTTTCTAGCTGCGTCCTCCGTTGCAAGGTTGAGGCAATAAATACACCGTAGTAACCAATATTAAAGCTATAATTTTACAGTTCTAGAATGATTCTTGTGCAATTTGTATGGATTTTTAAAAAATCATATTTCATAAATATACTGCGGTCCTGTGGTAATGTTGACATTTTAAAAACATGGAAATTAAGACAAATGTTTTGGGAAGTGAATTTCTATAGGTTGGCAGCTCTGTAAATACAAGCTGTTGTAGTTCCTAAACATTTCACCTGATTTGGATGTAAATATCCTCACGTTAAAGCTGAAAAGCTGCAGTTAAAGCAGATATTTCATTTCAAATCCATTGTGGTGGTGTCTGTCCATCTTAGTTAGCCATTTAAAAATTCTTGTGTTACAGTGATCATCAATGTCACCCATGTTTTGTAACAATGTAACAACTGAATGGGAAGGCTTGATTAACTGGACAAGTCTTCACTTAAAAAAAAAAAAAATACTTGTGTATAAATAGCAAACCAGTTGGATATGACTGAATCTCAGTTCACATTTTATAGACCAGACGAAACGTTCCTAGCACGGGAATGTGAACAGTGCAATTTACAAATAATGACAATGTTGCACTACAAAACCAAAATGGCCACATGGAAAAGATTAATTAATTGATCTCTAACCTGCTGTTAGAATGTTGTACAGCTGCACTGTAAATATAAATATTCCCGCAGTTTTAACAGCTTGATGAAGATTGTACCTGGAAAAAGGACACTGATTATACTTTGAAGATATATTTTTACAGCCCTATTCAGTTGTATAATTCCAAATTTTATAGACCAGATTTCCAAAGCACAAAGTTTTCATCAGGCAATACAAACGTTGAAATTATTTAAAAAAAAAAAGTGCCCATGGTAAACTTTTAAGCACAATTTTATTTACATTTTGTCTGGTTTGAATCAAAATAGTAGTCCTGTGTGGTATAAAATCAGGACTTGTGGTACGTCAGCACAGATGAGCTATTTTTCATTCGTGCTGAACCATCGTGAGTGAATTTAAATTTAAAATGATAACATTGGTAAACCAGTCTATTTTCAAATTTACTTTGTGACAAAATAAAACAAGTAGCTTTATTTAGCCTTCATGTCCTTCAGTTTCAAATTGAGACTGACGCTGAAGTTGAGTGAAGGCTACATGATGATTAAACATATTTGTTCAAGCCAATCAGGTTATATCATGCCAAAGACTTTCATAATTGTGCGAATGAACATATTATTTGAATGTCGCTGTCAACAACCAAGATTGATGTACTTCATTATAAACATTTCGGTTTTAATAAAAATGTTATGTTTAACTTTCATGTATTACCCTTGTTTTGTACATTATCGAGGCAACTGTATTTGGAACAAAACCAGTGGCATCTTGGTAAGAGGAATGAGGAAGTGACTGTCTATTGGTGGGGTCTCACTTTATTACGTTTGAGTTTGAGGGAATTTTGTGGATGAAGGGAGGCTCTGTTAACATAGTATTTACTCTTAAAAAAAAAAAAAAAAAAAAAAAGCATATTGTTCCTGAGCAGTTCATTGAGGCAAATAATAGGTGCAAAAGCATGTTTAGGTATTTTGCTGTCAACAAGATTATGCTCAGTACATTCATTTAAACCTCTGGGGCAGGGGGAATGGAAGACCAAAATGAGCAGTTTGTGCCAACAAATCTTCACTTTGTTGCAAATTAAACATATTGTTAATTTTTCTGGAAACCTCTAGTGTGACTAGAAGAGCACTGGCCTCAAATTACTACATACCTGAGAATGATCTGCTTTTTTTTTTTTTTTTTTTTTTTTTTACCTGCAGTAATATAATCGTAATTTGTGATTTACAAAATGACTTAGTTATAATGTGTGTGTGTGTATATATATATATATATATATATATCCAGCCATTCTCTTGAGTCGCTTATCCTCATAAGGGTCGAAGTACTGCAGCCTGTCCCAGCTATCATCGGGCAGGAGACTCGATACATCCTGAACAGCCAATTGCAGGGCACACAGAAACAGACAACAGTTTCACTCACAATCATTCCTAGGGACAATTTAGAGTTAATGGGTTTTTAGGACATGGGAGAAAACCCCCACAGGCACAGGAAGAACATGCAAACTCCACACAGGCGGGTCCGGGAATTGAACCAACACTTCCGCAAACCTAGTGGGCATAAGCAGCTTTGAAATGGATGGATATATATGTACTTTATTTATATAAATTTTGTATGTTATAGTTCTAAAATTATGGAGGCAAATTCTTCTGTTCACGATGACTATTCTTGGTGCATGTTTGTGTATAGTTATATATATATATATATAATATATATATATATATATATATATAAATTATAAAGTGCAAGTACTTTATTTGCAGCACGGTGGCTCACCAGGTAAACCGTTGGCCCTAATTGCCCCTAAGTGTAACTTTATTGTGAGTGCGATTGTTTGTCTCGATGTGCCCTGGCAAGCAGTTCAGGGTTTACCCCGCCTCCTGCCCGTTGACAGCTGCGATAGCCTCCAGCGCCCTTCGAGTTCGTGTAGTTTTCAAACTTCGTCAGTGGTCAGTTACTTCAAATACTGCTTCCGTAAAGGCTGCTAAGGAATAATTTAAAGGTTGTATCGAGGCGCTTTTCCTCATTTTCTAAACATTCTATCTACGTCATTGATCGTAACCAAGTAATACTATTATTATTAAGTACTTCCGGGTTGTTGCGCGCGGTCAGGATACTTTGAGAAAATAAAGGATCCGAGCAAGAGGCTCATCTTGTGCAGTGCATTTTTTTCTGGATTGCACAGAGTGGTGCTGTGGTTCAGGGAGTGAACTATGAACCCTCATTTCAACTGACTTTTTGTCAGTCCTCAGTCCTAGCGACTCCATACTCGGAACGGGATTTTTGTCCGACAGTTTTCCAAACAAATCTGACTTACCACCGACAATGGCTGATAAAGCAAGGTAAGATAAGGTTTGACAATTGTTTAATTGTAAATATTGAGCTGACTTCTGTCAGCCTCAGCGTATGAGGAATGCAATAGTTTATGATAACACGTGTACTATTAAGTACGTGTATGTGATTATTTAATAGTTTTTCCAGCTTTGAGGATACCATCGTTCACCTGGATGTTAAGGTAGGATGAAACATACATTGTCTTTATTTACTTTAAAAGTTTTAACCTCCATGTTAAAGTAGGATTAAACATACATTTTCTTCATTACTATAACTAAGATGTATATATTACAATAACGTTGACAAACCACTTAGTGTTATAAAGATCCAGTATGACCCAGAACGTATAAAGTTATGTATACTGACTGGTACTCAAGTAAATGTTATTTTTCAGGATTATTATGGAAGGAAGTTGCAGAAGACCTCAGATCTTAAGAGTAACGCCTGTGTGGCTCCAGCAAAGCCCTACCCAAAATTCATCCTCCATGCTCTGAGGAAAGTTCATGCTGATGTGACTGACAGGTTGTTGCTCACTTTTTATTTATTCATTTTCTAATATGTAGTTGCAAATAACAGCCAGTAGCGTTCTCTAATGGGGTTCCCGCTCCCTCAGATACTATGGTTGTGGTCTGGTAGTGCCAGAGTGTTTGGAGGGCTGCAGGATTCTGGACTTGGGCTGCGGGAGCGGCAGAGACTGCTACATGCTGAGTCAGTTGGTGGGAAAGGCTGGCCATGTCACTGGCATCGACATGACTGAGGATCAGGTAGAATTAGTGGTGTGCTGTGCATTTGTAACCTGTGCCTATTGTACGGGTATATCTGATTTAATTTACTACTTAATACCTACGCTGTAACATTTATTCAGCTGCTCGGCGATGGCTACTTTTTGGATTTGTTTGTCGCCCTGTAATGAATATCTGTGCAGCACTTAGTGCTAGACTAATGGATGCCTTTTAACTTCGTAAAATCAGAATCAGTTTAATTGGCCAAGCAACACAAAAGGAATTTGTCTCCGGAAGTTGGTGCCACCCTAGTACATTGTAATGTAATGTAAAAGTTAAATCTATTACAGTACTTTGAAATGTTTAGGTTGGTGTTGAGCGATTTGGAGGGTAAAATCTCTAATCATGATATCGATATATACCATGATACAGAATGTTTCAGTTATTACATTAAAAATGTGTGTTGGTGTTGTGCTCCAGCTTAGGGAAGCATATGTGATGTCAAGCCTCGTGGTTCCCAAACTGAATTACAATGTTGAATGATTGCAACATTTAATGTCAGTATTACTAGGCTACACAATCGCAATTTTTGTGACCGATTAGTGAGTTTAAGTAAACAGATCAGCTGACAAGATGTCACAACATATTTGTTTAAAAAACGCATTCACTGTATACATATCCATGTACAGTATACAGTTTAACCTCACTGAAAAAGAGTCTCCTGTGATTATAATGAATTATTTTCTAATGCATTGGTTGGTTTTGGCACAACTATTTCTGCTCATCTCTGACAAGTGCGACCTCACATTTTCTTTCGCTTTTACAGGAAACCTTTCTGACTGTTTAACCCTTGACTCACAAAAAATTTGTTCATCAACATTGCACTTACTTAATTCATAACTCCACTTCTCCCGATAGATATCAAGACTAGATATGACCGTGTGCTATAACAGCTTTTTTTTTTTTTTTCAACATAAGCCTATCATGATCACCGGAGCAGAAGTGGTTCTTTGTTTAGTCATAATATCTTGCGAATAATAAAACAAAATTAAAATATCTGATGTTATCTAGCTCGAAGTGGCCAGGAAACATGTGGACTTTCACATGAAGGAGTTTGGCTACCAGAAGCCCAATGTGACTTTTGTCCAGGGCTACATTGAGGCCTTAACAGAGGCGGGTCTGGAAAAGAACTCTTTTGATATCATCATGTAAGCTGGACTTCTTTCCCTCTCACTTTCCCATTTTAAAGCTGTGTAGCTTTGGACATTTTTTTCATGGTCACTCTTTCATCACTTAGCTCCAACTGTGTGGTGAATCTTTCTCCAGACAAGAAGCGAGTCCTGACTGAAGCCTATCATGTGCTCAAGGTACTCTTTAGCTCATTGAAGTGGAATGATATCTTTTGAGAATTACATTTCACAAATTTTCCATAGGAAGGTTAGCTAGACAACTTTGGAGATATTTCACATTGGACACGAAAATTAGTTTGTATTTGAAAATAGTTGCAGATTGTATTTACATATGTATAATCCAACACCAGTCAAGCAAATAAAATTTAAGCATACCCGTCAAACCTCTATTTTCTGAATGCATTCCTCCAGAACAGTGTTTGACAGCATTGCCTCAAATCTGATTCATCGTACTCATCTTGAAAATTACCAAATGATTTACAGATAAGCAGTTCAGTAAATGGATGGATATCTATACTGTTCAGATTTTAATACATCGGATATACAATGCGGATTTGCATAAAATCTGGTGGTCATATTTTAGTTTAGCAATTTCCTGTGTAAATAAATTTCCAAGATTTTTACAATCCTTGCCTTACTCAATAAGTACTTTACTTGCTCTACTGTTGGTTAGGATGGTGGTGAATTTTACTTCAGTGATATCTACAGCAATGGAAGACTAACTGAGAAAATTAAAAACCACAAAATCCTGTGGGGTGAGTACTTTTTATGATCTGCTTATATAATGTACATAGGCTGCAGACATACACCTGAATATCTCACGCTTCAATCTCACGACAGGGGAGTGTTTAGGTGGTGCCCTGTGGTACAAAGATCTGCTGCGACTGGCGGAGGAAGTAGGATTCAGTCCACCAAGGCTTGTCACCGCCAACATTGTCACTGTAGATAACAAAGAACTCCAAGACATTCTGGGTTTGATGATTGTTTCTGCCTTCACCTGTTTTTATGTCATGTAATTTTATCCCATCAAGGCAGAATGCAGTGCATTTTTTCCCCACCAAGATAACACTCTTGAATAAACACACACTAACAAATTTCTTTTCACCTGTTCTGAATTACAGGCGACTTCAAGTTTGTGTCCGCCACATACCGTCTGTTTAAGGTCCCGAAAGACAGCCCAACGTCTTGTAAAGTCATTTATAATGGAAACATCACAGGGGCAGAGGACTCCCTCCACTTTGACTGTCAGTACGTCTTCAAGGTCTATATAGCGCCTTCAGCATCAGCACTGCTCCCCTCGTTGATTTTTGAACTTAATGTTCACAAATATTTGCTTCTGACAGGCAGATCAAATTGTGGATGTAGATGGTGAATTAGCTGCCATCCTGACCCATTCCAGACTTGCCCAGGACTTCACTTTCCAGCCACCGGGAAGCTCCTGTGAACCCTGCGGATTCATACCAAAGGTCAGTATTTTACCAGACCAACCTATTCTAGTGTTTGGGATGTTCTATTGGCTCTATGATGGCTGAGTAAATGTGAAATATGAATTAAAATTATCCACGAAATCCCAAGTTACTGTTTTGTTCTTTTTAAATCCTGAACCAGCGCTGTCAACATAACAAACGTGTGCTTTCACAAATAGTGAGGGTCGAGTCTTCTTCAAACCCAATTCCAATGAAGCTGGGTCATTATCTTAAACAAATAAAAACAGAATACGAACATTTACAAATCATGTTCCACCTATATTTAATTGAATACACCACAAAGGCAAGATATCTAATGCTCAAACTGATTAACTTTATTTTTTTTAGCAAATAATCATGAACTTACAATTTTATGGCTATAGCACGTTCCAACAAAGCTGGGACAAGTGGCAAAAAAAGACTGCAAAAGTTGAGGAATGCTTATGGAAAAGTGTTCTGTGGTCCGACGAGTTCACTTTTGAAATTGTTCTTAGAAATTGGGGACATTATGACATCTGAGCCAAAGAGAAAAAGAACCATCCGGACCATTATGGACTTAAAGTTCAAAAGCCAGCATCTGTGATGGTATGGGGCTGTGTCAGTGCCAACGGCATGAATAACTTACACATCTGTGAAGGTACCATTTATGCTCAAAGGTACATGCAGATTTTGGAGAAACACATGCTGTCAGCCAAGCAATGTCTTTTTATTGGATGACCTTGCTGGTTTCATGTTGCAACAGCATGGCTTTGTAGTAAAAAAACAAGTGCTGGTCCTACACGGCCCTCGCTCCGGTCCAGATCTGTCTCCCATTGAAAACGTGTGGCACAATATGAAGAGTAAAATCTGACAACAGAGACCTCGGACTGTTGAACAGCTGAAGCTGTATCTAAAGCAATAATGGGAAAAAAAAATCCACCTACAAAGCTTCAACAATTAGTGTCTTCAGTTCCCAAATGTTTAATGAATCCTGTTGAAGGAGAAGGTTATGTAGCACAGTGGTAAACATGACCCTGTCCCAGCTTCTATGGAATGTGTTGCAGACAAAATGTCAAGTTGATTATTTTCTAAAACGTTTTTCAGTATGAACATTAATTATGTCTTTGTGGTATTCCATTACATACAGCTTGAACATGATTTGCAAATCATTGTATTTTGTAATGTCCCAAGTTTATTGGAATTGGGATGGTATATGGAGATCACCAATCAGTGGAAACAAGGCAGTCTGAGCTGAGTATGGATAAAGTGTATACAAAAATAGGTAAAACATAGTGCAAGAACTGCAGTGTGGAGAAAGTGTTTGCCTCCTCCTGATTTATTTATCTTTTGCATCTTTATCACAATTTCATCCCCATCATCATAAAACAAACATATTAGTCAAAGACAACAAGTAACAACAAAACGCAATTTCTAAATGAAGGTTTTTATTATTGAGCATGTACAAAACTCCAAACCTACATGGCACTGTGTGGAAAAAGTGATTAGCCCCTAAAACCAAATACAGTAACTGGTTAAACAACAACAACAGCAGCAAAATATGGGACCTGTGATAAATTGCAATGACTCTTTTACAACACTGATATTTTGGCCCACTCATTTTTTCAGACTACATGTTGGAATTCAGCCACATTGTAGGCTTTTCCAAAATGAACCAACTTTTTAAGCCCATGCCACAGCATCTCAATAGGATTTGGGTCAGGACTTTGACCCGGCCCCTCCAAAGTCTTCACTTTGTTTTTCTTCAGCCTTTCAGAACCTGGTGTATTTTGGATCATTGTCCTGCTGGAGAACCCAAGTTCATTTCAGTTTGTGGTCACAAACACTTGGCTGGACATTGTCCTTCATGATTTTTTGTTGGATGGCTGATTTCAAGGTTCCATTTATCACAGGTTTTCCAGGTCCTGAAGTAGCAAGACAGCCCTTGATCATCAGACTACACCACTGTTCTGTATTTTAATGTTGGTATGATGTTCGTTTTCTGAAATGTGGCATTACTTTTAGGCCAGATGCAATGGGACACACACCTTCCAAAAAGGTCAGCTTTTGTCTTGTCGTATTACAGAGTATTTTCACAAAAGTCTTGGGGATCATCAAGATGTCTTCTGGCAAAATTGAGACCAGCCTTAATGTTCCTTTTGCACAGCAGTGGTTTTCATCTCTGAACTCTGTTTACCTTTTGATGATCTTTTGGTCTACTGCACTTTGTCAGGCAGGTTCTATGAAAACGATTTCTTGATTGAAAAATTTTACGACAGTATCAGGCGTTGGTGTGGCTAGAGAAATTGAACTCTGGTATTATAGACCAGTTATGTTTGAACAGGAGGAATCACTTTTTCACACGGATATGAAGGTTGGGTTTTTTTTTTCCTTCCTTAATTAAAATCTTCATTTGAGAACTGCATTTTGTGTTTTCTTGACCATTATTTAATGGGAAACATACAAAAAAATACAAGCGACAAACTCCATGCCCTGGGACCATATCTGGCCCCCCACATCATTTTAATGTGGCCTGCTAACACAAATCATGTGCATTTATTTCAAGCTTTTTTTTTCTTTTTGTTTTGTTTAAAGACCAATTTTCAAGATAAATTTGATAAACAACCTTTCCTTGACTCTCGATCTAAAAACACTCTTGATCTCAAAACTAGTTATCCATTAATTTGTTAAGTATATTTGGTTTGAGGGATTGTATCTTGTTCATTGATGGTGTGGCAATGTGCCTGTCTGGCAACCAGTTCAGGGTGTAGTCCACCTTTTGACTGAAGTTAGCGAACTAGGCACCAGTGCTCCTGTGACCTTTGTGAGGATAAGTGGCTTGGATGGATGAATGACTTTAATACAGCAGAGGCAAATCTATGTTAATGTAGTTTCACAGTCATGATGGCTCTCCTGGGGAAACCATGACTACAAAGAGGTCTCCAACCAATATAATTTTAAAGCCCCTTCGTACATAAAAACACCTTAAATGAGATTGAGCACCGGAGATCAGTATGTCTGTGGCATCAGTTTGAAATTCCGGACATGCCCTGAGAGGCCCGCTGTCTTACTGCAAACAGCCATATGCAATAAAAGATTGTCACAAGCGCTCTCACATAGGCACTCAGACACAAGCACGAGGTCAAGCAGCTGTCTCAGAGTCATGAAAAAAGTGTGGATTCATGCTGGCAACCTTGAACAGGAAGGAATGCTCTCATCTCTGACACGTGGAATGCTTTCTGATCAGCTCTCATGGTTATTTTGTGAATCCATAAATCCACAAGCATGACACTCCCCCCCCACACACACACACCCCCTTTTCATTGTTTTCAACATATTAAATTTCAATGATCATGCTTCTAAGATAAGGAGTTTTGAAGTATACCTCTGGACTGCCCCTTTGTTGTGCCATCAGGCTGACATAATTTACTATGATCAAACGTGCTTATTTAGAAACACTTTAGTGTTATTCAAGAACCAATGTCTAAGAGATGAAGAACCTCATCAAATTGGCAGCAAGTGACTCAGTTTATCATACAGTGGACCCCCCTATTCATGGAATATTCCAACCTGGTGACAACGCTAATAGTGGAAAATCTGCAGATAATCATCACCTATTATAATTGCATTGGGGGCGGATTGAATTTATAAACCCCCATAAATCTTGAATTAACGGGAACATAGCACTAGCAACTGGTTTTCGGGTTGGTTTTTTCACCCTGTGAAAAGTAAAAAGTAAGTAAGTTTCTTTCGGCTTGTCCCTTTCGGGGTCGCCACAGCGTGTCATCTCAGATGAACGCACATATGTTTGGCACAATTTTTACGCCGGATGCCCTTCCTGACGCAACCCTTCTCAGGGAGTGGAGGCCCCAGTGGGATACGAACCCACAACCCCTGGTTTATCAAACCAGTGCTCTAACCACTGAGCTACAGGGCCTCTTTTTTTCACCCTGTGAAAAGAATAAGAAAAAAATAATTTTGGGGAAAAAAATCTGCAACTTGGTGGATCTGCTAGTGGCCACTGTTGTGGAATAGAATGTAGTGGATTGGAAAAATATGAATTATCTTTTTACAGATTCCCTCATTTTTTTCCCCTTATCTGTAACTTTGGAATCATAAGCGGTTTGGAAAATTGATGGAAAAATGCAAGTGACTTTTTTTTTTTTTGCATCCTCCCCAGGCACCTTGTGAGGATCCTTTTGAGCTTGCTGTCCAGTTGCAGGGTCCAGTTTCAACCACAGGGGGGTGCTGCAATGCAAAGTCTGCAACCTGCTGCAAGTAATTGTTCGGTGGGTTCATCCCCCAGCATCATAATGTCAGGTTATTTGGTAGACTGGTACATCAGTGTTTCTCAGCTGTTGTCAACATGGCGCCTACATTTTCTCAAAAAACTGTTAGAAAATGCCTATAAATAGAAAAATATAATTTAAAAACATTGCACGTTTAAAAGTACCTTTCAGAACCCTTTGAAAAGAAACTGAATGAACATGAAAAATGTACAATGTACATAGTAAAATATCAAAACTGCAGAAAATGCAACCACAAATTTTCACCTAAATCTTTGCACTTATTTCTTCTTTTTAGGAAAGTCTCGTAAGAGTAATAGTTTTTCACGCATACCTATCAAAATAGTTATTTTTCAATTGAAAGTCGAACTAGTGATGCACTTTAATCATTTGACTGGACAGGGGGTCCAGTTCTGCTCTGATGGCAGCGTTATCAACCAAATTTGTACAACAGTCAAAATTCACTAAGGCACAACTCTGCAAACTAGTTCACTGCAGGCCGCTCCTTAATTCAAAATATCTTGGCTGGTACCATCGTAAGCCACGGACCCACTGCACATTTTTCCTACCTGTCCATGATCAACCATTGTAGGCCCGGGACTCACTTTAGGGTCGCGACCTACCAGTTGAGATACACTGCGGCAGGTATTTGCATTCACAGAGATGAGGCGTTTGAAAGTTTGATTTTTTTTTTTTTTAAATAATCCTCGCAGTTCTTTCATGTGTTATTTTGTATCATTTCAATTAGGAAATATGAATGGAATGACCTTGCATTAAAAATGAATGACATACCAATGCAATGATGTACAATATGTATCAACATACACTTAAAAGTAATGTTTGAAGTGATATCAATTGCTTAATGTCTAAAATGGACAAATCATCAAAGACGTTAGCTGGCCCAACCAGTTATTAGGTTGAGAGGGCAATTACTTTTTCACTCAAGGCCAGGTCACTTTTTAAATTTACTTGGGTTGTATTTGTCTGATATTTACATTTGTTGGATGACCTTAAACATGCAAAAATAAAAGAATTTGAGAAGGGGCCCAGTACTTTTTCAGAGCACTGTACATGTCACACTGGGCAAAAAAGCAGCTAATCGACACCTGAGGATTAATAAGGGATTTTGGAGTGAAGTGTTAGGGCTCAGATGGAGGTCTTTCTTGCCCCAAAACACACAGCTAAAAACATCAAAGAATGAGTGAGATAAATACAGTAGACCATTCTGAAGTGACTTCCATAAACTGGAATTTAAATCTTAGAAAACATCTGTGGAAGGCTCTGAAACATGCAGGCTGGAGAAGGTAACATTCTAAGGTAAAATAGCCAGAGGGCTTTGCTAACAGGGACTGGGCCGAAATATCTTTTGACAGGTACGTAGGTAAGTAAGTGTCATTGAGAACTGCAAAAAAGGTTTTACTTCCTCATAACGTAGTGAAAGAAAACACAGCTAAAGTTGCCATTTTTTCCCCAATCCTGTTTGTTTGTCTTTTCTTTTGGACCAGATGTCGTAATTTTTTTTAATTTGTACATTTATATTTATGAATATTTATATATTTCATCATTTCCCCATCATAGAAATATTTCAATAATTTTACCTAAATTTGTATGACTACGTATTCTGCAAAATCAATAGTAGCATGAATAATCTACAGTAAACACTCCTGCAGAATACGTTTTTTCTTTTTTAAGGGGTGACGCTCCCCGATAAGTCTATTTTATTTAATCGAGTGTTTTGTTGTTATACTTGTATGTAATTTAAAATTCTGTACAATGCATTTTAAGGCCTTAATTGCTTTGTTATATTTTTTCTTTTCATACTGTTAATAAATGCAAATCAGAATCATGTTTATTCCCAAAGCTAATGCAAGGAATTAGCCTTAAATTGGTGGAAAATTCAAAATGAAACTAAAATGACCGTTACACCTCATGAACATAATCAGAATGAAACTGTGTATGTGGAGTTTGAAATGTAAAAGGTCATGTTCCTATGTGAATTAAGTATGGTTGAAATTTAAACCGTGAAGTGGAATGGCTGTATGCAAAAGGTAGAGTACAGTAAAACCTCGATAGAACAGACTAATAGGAGCTTGGTTGCAAGATATAGCAGATTGTCCGTTGAATAAAAAAAAAAAAAAATTATTATATTATGATTAAAACATTTTTGAGGCACTATGCGTGCATATTACTGGACAGTTCAAAATTGTTTTGTAGGTTCTTTTCATGGGCTAAATGAGTATAATACAAAATTATTGTAAATACAAAAACGCTCAAGTTTCACATTGAATCCACGTTAAAGTGCGGTTGACATCCCTATAAACATAAAATAGATATTGTAATGAAAAATACATATAACAGTATTCACTTCAATGTCTATACGAAAAAAAGAAAGTGAGCGGAGAGCGCGTCATCCATGCACAAAGTTGCGCAATTGAGTGTCCCTCGACATCCAAGTGGTCGCCATATTAGTCGCGTCATCTGTCCTTGACGTCATCGTCACTTCCGCCGTTGAAAACGCGCAGTGCCTGCTTCTACGGAAGCCGAACAACAGAGATATTCAGATTTTTCCAACGCCCCTTCTGACACGGAAGCTCTTTTCGAAAAGGACAACACCACACAACCGAGTGAAGTTACCAGGGCAATATTACACTATTGTTTCGAGCCCTCAGGGCAATATTACACTATTGTTTCGAGCCATATTCAGATGATATCCGATCACGGCCAAACCAGATCCCGTCCGATCCACTCCCGCGGCGGAGATGAGCCATCGCGGCTCATCGCAGCCGGCCGGTGTAGCTTACGACAGAGCCGAGCGGTGCTGCTTTAGTTACACTCGAGCCGGCTGAGTAACGCATTCTCGGCTGGGTTCTTCAGAGTCCCCCCCGTCGCAAAGCCCCACATGCAGCCTTCGGGGAAGATGTGACCGCCGAACGCGGCGCCTCAGCCGGTGTGGCTGAGTTTCGGCCCGCCGTGCTATATAAGGAGGGGGTGGAGCCGAGCTATGTTGCAGGCTGAGTGAGACATTGTTGGCTGGGGGACGAGCACATCGACACATTTCATACGCGGATCTTTTGTTACGTTATGAGAGAGACCGATTACGTGGTCCACCCCAAACTATTATTTTTTTAGTAGCTGTATACACACCTACCTGTTAATTGGAACCCACGAAACTCTTGTCCTTTGCACCCGTGCAATCCATTTTTCACAACGAACAGGGTGTCTTTCAAACTTATGAAGGGTAATTCAATTCTCCCGAGTGTTCAAGCAATGTCCAGCAACGCAATGAGCCGACATTTTGGCTAACACGAAGGAACAACGAGCTACCTTCGGAGGTAAAACTAATGGAAACAAAGGAGTCCACGAGGGGGCACCACTGTCCTTTACGTCACTTCCTGCTTCTTCTCTACAACAAATTCCTGAGACAGTTTTTATGGGGGGAGTTACAAAAAGCTGTATACGTCAAAATCATGTTTTGTGGTGAAAAAACACATGGGACCATATTGGCTGTGGGGTTTTCATTAATAATATACCAAAAATCATCCGTTTGACGACACTTGAGCTTTAAACACGCCAGTGTGTTGTGTCGTGATGTTGACATACAACACTCATCATGGTGAGTCGCTTTTGTGTGGCGCGAAGAATTCAAATTGTATTTTATCAGTGAATAAATGGCTTTTTCCATGGTGTGTAATTTGAATAAAAGTGTCACATTGCCATTTTAGAAGTTAAATCAACATTTTAATTCAATTTGTGGAATAACTGGGCACAAGGTGAACATTTATACTGCAGGGTGGAAAAAGTATGTGAAACCCTCTGTCAAAGCATTAGTCAATGTTAAAATGACTATCTGTTTATCGATGAAACATAATCAATGTTGCTACTCTCCCAAGCAGTGGCCGTCATGTAAATATCGGAGCAAGAGCACAGAACCAAATGCTAAATGCGATCAAGAAAAATCCTAGAGTGACAGCTCGATAACTATACATAAATCTTTGGCACATCCCAATATCTATATTTTCAAATTATAATTACTAAAGCATTAAGAATTGAGTGGCAAAATTGAAGGACAAGACAAGAAAAAAAAGTCTGACTTTTCCAAAAAGTGCAGCTGTCACAGTGGTACTGCCAAGGTTTTATATGGACAGATAAAGCCAAAGTTAACTTGTTTGAAAGGATTAAACAACCCAGTTGTGGAGTACGTATAGTTGTTGTCATTGGTTATTCAGGTCAATGTGTCCATCTCTAGAGGTCACGTAAACATAGATCTGCAACTTATATAGACATCTTGACCTCTTTCGTGTCTGTCACAATTCTCAAAACTTAAGAAACATTTCAATCATGAAATTGATGCATTCTGAAAAAAAAAAACAATCAGGAGTCAGTATATACTTGACAAAGTATTTCAAGGAAATTTTGTAGTTAAAACACAATGTAGGCCTGAGTTGGGTGGTTTATTGTGTTGAGTGATTTCAACAATCTTTAAACAAATCAACGTAATTATAAGCATGCAGTTGGAATATTAATTGACCATGAAAACCGTTTCTAATTAACAATGGCACGATTCAATCCAAATTCAATTTTACTGATTTATTTTTGAAATACAGTACAGTAGCTGAAAAAAATCCCTTTTAATTTTTTAAAATATAATATCCCTATGACTTGTTTCCGAATCGGTACCTATTAGGGTCCATGCTGTTTCGTGTAGTGAGGCACAGGGTGTGCAAAAAGCTTGTACATTTTGAAACCCTCCCTCAGACTTTGACAGTCTGCGGTCAAGTCAGCCTCCACTCGAAAAAAAGTTCAGCCCCTCCACACACGCCTACTGTGCATTACGGTAATAAATCGCCACCAAACCGAGAAAGACACCTTCAAAATAACACCTTGCAAATAGTACATGAATGTAAATGTAAATATGATCATTGAGGTTATTGCAATCAACCAATCAACGTCCGGAATCTGCATATTTCACTGTCATTACCACTGATTACGAAAATGAAAAATCTGTGGAAAAAATGTTTTCAATGTCCCAACACCAGTCCACTTCTGGATGATACGAGAACACCCCAGGTCTGTTAAATTTACAGTTCTGCAATACATAAAGGTTTTTGTTTTTGTTTTTTTTTTAAATGTGACAGTGAAAAAAAATCCACATTTCACAGGAGACTTATTTTGAAATGCAAAATCAGATTTAATGAGACTTCTTTTAGTGGAGATGTGGGGTAGTGTAGTCTCACTCAGAATAATGGTGAGATTTTTTTCCCCCCATGTTTTGAAATCAGTGTTAATGACAGCAAAAAAATATGCACATTTCATGGGACTTTTATTTTGAAATGAGACATAAGACTTTGATGGGATCTGTTCTTATGGAGACTTGGTGGGAGAGTCTAGTGTCCCCCAGGACTGGGCAGGTGTTGTGATACCGAAAGGATTTTTTTAACTTATTAAAAAAATGATAATTTTGGGTAATAACATTTAAATATGTAGATTTCATGGGACCTTTATTTTGAAATGCAAGACCAGATTTGGATGACACCTCTTTGATGAAGACCAGGGTGGTCTGGTGTCCTCCAGGACTGGACAGGTGTTTCGATACTGAAAGATTATTTTAAATCCCCTTTTTTAAAATCAGGGGTAATGACAGTGACATTTGCAGATTTCAGAGGACTTGAACTACAATATCAGATCCTTATCAAACCTCTTTTAGTTGAGGACTTTGTTGGTCTAATGTCCCACAGATCTGCACTGGTATTGCGATATCAATATATGGTTGCCAGCCAATCACAGGGCACATGGAGACAGACATCAGTCGCACTCACACCTAGGGGCAATTTAGAGTATCCAATTAATGCATGTTTTTGGGATGCGGGAGGAAATTTGAGTGCCCGGAGAAATGCAGCCATGAGGAGAACAAGCAAACTCCACACAGGCAGGGCCCGGATTTGAACCCCAGTCCAAACGCTCTACCCCTTTGATTCCATCCATCCATCTATTTTCTTTGCCGCTTATCCTCACGAAGGTTGGGAGGAGTGCTGGAGCCTGTCCCAGCCATCAACGGGCAGGAGTCGGGGTACATCCTGAACTGGTTGGCAGCCAAATGCAAGGCACATGGAGACAAACAACAGTTACACAATCACACCTATGGGCAATTTAGAGTCTCTAATTCATGTTGCACATTTTTGGGATGTGGGAGGAAACCGGAGTACCCGGAGGAAACCCACGCAAGCACGGGGAGAACTTGCAAAAGGTCTGGGATTGAACCCGGGACCTCAGAACTGTGAAGCCCACGCTTTTCCATCTGATGAACCGCGCCGCCCCCTTTGAATCCATTTTAACTTTATTTTCAATGTATCTCCAGATTCAAATTAACCTTGCTGCTTGAAATCCTTGGATAGTCCACTTCTGCTTTCTTCCTGGATCAGGCTGTGCCAATGTGGAATTTTAAAATTACACACCATCTCATCCTGCGCTTTCTACTTTGGCTTCAGACCAGACCTTTGCCACTCAGAAAAGAAAAAATCTCGTCCATTATAAAACACATTGATGGGCTGCGTAAATACTATAACATTTCTAATTATGAGTGTACGTCTTTAAGGGGGTGGGGGGGGTATACACAGTATGTATGTGAATGAATGTGTATGTGTGCCATTGGATGTAACAACCAGTCATCCCTCACTCGTTGAATCACGTTGCAAAATGCCACAAACTGAATAGCTGTATGTTATACTTTCAATTTGCATTGGATTATTTTTTTGCGTGCAACGCAGAATATCTGCGAGACTGAATCGGCGGTGCACAATTGCGCACCGGTCGATCGCGAGCGTAGGCCAAAAGCTTTTGTTTTGAAGGTGTGTTTCGCTGCTCGTTTCCTCTTACCGTAATGCAGCGTGTGAACAAAAATAGGGGCAGTTAGCTCGACTGCTTCTTTGCGAGTCGAGGCTGGCTTGACCACCGCACTTTGAGCCGGGTCCCCAGAATTCTTTATTCGAGTCGACACAACATTCGCCACCGTGTTGTCGACTTGGCTCGTACCAACGATAATGGCTGAACAAGCAAGGTAACACCCAGCTACAAACATACCAAACTTGTCTCCATTTCTTTTCGTCAACTTTTAGAATGTCGAGTCTGTTGCATTCGTTGCCGTCTACATTTATAGTTATCGTGAAGAACAAACGTATCATAAACCTGGGATTTTTTCAACCAATGTAATTAATTTGAACATTCAGACATAACATCTGGTTTCGTCTTCATCTGAACGACATATTTATTATTTATTTTACAATTGATTCAATAATCTTTTGAAGCTTTGCTGATACCACCGTTCACCTGGATGTTAAGGTAGGGTTGGAAAAAAAAAAACTATCGTCTGCATGCTTTTGCCTCTCCTAATAATTTCAATTTAGTCATCTACCTCTTGTCCAGCTGAGCAGCTATGAATACCAGCCGGCTGTGAAAGTGATCATGAACGCAGTTTTCAATTTGAAAGTTTCATTGCATGCCTTAATTTGTCTAACCCTAACTCTGAAATAGTGACAAAACAACATTAGTCTTCATACAATCAAAATAACTTGTTTGTGGTTTGACTCAATAAATTTGTGTATGATGTTCTCACATATTTACATTTCATACAGTATGCATGTTTAGTCGCTAACAAAGTGACACCACTCCATCCATCCATTTTCTTAACTGCTTATCCCCACAAGGGTCGGGGTGAGTTGGATAGTAAAGATGATTCTGATGTGATTTTTACAAGGTGGGGCTGGATTTTATAGTTCTTGTTCTCATTGATGTAACTGACCCAACGTCCCCTTTCTGTGACATTAACATCTATATATAAACCCTCTCATGTAGGATTATTATGGAAAGACATTGCAGAAAACATCCGATTTAAAGAGTAATGTCTGTGTGGCTCCAGCGGGGCCTCTCCCAAAACTCATCCTCCAGGCTTTGAGGAAAGTCCATCCTGATGTGACTGACAGGTTGTACCTCAATATGTTCACGCACTTTTTTGGCAAAGCATAGTTTGTAATGTTCCAGAATGGGGTTCCTCTTCCCCATCAGATATTTTGGTTGTGGTCTGGCTGTGCCAGAATGTTTGGAGGGCTGCAGGATTCTGGACTTGGGTTGCGGGAGTGGCAGAGACTGCTACATCCTAAGTCAACTGGTGGGAGAGGCTGGCCACGTCACTGGCATCGACATGACTGAGGATCAGGTAAACGATTCTGGTCAACTACCATCCATCTTTTGTCTGAAATCTCGGGATTAATTTAAAATTTCCAGGTGGACCTAATATGACCTTCACTTAAACCTTGGCGTGCATATGTCAAACTGTTTCATGTTTCATTACGTTTGGCAAAGTCTCAAGGGAAAACCATGTGTACAACAGTTATTGTATCAGTAACTGTTCAAATGCTGCAATGATGAGCAAGAACAGAACTCTTTAACATGCCAATGTGTGGCATTATGATCATGAATAATAAGAGCAGATGTTCAAGTAGTTGCGTCACTTCTAGAAGCAGAATTACCTAATTGAGTGGAGCAAGAGAAAGCGGTTCATGACATGTTTCTTTCATGGGGATGCGATCTATCAATAGCATGTATGAATGTATGCTCTGGGTATGTTTTGCTGAAAGATAAAAGAGCAGGTTTTGTGCCAAAAGTGGCTGCGAAGGCCTATTTTTAGCTAAGGAAAAACAAACCTAAAGCACAATGCTGCCACCACTACGTTTCATTGTAGAACTCGTGGTTTTCTTGTGATGTTGTTGTTGTTGTTGTTGGTTATTCATCAAGCTTTTAAGGTTGATTGAAATCATATAGCTTTAACAAATTTTAAGATTCTTGAAATGTATCAGCACGGTGGAGCAACTGTAAAGTGTTGCCCAGGGTTCAATCTCGGTCTACAGAGAGTGTTCATATTTTTAAAAATAGGCTCAAGACCCACATTTTTTGTTTTGTGTAGAGATCGTGTTTCTTCACTTGGATTCTCTTTGCCCAGCCACAGTTCATTACATTATTATTATTATTATTACTATTAGTTACTTTTTTTTTTTTTTTTTTTAGCTCTTTGTGTGTGCGCCCTTATGTATCTCTTTGGATAAGTGGAGGGAGGAGATTGATTTTATTTATATAAAGCACTTTGAGTTGCATGTCAATGTATGAAAAGTGCTCCATAAATAAAGTTTGAATGATTTCTAGATAGATAAGGCTGGCACAAAGACAACACTGCATATCAGAAGAACAACACAATGCCAATGATGAAGCATTTATAAGCTTTAGATTTAGATTTTTAATTCAATATACAGCAGCTTGTGGTCTAATTAATCTGAAACTTCATTTAAATCTCTTTTGCAATCTAGCTCGAAGTGGCCAGGAAACATGTGGACTTTCACATGAAGGAGTTTGGCTATCAGAAGCCCAATGTAACTTTTGTCCAAGGCTACATCGAGGCCTTAACAGAGGCAGGTCTGGAAAAGAACTCCTTTGATATCATCATGTATGTTGTACATCTTGCCTCCTGCTCTATTTCTGTTAACGTCGCATTTTAATCCTGTGTTTTGTATTTGTAAAAATGGTAAATATTTTTCATTACTTTCTGTAGCTCCAACTGTGTAGTGAATCTTTCTCCAGACAAGAAGAAAGTCCTCGCTGAAGCTTACAACGTACTCAAGGTGCACTTGTCTTAACTCAATTTTGGCCTCATTGTCAGAAAACATTTCACGAGATATGACAAGAATGTCTTAATCAATTAAGAAGTTAATGTACATGCTCTACTGATGGTTAGGATGGTGGTGAGTTTTTCTTCAGTGACATGTACAGCAATGGAAGACAAACGGAGGACATTAAAAACAACAAAGTTCTTTGGGGTGCGTATTATCAACCGACTCCCATATGTTTGTTGCCGACACATGGCTTAGTATAATATTGCAATTTTGCAATGCAGGTGAGGGTTTCGGTGGTGCGCTATGGTACAAAGATCTGCTGCAGTTGGCTGAGGAAGTCGGATTCAGACCTCCGAGGCTCGTCAAAGCCAATAATATTTCTGTTGACAACAAAGAAATCCAAGCCATTCTGGGTGTGACCCTTGCTTCTGTCTGGACTGTGAATTTGCTGTTATGTTTTGTCATTGTAAACGGACAGAGTAGTCTACACAACTTCATTTTCAACCAATATAGCATTGAATTTACTGAGAATTTCTTTACACCTGTTCTGCATGACAGGTGACTTCAAGTTCGTCGCTGCCACATACCGTCTGTTTAAGGTCCCAAAGGGCAGTGCGAAGCCATGTAAAGCAATTTATAATGGAAACACTAGAGGGGTGGAGGACTCCCTCCACTTTGACTGCCAGTACACCTTCAAGGTCTGGATACTGTATGGAGCTCCTGCAGCATCAAATCAGCTCCAGTGGATTTTGAACTGAATCTTCACAAACTTTCGCATCTGACAGGCTAACCAAGCGACAGAGATCGATGGCGAACTGGCCTCTGTCCTAACCCATTCCAGATATGCGCAGGCCTTCACTTTCCAGCCGCCAGGAAGCTCTTGTGAACCATGTCAACTCAAACCTAAGGTCAGTGATACTTAAAAATGCAGTGTGTAAAAATTTGTGGCATAACTTTGAACACCAGAGGTCAGCATGTTAGTAGTATCAATTTAAAATTGTGGACATGCCCATAGAGGCCCACTGTCTATCTGTGCTCACAGTAGAGGAAACATGCTGCACAGTCTCTCTCCTTCTCTCTCTCTCTCTCACACCTCTTTCTCTGTCTCTCTGTTTCTCTCTCGCTCTGTCTCTCTTTTTTTCTCTCTCTCTTCTCTCTCTCTCTCTCTCTCTCTCTCTCTCTCTCTCTCTCTCTCTCTCTAAGTACACATACAGTACGCACTCATGCACAAGCAGAAGGTCAAGCAGCTGTCTCAGAGTCATAACCAGACTGTGGAATCATGCTGAGAACCTTGAACAGGAAGGAATGCTCTCTTCTCCAGTTCGTGGAATGCCATCTTATCAGCTCTTATGGTTCTTCTTTGAATGCATACGTTGGATGAACAACAGTAGATGATTACGTAAAAAGACCACTTTTCAGTGATGTACTACAGATTGGACATTTTGAATTCATAGTACTTCTAAGATCCGAGTTCATGGTTGAACATTTGGACTGCTCCAACGATGTGCAATGAGGTTACATATTTTTGTGTTCTCGTTCATGTTTGTTTACCACAAAGACATACTATTGCTTAGCTCCACTTTTGTCACATGCTTATGTCATGAACAAATAATGTGTGATGAAGTTAAAAACAAAGAAATAGAATCAAAACACCACTTGTAAACCGACGCAGAACGTGGATTGATATGAGACACATTTTTCATGCTGAATATAGAATGTAATGAAACTTTTTCTATTTAATGTGTTTTTGCACGCTCTAGAATTGCCTTGGGTGATACTTGATATAATCCCAAAAATGTGATGTCCTCTTCCTTGTTGAACTTGTCATTCAGGCCGGCTCTTGGGATCCTTTTGAGCTTGCTGTGCAGCTGCAGAAACCGAGTGCAGGCTCAGCCACAGGGGGATGCTGCAGTACACGGTCTTGAAGCTGCTGCCTGCTAGTGATTGTGGGAAAGGAGCACTGCCGCAATGTTCCGAATCTTAGTATCATAATGGAATTGCACTGTAACAATAAAGTAGTTTGAAAGTCACAAATGATTGTTTTTCCGTAAGTGAGCTAACAAAAGAAGTGTCCAATTTCTGGGGCGAAGGAGTAAATACACGATGGTAAAAACCTGTTAAATTGGTTAGAAGTGATTTGGAACACAGGACAGATTAGAATTTTCTTATTCTGGTATTTTGATAGGTATTCTCCTCAAACTGCACCTTGTTAAAAGATAAGACTTCTTTGTACCAGTACAGCATGTAAATTCAGACTGGAATAATATATATCAATAAAGTGCTCACTTTAGGCAACTTATTTTATTCATTTTTTTTCTACTGCCTCTTTTATTTTTATAATAACATATGTAGTTGCCTTTTTTTCTCAATTTCAATAATTCTCAACAATGTCCAAATCAATTTGTCTATCACTTTAGTTTTTGTTTCTCACTGTAATATGAGAATAAATGTTTTTGATTTTGTTTTGTTGATCAGCACCTTTATATATTTTTAGAGACACTTTCTTATAGTGTTACTAATTATAGAGGCAATGGTTATAAAAATGAGTGATCAACAGGTTAATGACACATCATAAGATTGCAATTTTCTGCTTACTACTGTGAATGTACATCTTAAGAGGTTTTGACATCCTATACTTTAATCACTATATGCAGTCATGGCATACTTTCCCCAATTATTCATGAGTCTTTCGAAGTCGTTATAGCAGTATACTATTTGTGAAATTGCATACTGCAGTATAAGGATTGAGCATCAAGCAATTATAAGATAAATTTGACAGTACTAAAAATAGCGAGACACACAAAAGTAACGACAGCAACGCACTAACACGTCAAAATATTTTTTTTAAATACAAGAATGACAATTTCATACATAATTGGCATTATCCAGTGAGATCTCATTTTGGCTGCTGAATGTTCTGGAATGAGTCTTGAAGTATTCTTTAAAACGTAGTCCCCGTTGTAATGATGGAGACAAGTGGTACTGTCTCTCCTCCACGCGAATTTACTGTATGCACAAAAAAAAAGTCACGAGTGGCTCTTGTCCTTTTCTTAACATGAGGTGCACTTGTTTTGGAATCTGATTCGTCACACTGGCAGCGGACGCCCCGCCCCTGGCCGGGGGCCTTCTTCTGATTGGCCGCCAACGCCGTCCGTCAGGAAGAAATCAAAGTAGGCACGAGTTAGCCAGTGGCGAGGCACCACTGTCGAACACGTCGTGGGAAAGAAGAGGTCCCGATGCGCGACTCACGGCAACCCTCGGCGGAGATGAAGGCGGACTCCGACTGGTTCTGATTTTTAAAAGTCCTTTTCATTCAGCGGGCAGCTTGCCAACTGTTGTCATGATGGCAGAGCCGTTATCCCCAGCACCCGCCGCTGCAAAAATGGCGTCAGGGACTCGGGTCCGCGCGTTGACGTTAATATTCTTGACTGTCACTGGTTGTTTTGTCACCCCGACAAGTGGCAAGGAAGGCTCCGAGGAGACCGTCATCAGTGGCCTCCGTCTGGAGGATACGGACGACATTTCCTTCATGGCTAAGGGCTACTTGCGGGTGAGCGAGCGCTCTCGGATCAAATTGAGAGTGTACGGGCAGAACATCAACAACGAGACCTGGTCCAAAATTGCTTTCACGGAGCACGAGAGGAGCCGGGCGGGGGTGAGCCTCGACAGCTCCTCGGGGGACAACCACAGCCAAGAGGACTTGTCCGGCTTGCATCCTTGTGGCATTAGGACTTCGGATATCATCATATTACCGAACATTGTTGTGAACCGAAAGACGTCTGGAATAGTTGAGATAGAGGTGAAACCTCTGCGAAAAACTGAGCGGAGCAAAGCCTATTACCTTTGCATCGCCACCTCCGCACCTGCCGCGGCTGGAATGCACGACCCATGGACGGAGAACACCTGGATCTACCACGACGGCGAGGACACCAGAGTGATCGTAGTGGAGGAGAAAAAGTTTTTGCTGCCATTCTGGCTCCAGGTCATCTTCATCTCGATGCTGCTGTGTCTGTCTGGCATGTTCAGCGGCCTGAACCTGGGGCTCATGGCTCTGGATCCCATGGAGCTCCAGATTGTGCAGAATTGTGGCACTGAAAGGGAGAAAAACTACGCCAAAAAGATTGAACCAGTCAGAAGCCAAGGGAATTATTTACTTTGCTCGCTGCTGCTCGGTAATGTGTTGGTGAACACAACGTTGACCATTCTGCTGGATGATATCGCCGGTTCAGGCTTGGTTGCCGTGGTCATGTCTACCATTGGAATAGTGATCTTTGGGGAAATCGTGCCGCAGGCCATTTGCTCCAGACATGGCCTGGCTGTGGGTGCCAACACCATTTTCCTGACTAAGTTCTTCATGCTGCTCACATTCCCCGCTTCGTACCCAGTGAGCAAGCTGCTCGACTACCTGCTGGGGCAGGAGATCGGAACAGTGTACAACCGGGAGAAGCTTCTGGAGATGCTGCGTGTCACGGATCCTTACAATGACCTGGTCAAGGAGGAGCTCAACATCATCCAGGGTGCGCTGGAGTTGAGGACCAAGACTGTGGAAGTTGTGATGACGCCTCTTCGAGATTGCTTCATGATACCCGGGGACGCCACACTTGACTTCAACACCATGTCCGAAATCATGAAGAGTGGATACACACGCATTCCGGTCTTTGAGGGTGAGAGGTCCAACATAGTGGACCTTCTGTTCGTCAAGGACCTGGCCTTTGTTGACCCGGATGATTGCACACCACTGAAAACCATCACAAAGTTTTATAGCCACCCGTTGCACTTTGTCTTCAACGACACCAAGTTGGATGCTATGCTGGAAGAGTTTAAAAAAGGTGAGTTTCTTTGACATTGCAAAGCTCTCTTTGTCTTGTTCCCTTCGCATCATCCCTGCACACCGCACTTATATCAAAAGACAAGCACACTACAATTCCAACATAACCCCTCTTGACCTTCACACGTTGGCCTTTCTCCTCGCTTCCTCTTGAATGAGGCTGGAAGCAATCGTGAAAGGTCAAGTGTGCGTCAATCTAACAGTACGGGGATGGAAAAGCACACAGAGAATTCCTGAGGTAAAGGCGGTCACTTTTTTTTTTTTCAGTCATTGCTGCAGCTTCATCATGAATGAGGTGCACTTGCCACAGCCTTAGCGCTCACTTCCTGTGCAGGAGAGGTCGCCGTATCTTTCTCCATCACTTCCACTCAGTGTTTAAATTCACAAAGTTTCTCCTTGTTTCAGCTCCTGCCCTCCATCCTTTTCATCTCATTCTCATTCAAACATTTTTATCTATGCCCCTCTTGCCCTCCCTTTCTTCCCCTTCGCTGCCCCCTGCTCATTCCCCCTCCGATTTGTGAATGCATTAGGACATGTTGGAATGGTGTAACTGCAAGACTTAAGGTTATCAGGTGGGGGCATCTTGTTTGTGAACCTGCTTAAATCCCCCCTCTCTTACTCGCCTCTGAGTGATGGTGGTGATAACTTCTTTTGTCCAGCCCTGGAATGCAGTCATGTGGATAATGAATAACAGCCTCTAACACCCTCAACTGCCCCCCCCCCCTCCCTGTCTTGTATGCGCATGATGTTTGAAAAAGATGTTTACCTCACTCACATTTTACCTGAATTTTTGGACATCATTCCCACTCCCAACCACAATCCACAGTATTTGCCTCCAGGTTATTGCTGGCAGAGTTTCATTTATATTTGACCACAAACATTTACAATCACCATGATGCTCAGTTTTTAATTGACAATGTTATTTTTTTAAATAGTAAAATTGCAGTTTTTTTGTTTCTATTTTGGTAATCTTACCTAGCTACGTAGACACAGATCATTTTGATGCTATGGTTCCTTGTAGTATCCCTAAAAACACTTAAGATGCATATGCATTTTGTGTTTTAGAATAATCACTTGTCTTTAAGAGGATTAATTGGAGTGGAAAACAGAGCAATCATTGAGCTCCATTACCAGAACTTAGGTGTAGCTCTCCTTGCCAAATTAGCATTACATAATACACCAGCAGGAGGTTGTTTTCGTCATTACTGTTTATTTGCTGATGGAAGCATGAAACATACCTAGTTTTTTTTGTAGCTGATTTTCAGAAAATGACAAATATGGCACATTTATTCTTGTGTCAATAGTGCATCCCCATGTTCTGCCTTATTGTCCTTTAATGTTATTGATGTACAGTAGGAGTAGGTATTGTTACACTTTTAAAGTGACTGGGACCGAATTTCACATGGGCCTTGTTGTATTTGTTAGTTGATGTCTGTTCTTATGAGGGTATTTCACTCAACACCTGTATAGTTCAGAATATGACATTATATACTGTAGTGCTGGTTTTGATACTTTGTGTAGCAGCTGGAGCAGAACATTATTGGGACTGAAGCAGCACCAGAGGGATTTTGCCTCCGGCTTCTTGCGGAGGTCATAAGCAACTGTTGTAGGGAGGGCTACAGGGTCAAAGTTTCCCGTCAATCTGGCTCTTTTCACAGCACACTCTCAGTTCAAAGTGGCTTGTCATGTAGGTCAGTGTGAATTTATTTGTGGACTTTCACAGTGATCTGATGTCTGTCACAAAAGTGAAAAACCTGCAATGTGAAAGCCATTAATATGACGTTGGAGAAAAAAAAATCATGTTGTGTCTGAGCTTTCCAAGTCACCTCTGTCTCGAGAGGATTAGTTGGGGGAAGCCTTAATGTGTCATGCTTTGTACAATAATAAATTATGACCGTATTAGAGGTTTTCACAAATCTCTAAGTAGTTACAGTTTCACATCATAACACATTTATTATGGAATTAGGATTGGCGCTAGTCAACTTTTTCCACAACTGATATTGATTCTTTCTGGGTGGGAAATACGGATTAAAAAACTGATAATTGTGATTAAAGATTGTTGGTAGCAAAAAACAAATGTTATCATTAGAGTAGGACCATAATATACCACGTTCCTGGCTATAACTTACAGTAGTAGTACAAATGAGCTGTGTATTTATAAAAATTGAATATGCATAGACATGTACAAGCGTGAAAACAATTTAAATTAATATGTTTTATAAGCATTTATCTTAATAATCTTTTCCTACAACTAACATACTTACTGAACGAATATTGAATTATAATATAGCATAATAGTAATAAGACGTAGTATAATCCAAATAATCGAATTATGATGTGACGTTATGACTAAAGTGGTCAGGTTATTTTTTTTTTTCAAATAGGTGACCAACCACAGATGTTTATCACCACATTCTTGCTATCAAATTGCTGTAGTGTTTAAACATTTGTGTTAATTTTGAATAATTTTGTGTTTTATTGATGCATCAGATACAACACTAGTGTATCTAGTGTAGATTTAAATGGACATGAAATCATGTAAAAGGGCAGTTTAGAACTAAACCGTTCCTAGCGCAGTCCCAACTGTGTGTCAAAGCTCAACTCAGGTAATTCATTTTGAATTAATAAATTGAGACTGACACCCTTCTGGAAATTTGTGACCCTTTCACTAATTGCGCCTTCTCGCAGGAACTGCCACAATTACTGGCATCCAGGGGTTAGTCACTCAGCTACAGGTTTGCTATTTAATGAGAGGGTCACTTTGGGACCAAATCAAGTAGCAAAGTAAGAAGCAGGAATTTATCAGCCCCCCGCTTCTCCCTTGATGACTTTCAGCATTTATGATATTCCTGGAGGTACAGTAGATGTTATTCCCTCACTGGCATGCATGGGAGCAACCAACCTTTAAGTGATGAGTGATGTTTGAAGAGGTTAGATAATGTTATGCAAATCTTTTTAGCTCCACGCACTAGGATCCTTTGCCCTTGGGCAAGGCAGGACTCCTGCCTAACCTGAATGTGGGAGGAAGCGTTGTACCTCCAATGTGGGAAACACTTTCACCCTCTCCACCTCCCTGCCTGACATCGGACAATTTTTTTTTTTTAAATCTGGAACATGCTTGAATTTCCTCTCCCAGAATCACATCAAATGGAAGCTATGATGATTTATAATAATAATTATATATATATATATATATATATATATATATACAAACACACACACAATATAATATAGCTGGTAACCTCTGAGGCCAATCAGTCAGGATGTAATGCAAAAAAAAAAAAAAAAAACCTTGCCATGTCATAGTTGGGACACCCAATCATCGTGAATGGCTACTACTTACTGATGGGAATAACACCTGACCACTTGTATTCAGTGATTATTGTTCAGGCAGTGATTCATAGGCCCAGAAACATGCTGCAATCGTTGCAATGTTTGGAAGTAAGGCCTGCGGGGAAAAAGCCCACATGTGGCCCAGCATGTCTTGATCCAGATCCCTGATTGCTGGAATATAGGCCAATCTATGCTTAGTTCAGATCTAACAGGCTTCAGAGACTCTTTGCTGCTTATTTCCACCTGTTGATCAAGTTGGAATACAACAGCACTGTGATTTGATTCAAATTGTGTTCTTCCGTCTTGGTGTTTGTATGGAGAGGATCTTACTGGAAAATGAGTCAGAGTGCTTGCCTGGTACCCTGCGGTGCTTATGCTGCAAGTGTTGGGATTGAATGACATCATTATTGGTAAGACCACTTAATCTTTCCTCATGAGGGATACCACTTCAAAGAACAGACAACTTCTTCTGTCAATCAAGTAGAACCCCTGAGGTTGACCAAAATCTGTTCCAGGATGCTGGTTGGCTAAAAAAAAACAAGAGAAAAGGAAAGAGAATCTTTACAGTGTCATACGGCATCGCATCCTCAAGCCTTGGTTAACAGTATAGTACAATATTGTAACTTCTTTTGTAATTCTTAATGGTCCTTCAAGTCAATAACTGATTAAATTAAAACACCAGAAGTGCTCTTATTACAGTAAAATAGCTATTTGTTCTATGTAATAATGAATTTATGTCATTGCCTCCACCTCTAACAGACATACTTCAAGTTTTTATTTTCGCTACCTTAATATCCAACCACTCAATATTTCATTTTTCTCTGTGACAATCACAGCAGTCACTGCAGCAGCTATACAGTATATAGCAAATGCAGTATTTACCCTGTTTTTATGTTGCTGCATTTGATCCCCAAACAAAAATAAATATTTGTTTCTTGGCTTCTTTTTAATTGCTGACATGATTCATGATGAAGTTCCACTGTCGTTAATCAACATTGATCTCCCTTTTCAGTGTCCAGTGAGGATATCTGATAAAACCTCAAATACAGATTTTCAGGTGGATTGTGTTTTATAAAAGCATGTTTGCTTGCAGGTGTGTGTATGTGTAAACTTCACGTCTGTCTTAATACTTTTTAGCATAGGCTCAAATGCATGTATACACACTTAAATGATGATGAGCCCTCCAAAAATTAAAACAGAAGCACAGTTAAATTCCTTGATCCTCACTGAGCGAAAGCCACATGTGACAATGGGCGCATTCTTAAATTGTATCTAATGGCCTAACTCTACTTTTGAGAGTGTTCCAAGAGGCAAAGCGTGCTCCCTTTCTTTGACTTTTATAAATGACTGTGTGGATGAAGTCATCAGCCTACAACCTTCCGCAGCTCGCAAGAACAACTTCCATGCCCGACCTGCCTACCGCTCTGTCGGTCTGTCTCCCCAGCAGGGCGGCCAGAGTACGCTCCATCACTCCCAGAGTGTGGTGCTCTGAATGACCGAACAGAATATTTCACCAATGCGCTGAATTTATGGATGGTCCGAAGTGTAGGATAGCGTGCTCAAAATGCATTTCGGAATGCACCCAATGTGTTGACATCTGGTGTGAAGTCTTTCATAACGTCATGCGTGATTGCACTTCAAATTCTGAAGTTGATATGTAATTTTAAAGCTGCGGAGCTATTTGAATGTCCCTCAGTTTGACAAAATCAATTTAAAGTGTGTCTTTATTTTTCAAGAAAGCATAGCATTAGTAGGGGGAATCCACTTTTGATTTAATTATGCACAGTCAGCTAATCATTCAGAGGCCCCGTAGCTTAGTGTTTAGAGCACTGTTTTGGTAAATCAGGGGTTGTGGGTTCGTATCCCACTGGGGCCTCCACTCCCTGAGAAGGGTTGCGTCAGGAAGGCCATCCAGCGTAAAAACTGTGCCAAATTAATTTATCAATTTAAAATGTTAATTTTATGAATATAGTGTACTGTTCAAGTAAATTCTACATGATTTCACATAGTGTGTGTGATTAACAGAAAAGCAAAGTTTAGTACCCCTGAGCATCTTCCTGTCCCTCCCAGGATTGAGGAGATCTTCCACTAATTGTATTACAGCCTTTGTATATCTTTTAAGTGCATATTAGTTTGAACTTCTGGGTGGAAGGTATGAGGTATGACATAAATCTGTTATGCTTATTAGAGGTGTAAACCCAGGCTTGGTCACAGTATTAATTATAATGTGTGTATCCATCCATCCATCCATTATCTGAGCCGCTCATCCTCAAAAGGGTCACGGGGGTGCTGGAGCCTACCGCAGCTATCTTCTGGCAGGAGGCGGGGTACACCCTGAACTGGTTGCCACCTAGTCGTAGGGCACTTTCGAGACTGACAATAGTTACACTCACAGTCACACCGAGGAGCAATTTAAAGTCTCCAATTAATGTATGTCTTTAGGATGTGGCAGGAAACTGGAGTGCCCTGAGAAAATCCACGCAGGCACAGGGAGAACATGCAAACTCCACACAGGGCAGGGTCGGGATTTGAACCCCAGTTCTCAGAACTGTGAGCCAGGATGCTCTTACCAGATGCACCACCGAGCCGGCGTGATTTCCCCATGCTATTTTCAGTTATGGTCCAAAGGAGTAATACTTCCAAAAAGTTTGGTCAGTGTCACCTGGTTTAGTAGTTGTTCACTTGTTGTTGAAGCACTGATTGCTGCTGTTTTATCGTACATGGCTTTGTTGATAAAGGTTCGTTGTGTTACTTCAATAGGAGGGACACGGGTCCTGCATAATAACTGACCAAAACTTTATCCACACAACTGATTTGCTGCCCCTCTTTGATGCTAAACCTTTGCATTGTCTGCCTGTGTTGAACTTGACGTGATTGTGCGACTGGCAATGTTGTCTTCTGTCCATACTTGCTCTGTGCCCCATTTTTGGAAGCAATCAATTGAATCGCAATCTTTGCAATGACTAAATTGCATTCTATCGTCCATCCATTTTCCTAACTGCCTATCCTCACTAGAGTCCTGAGCGTGCAGGAGCCTATCCCAACTGATTCTGGGTGAAAGGGCGGGTACTAGGGATCGCAAAAAAACGCTTACTTTCATAATCGGTTTTAACCGAACACCTGTAGCAAAAAAACGATTAACCGGTTTTAAAATCGGTATCATTGTGGTGTTTACATAATTCACCCGCGAGACCTCGAGTGGGGGCCTCCGACTCCTTTTCTCCAGCGCTACACCATCGATCGTTAATTTACTCTGCGGTAATGGGGTAGTTTGTATACAATATTGACAAACAAGCTTGTTGAATGTGGCTTTCAACAACGCACTCGTGTAAGTTAAATTTTTGTTCTTTTTTTGTAAAAATGTTTTAATGTTAACATTCTTGAAAAAAGTGGAAATGACATTGAAAAAATAGCGCAATGTGGAATACCGGAACCGGAAGAAATTATTGGAAATTTTAACCGATTTCGAAAGTCCGATTACGGTTTCGGTTTTAAAAAATCGAAAACCGGTTATAACCGATTAATTGTAACCATTTGCAATCCCTCCCGGGTACACCCTGAACTGGTCACTAGTAAGTTACGGGCACCCATAAACAAACAACCATTCACACTCACATAAACATAATTTGCTTTATTCACTTAAATGATTGAATGAAGAAGCAATTTGTTGACCAGGTGTATTTACAGTGTTTGTGCGCGAGTAAGCGATAAAGAGAATTAAGATGACAAAGCATGGCTCATATCACCAAAGAAGCATATTTTACAGTGATTTATGACAATGAAATAGGGACACACTTGCTGTAATAAAAGACTCTGTCAACCAAACCTGCTCGCTAGTGTGTTAGGTATGCTCAATTGGGACTTTCTATGTGACTAGTCCCACCTGAGGGCAAGCAAACACGTCTTGACTGTTTCTTGTCGATCCCATTGATATTAAGGCACAACTAAATCTATTCCCTGACTAATTTCTGATAGAAAACTATTGCTTTCCACTCTGAGTCAACACGGTGGATTTACACTGACGTCTATGCCAATTTTGTGCAATCATTTGTGCACCGATGACAAAAGTTAGCAGCACTTTTAAAGAGCTGCTGACGGTAGCGGTGTGAGAAAAATAGCTCCACAGAAGTGCAAGTGATTGATGTAGAAATAATTTATACAAACTGATTTGATGTTTTATTAAACCATGACGGCATGGTGGCGCAGCTGTAAAGCATTGGCTGCACAGTTCTGAGGACCCGAGTTCAATCCTGGCCTTGCCTGTGTAGAGTGTGCATGTTCTCCCCGTCTCTGCGCGGGTTTCCTCCCACATCCCAGAAACATGCAACATTAATTGAACACTCTAAATTGGCCCTAGGTGTGATTGTGAATGTGGCTGTTTGTCTCGATGTGCCCTGCTATTGGTTGGCAACCAGTTCAGGGTGTACCCCACCTCCTTCCCGTTGACAGCTGGGATCGGCTCGATCACTCCCCGCAACCCTTGTGAGGATAAGCGGTTAAGATAAAGGATAATGGATTAATTAGACACTCTAAATTGTCTACAGGTTGTGATTGTGAGTGTGACTGTCTCCATGTGCTCTGCAATTGGCTGGCCACCAGTTCAAGGTGTAGCCTGGCTCCTGCCCATTGACTGCTAGGATAGGCTCCAGCACTCCCATGACCCTTGGGAGGATAAGCGGCTAAAAGGATGGATAGATGGATGGATGGTTTAGGTCCTGAATACTGGACATGAAAAAAATGCTTACGGAATATAAACCCAGTAGAGGTCTGATATCGACTGACTCAGGTCAAATAGGGAAGCACAGAGTCCAAAGCAAACATTGGTGCAGCAGCATTTAGCTGTTATGCTGCACACAAATAGAATAAGTTGCTAAGTGAAGTGATGTCAGTCCCAAGTGTGAACGTTTTTAAATCCAGGTTAAAAACTCTTTTTTTCCCCCCTCATACATTTTAGAGTATTTCCATTTTTAAGTATTTCTTGCACAGTACTCTTTTTTAATTGTACTTTTAGTTTCATGTTTTTATTTTTTCAAATGTTTGATTTCTTTGTATTTAAATGATTTTAACCTTGTAAAGCACATTGGGTTACCTCGTGTATGAAAAGCGTTATACAAATACATTTGTTTTGCTTTGCTTTGCTTTGCTTTGCTTTGCTTGAGCACAAAAAGTTTGTTCCCATCTGGCAGTCTAATTGGATTTCATTTAGAATTCTAAATATGATGTGGATGGGACACATCATCCACATCCCAACTGCATTTTTTTTGTTTTTGTTTTTGTACTGTATATTCATTTACTGTTACATTTTGATCTGATGACATATGTACATAAAATTCCATTAAAATGTGTTAAATCTCAAAATACTATACTCTATGAGCAAATATCAATTCCAGTAGTATGAATGAGGGATGTCCAATTATTCTATAATGTAATTGCGCTGTGCACGCCTTGACCTCTGCAAGGCAGTGTGATGCATACAGTGAAATACACACTTTTGTAGTAATAAAGAAAGTAGAAGCTGTCAGGAACAAATAGTGCTTATGTAACTCATTTTTTTAGAGTATGAAGAATACGTGCCTTAGATTAGGTTAATGTTATTTGCATGAATATGTGTTTATACACCGATTTGTGTACCAATATTCTTTGTTTTGTAACAGGTGAGTGCCACAAGTTTCATGCTAGATCTTGGTAGCATGTCACACGTGTTTGTCATTCATTGTGTGTTAGGTTTGAACAACCAATGTTTTTGGAAACAAAAACGAAGAAACAGAGTCCCTGATGTATTTGAACATTCACTAGGTGTCATAGTTTTGTTGTATGTTTGGTTTTACAGTGAATGTCAACGGGAGTCTCATTTAACAACTTTTGAGCAGCAATATTCACTCTGACTTCTTGGTACTATGTTAGAACCTTAACACAACATGCTGTTGTGATGCGTGGACTTTGGATGCTCTCCAGGTTCTGCTGCATAGAAGTGCTGGAGCAAAGCATGCAATGGACTGCTTGTATAAAAGTGCTACAATCTGAGATTTTTAATTTTGAGAATCAGATCCTGGACTCGTTTTTTTCCTGACATTGCACTGATATACAATCTCAAGATTGGGTTTCCATGGTGAATGTACATCTCGGGCTGCCATTGAGGATGTGTTTTGCTTGTGGCCTTCCATGAACTTAGTTCAAGCATCACTACAGGGTGGTACTTAGACTTGATTGCACTATCTCATATCAGCTGTCCTGGACCTGAATCAACCGAGTTTCTGAGTTCAGGGGACGTCAAGTCAGAACTCAGTTTCAAATTAGAGCATTTTAAACGTGCTTGCTGGTGCAGATGTGTGCATACCTATATTGCCTGTAATATACGTGTTTACTAGCTGTCACCAATCCAAAAGCATGTTTATCTAGGAATTGTTCTTTTTCTCGCATTAATTTCCGGCCTTTGACAATTGCCAGCACAACTCAAGAAATAAACACAGACTAAAGCTTTGGCTGGGAAAAACACAGAATGGTCGTCAGCTGATTTTTCAACAACAACACAAAAAATTATCTTTGACATCGGGTGATTTTTGGTGGGTTGTTTGACCTTTTTGGGTTCATTGGCCAAGTTTGTTGTGGTAAAAGGGTGGCTTTTGAATTAGCCTACATTCTTGAGATTCTGGTTCAAAATGGAATGGGCTTTTTAAGACCTGATTAGTACAACAGGAGGAGTGTGAATAAAGGCGCAAAGCATTCCCAAAGCCAGTATGATCTGGCATTAACATGCATCACCCCTTTCCCGGCAACTCATCCTATGTTCACAAAACCACAAGCGCAATAGAGAGTTTGGCTATTTTTATTAACAGGCTGAACAGTGGTGCATCTGTAAAGCATTGGCCTCACAGCGCCGCCTGTGTGGAGTTTGCATGTTCTCTACGTGTCTGCGTGGGTTTTTTCTGGCCACTCTGGTTTCCTCCCACACACCCAAAAACATGCATTAATTGGATACTCTAAATTGCCCCTAGGTATGATTGTGAGTGCGACAGTTGTCTGTCACCATGTGCCCTGCAAATGCCTGGCAACCAGTTCAGGGTGTACCCTGCCCCCTGCCCGTTGACAGCTGGGTTAAGCGCCAGCACTCCCGCGACCCTTGTGATGATAAGCGGCTCAGAAAATTCAAGTTACGAAACTCCTCCTCCGAAAAATATTGTTTCTAGTTATGAATGAAAATTCAGGATACAAAACGGAAAAAAAAGACACTGGAGCTTTCACAAGCCTACAGTTCACAACAATGGTGTGCACCCCTCATCAAGGCATGAAAATCTCAGAAAGAGAAAACCCATTTGAGGTTGAAAGGGAAGGGATCTCAGATAGAGGGATCTTTTTTTCAGAATGACCAGGTTACAGTGGTTGCCAAGCATGACATGACAACATGAAATGATGTTATACAATGATAGTTTAAACAGCTAAAGAGTCTGTTGAATGAAATGAAGCACCATTGGTAGACACTTACTGGGAAGTGGTTCTCCTCACGATCTTTCCTGGTTGGCAGTTGGCGGAGTACGCTACATGCTGTCATACTGTCGAGGAGTCTGTTGTTAGTTAGAAGTGAGCCAAAGTGAGCCAAATTACAAATGTTGGGGTGAAGCAGGATGAGAAACTAGTTGCAAATTAAAAGTTTGGGAACACCAAGTAGTTGATTGGTTAGCATGGCTGCCTGAGGTTCACAATAAAAATCTCACTCCAGGCTTTCCTGTTTGGACCTTGTATATTCTTCCTGTGCTTGTGTCACTTTTCTCCACCTATTCAGGCAGGCTTTCTCTCACATACACAAAATATTTGTTGTAGAGTACACCACATCTTGCCCAATGTCATCTATTCATTTGTGACCTCATGGGGACAAGCAGTGATGTAAATGGATGGATTTAAAGTGAACATCCATTAACATGCAGTATATGCATTATTGCTTGTTTTCTGTGCTGTTATTTACTTTGTCAAAATGACTGCTGTGAAAAAGGTCAGCAAGTAGTGGCCTATCGTGACTTTTACACTGCACTGTATTTTGCTTAGTATTATTTTTCTTTTTGAAAGCAGCACTTTTTTTTGCCTCGTCAGTCTCTGCATTCGAACACATGAATTTTGATGCAATACGTTAACAGAGTTTGTGTCTAACTACCTAGAAAATAAGGCCTGTTCAGTGTAAGCCTCGAAAAAGGCCTAAAAACCCTGCAGTCTGCGCAGCACGCTCAGAGAAGCACATTCGCTTGCTAGTTCAGCAAGTCCCATCCCCCTTCTTCCACATTCCCCCTCTCCCTCTTCTCTCCATATTGTCCTCTTGCCTATTTCCCCCAGTGTTATAAATTACAAACGACACAAACCTCCAGGCCTAATGCCTTGCCATGGATGAGTTCCAAGCCGGACTTTTTAGAGAGCCAAGAGTCTGGCTTCATTGATAACACCGGGCACACTGTCCGACTCTCCACTGGCAGAGAAAGCCTTAGACGAGGGATCTTTGCAAGCCCGAAAGACACAAGTAGTGTCCATTTATTTGAAATCTTCAGTGACAGAGTTGCAATGATTTATTTTTGCAACAGAATAAAGTACCTTGACTTCTGTGTTTAATTTGTTCTTTGACCATACTTGTAGCTCAGTTACTCATGTATCAAATACATTGTCCCCATTAAAAAGACTGAATTGCCATAAATACGTTAAAATCCACAAAAAAAAAAAACATTTTTAGGTCATTCTCAAGAAATAAAACAACACTTTTGTAGAGAAATACAGTGAAGAAAATAAGTATTTGAACTCCCTGCTATGTTGCAAGTTCTCCCACTTAGAAATCATGGAGGGGTCTAAAATTTTCATCATAGGTGCATGTCCACTGTGAGAGCGATAATCTAAAAAGAAAAATCCAGAAATCACAATGTATGATTTTTGAACAATTTATTTGTGTAATACAGCTGCAAATAAGTATTTGAACACCTGAGAAAACCAATGTTAATATTTGGTACAGTCTCCTTTGTTTGCAATTACAGAGGTCAAACGTTTCCTGTAGTTGTTTTCACACACTGCAAGAGGGATTTTGGCCCACTCCTCCACACACATCTTCTCCAGATCAGTCATGCTTCTGGGCTGTCGCTGAAAAACACAGCGTTTTAGCTCCCTCCAAAGATTTTCTATTGGGTTTAGGTCTGGAGACTGGCTAGGCCACGCCAGAACCTTGATATGCTTCTTATGGAGCCACTCCTTGGTTTTCCTGGCTGTGTACATCGGGTCATTATCATGTTGAAAGACTCAGCCACGACCCATTGTCAATGCTCTGACTGAGGGAAAGAGGTTGTTCCCCAAAATCTCACAATACATGGCTGCGGTGCTCCTCTCCTTAATATAGTGCAGTTGTCCTGTCCCATGTGCAGAAAAACACCCCCAAAGCATGATGCTACTACCACCCCCATGCTTCACAGTAGGGATGGTGTTCTTTGGATGGAACTTATCATTCGCCTGCGTCTTAGTGGAATTATGACCCAAAAGTTCCATTTTGGGTCATAATTCCACTAAGACCACAAAACATTTTCCCATAACTCCTTTGTATCATCCAAATGGTCATTGGAAAACTTAAGACAGGCCTTGACATGTGCTGCTTTCAGCTGGGGAACCTTCCGTGCCATGCATGATTTCAAACCATGACGTCTTAGTGTATTATAAATAAATATAAATGAAGCAACACAAGCAGAATTTAATTTTATGAACAAGAGTTGAACAAGGAAAAAATGTGTTGGTATTGTTGTTATTTTGAAATCATTATTTCAATGTAAATAAATTATACTGGGTGATTTTAGCTCTTTTGAATATCTATGTTTTTTAGTTAAGGGTGACCCAAAGGTTATCATTTTAATCATTTATAGACCTCCAAGATACAATGGAAAATTTATGGAGGATTTTTCAGAATTGCTGTCAGTTATTTCTACTGAGTACAACTATTTTGTCATAACAGGGGACTTTAACATTCATGTTCACAATAACATGAATAAAATATCCAAAGAACTTTCTACAATACTAGACACATTTGACCTCTCTCAACATATTAAGAGTCCAACTCACACTCAAGGTCACATCTTAGACCTGGTCATCTCTAAGGATTTTGAAATTCTATCGACTGACATTAAGGATATCGCTATTTCTGACCAACTTTGTGTATTTTTTGAATTACAGATTTTTCCAAAAGTTCAGACAACCTCTATCTCTATTGGGAAATGGTAAATAAATGAGAGTACTGGCACTAAGTTTATGGAGACTGTGGCTGTGCCACAGACTGTGAATGCTGAGACAGTTGATGAACTTTTGAACAATTTCACCTCGAAAATCACAAATGCAATGAATACTGTTGCTCCTGTTAAAACTAAGACCATCCTAAGGCCACCTAGAACACCGTGGAGGAGCACAATGATGGTCAAGAGATTTAAATCGGAGTGTAGGAAACCGGAACGCAGGTGGAGAAAAACTGAACTCCAAATTGACTATGACCTCTACAGACAGTCTTTGTAATTGTAGCCAAGAGTTAGTTACAGCTAGACAGCAACAGTTTTCTGAAATCATCAGTAAGAACCTCAACAATACTCATACTCTATTTGCTGTGGTTGACAGGCTAACAACCGCCTCCCCCACCAGACTCAGATCGATCCAGAAATTGTAACAGCTGACAAATGCAATGAGTTTGTCTGTTATTTTAGTGAAAAAATACAATCCATCAGGTCAAATGTCAGCACAAATCAGCAAAAAAAAAAAAAGAATGATCTCACATATGAAGCCACCCAGAGAAAACTCTATTAACTTGTCAGAATTTGATACAGTTGACCAAAAAACTGTAGAGAATACTGTTCAGCAGTTGAAGCCATCAATGAACTGTCTCGACTCAATACCACCTGACTTTTTCAAAACTATTGTGAAGTCAGTGCTACCTGATTTGCAGAAAATAATCAATTGCTCACTTCAGTATGGCGAGTTTCCCAAAGCTCTCAAATTAGCTGCTGTTGAGCCTATTCTAAAAAACAGAGCACTGGACGATTCCATGTTAGCAAGCAATAAACCCATCTCAAATCTCCCGTTCATAGCCAAGGTTCTTGAGACAGTTATTTTTAATCAACTCAGCAATTTCTTGGATTTAAATGGACTTTTTGACAAATTTCAATCATGTTTCCGAACTCATCACAGTACAGAATCTGCTCTTATCAAAGTGCTAAATGATATAAGGTTGAATACTGACTCAGGAAAGGTGTCGATTTTGGTCTTGTTGGATCTCAGCGCGGCTTTTGATAGGGTTGATCACAATATACTGCTAAACAGGTTGGAAATGTGGGTAGGACTAAATGGAACGGTCCTTAAATGGTTCAGGTCCTACCTAGTGGAAAGGAGCTTCTTTGTGGTCATTGGAGGTGCTCGGTCTCAGCGAATGTCAATGACCGATTGGGTCCCTCAAGGGTCAGTTCTTGGACCTCTCCTGTTCAGCCTGTATATGCTACCCTTGGGTCAAATTCTTCAAAACTTTAATTTTGACTGCCATAGCTATGCAGATGACACAGTTATATTTAGCAGTGCTTCCAGATGACTACAGTTCAGTTGAGGTATTGTGCCACTGTCTAAATCAGATAAATAACTAGATGAGCCAAAATCTTCTTCAACTAAATCACAACAAAACTGAGAAAATTGCTGTTAGTAAACAGCTGGACTCTCTATCTTTACAAACCAAAGACGAAGTCCGAAACCTTGGTTGTTCTGATTGATTCCAACCTGACTTTCAACGATCATGTCAAATCAAACACAAAAACTGCCTTCTACCACCTGAAAAACATATCTAGAGTGAAGTCTTGTATGTGTCAAGCAGATCAGTAAAAGATTATCCATGCTTTTATCTCAAGTAGATTTGACTACTGTAATGGTCTTCTGACTGGATTCCCCAAAAAGAGTATTAAACAGCTGCAGCTCATTCAGAATGCTGCAGCTCGTGTTCTGACCAAAACAAAGCGGTCAGAGCATATAACCCCAAATCTAAACTCCTTGCACTGGCTTCCAGTCAGCTTTAGAATAGATTTTAAAGTTCTGCTATTGGTCTATAAATCACTAAACGATTTAGGTCCTGAATACATGAAAGAAATGCTTACGGAATACAAACCCAGTCAAGCTCTGAGATCGACTGACTTAGGTCAAATAGTGGAGCGCAGAGTACAAAAGCAAACATGGTGAAGCAGTATTTAGCTATTATGCTGCACACAAATGGAATAAGTTGCCAACAGAGGTAACGTCAGCCCCAAGTGTGAATGTTTTTAAATCAAAAGGTTGAAAACTTTTTTTTTATCATGCTTTTTAGAATATATCCACTTTTTGATCATATTACTTGCTCTGTATGCGGTTTTAACTGTCTTTTTTTTAATATTGTGTTTGTCATTTTTGTTTACATCCCGTTTTAAATGTTTTATCTCTTTGTTTTCAAATGCCTTTAATCATGTAAAGCACATTGAGTTACCTCGTGTATGAAATGCGCTATACAAATAAATTTGCTTTGGTTATTACCAACAGTCACCTTGGAAACAGTGGTACCAGCTTTTTTTTAGGTCATTGACCAAGTCCCGTCGTGTAGTCCTGGGCTGATTCCTCACCTTTCTAAGGATCATTGAGACCCCATGAAGCGATATTTTGCATTCGGCTCCACTCCGATTGAGATTGACCGTCATGTTTAGCTTCTTCCATTTTGTAATGATTGCTCCAACAGTGGACCTTTTTTCACCAAGCTGCTTGTCAATTTCTCCGTAGCCCTTTCCAGCCGTGTGGAGTTGTACAATTTTGTCTCTGGTGTCTTTGGACAGCTCTTTGGTCTTGGCCATGTTACAAGTTTGAGTCTTAGTGATCGTATGGGGTGGACAGGTGTCTTTATGTAGCTAACGACCTCACACAGGTGCATCTGATTCAGGATAATACATGGAATGGAGGTGGACTTTTAAAGGCAGACTAACAGGTCTTTGAGGGTCAGAATTCTAGCTGATAGACAGGTGTTCAAATACTTATTTGCAGCTGTATCACTGTTAAAAAAAAAAAAATCATACATTGTGACTTCTGGATTTTTCTTTTTAGATTATCTCTCTCACACTGGAGATGCATCTACGATGAAAATTTCAGACCCCTCCATGATTTCCAAGTGGGAGAACTTGCAATATAGCAGGGTGTTCAAATACTTGTTTTCTTCCCTGTATATTATAATAAAAGTGACTGTAGAGAAATAAACTTTCATGCTTTATAGCTACTGAATGTACTATAGTATTGGTGTGTTGGATGTGTGCCCGTGAGGGGCGTGCCCTAGTCAGTGACATCAGGTGCTGATGTTGTGCTGGTCATGTGTGTTAGGGCTGATTGGCTACTGGATCACTGAAGGGTGTGATAATTTGTCAGCACCGCCATCTTGGTTTACTTGCTACTATGCTGTGCGTGGCACTGTCACCCGATTGTCAAAAGAGGGGAAAGTTGCTCTTGTTAGGACCTGAGCAGAACACGTCCAGACCAAACTGAAACAATCAAACTGAGCCGTTTCCATCTTTAGTACAGGTGTCCCAAATCGCAAATGAAAGTTCCAAAATGTACTGTTGACAAACACCACTCAAAAACATCAAAGTTGAATAAGATCACCTTTTCAATCCATATGATAATCTTTGATATCCTTGATGTTTCTGCCAAATGTGATGTAAATTTGTTGACTTGTACGGACCCATGCTGGCGCCATGGCTCTCCCAATCCCATCGGTACGTGAATGACGAGGCGGTATTAAAGGTGCAAAAGCAATTACATAAGCAAAAGCCCATTTACTATTGACATGTTTTGGACCGGAGTAACAGTGGGTCAGCAGGAAAGCTTTGGTCTCACAGTTCTGAGGTAATCCTGGACACACCTGTGTGGAGTTTGCATGTTCTCCCCATGTCTGTGTAGGTTTCCTCTGAGCACTCTGGTTTTCTCCCACATCTCAAAAACATGCAACATTAATTGGACACTGTAAATTGCCCCTAGGTGTGATTGTGAGTGCGACTTGTTTGCCTTTGTATGCCAGCGATTGGCTGGCAACCAGTTCAAGGTGTACCTTGGCTCCTGTCCATTGACAGCTGGGATAGGCTCCAGCACTCCGCGATCCTCGTGAGGACAAGCAACTAAGAAAATGGATGGATGGACGCTTTGGACCCACAACCGGGTTGATCTCTTATGATGATATCCAACCATCTCGATGGCTCATGTTTTCTGTTGCTAATTTCATGGATTTCATCAACTACAAATTCTTCTCATATGTGCTCTTTTTTCACAACTTTCTTAATATTTATCAAAGGAAAATGATATCAGTGGAATCCTCTTTAAACAGGGTTCGCATGCGGCCCTAAAAGTCCCTAAAAACCCCTAAATTTTCGAAGGTGCATTTAGGGGCTTCTAAAAGTCCTTAAAATCCGCGAAAACTGGTCAAGCCCCTAAAAAGGCCTTAAATTAAAAAAATCAAATCAAATCCCACCAAAATTCTCCCTAAAAAATAAATTAATCTTTTATTTTAAAAAAAAATGGCGATCCGTCTGGCGTCCAAATCAGCCGGAAATTGTCAACGGAAGTCACAGTGTTGACAACTAGTCGCCATCTTGTCGATATTGCATTGTTTGTTTCCGTGAGTAGGCATTTCACTTCGTCTTCGTTACGACGTAGCGTATTTCTTTCATCGATCCAACTTGTATCACGGGGAAGTGCATTTTTCAAGAAGCTTGGGTTGAAAGTAGGCAGTTTGGGAGCTGGGTTCGTCAAGATCCAAAAGATCGGCACATGTTTTACTGCCATCTGTACAAGCAGCGTTATCAGCTTGAAAAGATGGGCGTCAAAGTGCTGGAGTCGCACCGTAAAAACAGGAAACACACTGATTTGGCGAAGACTCTCTCATCTTCCGTTGGTATGAATTTGTTTCTAAAATATCAAGATAGTGAAGCATCAACTTCAGGCAGTGGTACTAGCAGTGCATGCGCACTACGGATCGCAAAAACCCGCTTACTTTCATAACCATTTTTAACCAAACAGCTGTAGCAAAAAAACAATTAAGCGGTTTTAAATCCGGAACTATAGTGGTGTTTACATAATTCACCCGCGGGACCTCGAGTTGGGGTGTGGGGTTCCGCACGCACTGTTTTTGTTGTTGCTCTTCCGGAGGGACGAGTTCACAGAGTTCCCCCCGTTATGCGAGTAGTGTTTTGATGTCTGCCAATAAAACAAGTTTTGTTCCTGTGTCCGACACTCCGCCTCCGACTCCTTTTCTCCGGCGCTAAACCATCGATCGTTAATTTACTCCACGGTAATGGGCTAGTTTGTATACAATATTGACAAACAAGCTTGTTGAATGTGGCTTTCAACAACGCATTCATGTAAGTTAAATTTTTGGTATTTTTTTTGTAAAAATGTTTTAATGTTGACATTCTTTCGGACTTTCAGAAAGGGCATGAAAGTATACCGAGCATTTCCTCGATACCATGTTTGATGTTTCTTTGATTTAACTGAATGTTCTTTTGAGTCCAACTTTACTCTAACAGCGAAACTTGAAATAAGTGGAAATGATGTTGAAAAATGTGCGCAATGTGGAGTACCGGAACCAGAAGAAATGATTGGAAATTTTAACCGATTTCGAAAGTCCGATTACGGTTTCGGTTTAAAAAAAAAACCGATAACCGGTTATAACTGGTTAATTGTAACCGGTTGCGATCCCTAATGCACACCTACAGTTGTCCAGCCATCGACTTCAACCAGCCAGAAGTCAGGCTTTATGAACACAGTTCAATACATGAAGACGGACTCGTTAAAGGCAGAGATCGTGTGGACTTTAAAAGTGCACCCATTACAGTTACAAATCTTGTGAAAATAATTCGAAAGTGTTTGCAGTCATGTTCGCAGACAGTGACATTGCTAAAAACTACCACTGTGGGAAAAGGAAGACTTCGTACCTGGCTCCATTTGGCATCGCTGCCCACTTTTCATCTCTACTGCCTCAAAGCCAAAAAAGCCAGAATAGAGACTGACATATCAACGCTTATTGAGAAGGCTGACAGGCTGTGTGAGGAGGCAGAAGAAAAGAGGAATCTGAGGTTTATCACCGAGCCCAATGCACTCAGAGGTAGAGCAAAGGACTATAGACAATAGAGGAGGCACTGGGTAGGCTCAAGGAGCTGGAGTAGGGGTGCTGAAACAGACATCAGTATAAGACATTTGTGTATATAGTTGCAATTGTAGTTAGAATCTGTTTTTCTGTATACTGTTATGTGAAGACGTTGACAATGGTCATATCAATGAGAACTACCACAAGGGGCGACAGGTGATCACTGTCACAGGTACTGAGATACTGGAACATTTGGTGAACCAAGAACGGTTGATGGCACCATTGGGTGAGTCTTTTTTCCTTACTCTTGATTTCCCACGATGGCCCTAAATTTTTCGTGTCAGCCCTAAATTTTTTCCGTGTCAGCCCTAAATTTTTCGGGTCAGCCTCTAAGAATGCCCCTAAAAAGCCCTTAAATTGTTTGGGTCAGACTGAGTATGAACCCTGTTAAAAGATTGCTGGTCTCATATAAATCAGTTATTTGAAATTTTACCCACATACTTACACTGTGTAATGGAATAAGATTGCTGGGCTCCCAAAAAATTTAGCATTTTGTTGTTACTTTTGCACTCTTTTGCTTGTCTCATTTTTGATCAAATACTTCCACACACTTGTAGCATAGTATGGCTGTGTGCCGTACTGCAATAGGCAATGTGACACGTGTTGTGATGTAAACCCCGGTGGCCTGCTGCTGGACAGTGACACCAAGACACCCCGTTTTCTGACTCAACCATCCGGCCACAGTGGCTGCCGCCTTGTCGGTGGCCTGTCCACGCTCAGCGGCCGAGGCATGTGGTTCTTTCTGGGTGGCGATTGAGGCAGCTGGCTTGTGAATTGCGGTGAGGGCCGTCCAGGAATCACTGACTTTAGTCGTGGCGCCTGCTCTCGTGTGAGCTCACCCGGACTGAGAAAGGACTCAATCAGTTCATTAAGTGATTCCATTCATTATGTTCACTCAACAGATTCTTTCATAAATTGTTGGAAATGACAACAGTATTCCAAACCCGTCTCAAGGAGAAAAAAATATATATATTTTTTTTCTGTCTCTTAATGAAAAATTTGCCACCAAAAGGCTTGTGGCGTGGTACTTGTTTGCGGCCTGATTGTTAGGGACTACCCAGAAAGAAAAAGTAGTGTAAAGCAATAAAATGTATAAGGAGAAGAGGAATGAAGATTATCCAAAGTAAAATAGGATATGTAATATGTAAGTGCATGAATGAGTGAGGCAGAGGGGGACGAGTGAAGCTCCAGGGAGAAGCGATAGCAAAGGTGGAGGATTTCAAATGCTTGGGGTCAACAATACAGAGCAATGAAGAGTGTGCTAAGGAAGTGAAGAAAAGGGTCCAAGCGGGGTGGAACAGCCGGCGCAAGGTGTCTGGTGTTCTATGTGACAGAAGAGTCCCCGCTAGGAAGAAGGGCAAAGTTTACAAAACAGTGGTGAGGCCGGCCATGATGTACGGATTACAAACGGTGGCACTGAAGAGACGACAGGAAGAAGAACTGGAGGTATCCGAAATGAAGATGTTGAGGTTCTCGCTCGAAGTGAGCAGGTTGGATAGGATTAGAAATGAGCTCATTAGATGACAGCCAAAGTTGGATGTTTTGGAGACAAGGTTAGAGAGAGCAGACATAGACATAGGTTTGGACATGTCCAGAGGCGAGAGAGTGAGTATATTGGTAGAAGAGTGCTGAGGATGGAGCTGCCAGGCAAAAGACCAAGAGGAAGCCCAAAGAAAAGGTTGATGGATGTTGTGAGGGAGGACATGAGGACAGTGGGTGTTGGAGAGGAAGATGAACGAGATAGGTTTAGAGGGAAAAGATGACACACTGTGGCGACCCCAAACGGGACAAGCCGAAAGGAAAAGAAGAAGGAGAAAGCATTAAAATGTATGGCCGATATTGAACACTCTAAATTGCCCCTAGGTGTGATTGTTAACCAGTTCAGGGTGTACCCCACCTCCAGCCTGATGACAGCTGGGGCTCCAGCACTCCAGCACCCCTTTTGAGGATAAATGGCTCAGAAAATGGATGGATAGACTCCACATACTGTATTTGGGGAAGACCCGTGATAAAATTCCACACCCCCAATTTTTTTTGCCCATGGACAACAACAATGGTTGTAGAGTAGAAATTCCTTCAACTGATTGTCACGCAGTTGAGCTTCATTCCCACTCGATGCCCCAATGTCAGTTGCCCTATAATTCACTTGCAATAGGTTCAGTGTGTCGTCCACTTTTCGCCCCAAGTCAGGTGGCATTGGGCTTGAGTAACGCCTTGTTCAAGCGAACTCCTTCACAGCAAAGGAAGTTGAAATTGCCCTAGAGCAATGGGCCATCCAGTTTCCAAAGTCAGTCCTAAAAGGCTGAACGTCTGCTGTCCCAAAGCTACTTCTCTTTTTTCCATAGTTAGGCAAATTGATTGATTGATTTAGGAAGACAAAACAAATTTATTGGTGTGATTGTGAGGAAAATGAAGCGCCAGCTGCAGCCCATGCATGCAAATCTTTTTATTCCAAATGAACGCCCACCATGGACAATGTTGTACGAGGGGGAGTTAAATAGTAAGGAGCCCAATTTAGTTTAACCTACCAGTCATTGAATTTCTTTTTTGTTCATCCACTTTCTGTACTGCTTATCCTCACTAGTGTCATGGGCATGCTCGAGCCTATCGCAGTTGACTATGGTTGAGGGATGGAGTACATACACCTTGAACTAGTTGCCAGCCAATTGCAGAGCATAAAAAAAAATCCTGGAACTTTCAAGGTTTGTATTTTAAATATTTCTTGTAAAGTTTATTTTAATTAAAAAATATTTCAGTCGGTCTTCTCCCTGTCAACTTATTTGTCAGATGCCTGTCACAAGCAGAGAGCTGTGATTGAATTTCTTGCTTTGGATGGGGAACCACCATAAAATATTTTTCGAAGGTTTACAAAATCTGTATAGGGTTAGGATTATGTCATCAATGATGTTGCACTCAAAGCACTGGGACAGATTTCCCCAAGTGTTGTTAAATTGCTTCATTTTGGTTCATTTGTCTTTTTTGGGTTCTGTATGGGGAAGACTACAGAGTGGACAACTGCATTTACCACAGAAGTTAATCGCTAAGGAGGCTGACTGTTCAGAGTGCCATGGAAAGTTTAGTGGAAGGACAAAATATGGCAGGAGAAGATGCAGCAGCAAAAGAGATGACTGTGGACTTCAGCAATGATCAAACAAAGAAGATTCAAGAATCTAGCAGAGAGAGTAAAATGAGACCAGTTATAGCTTCAACAACAACCACCACATTCAAAGCATTTTTTAGGAGATGGGCTATAACTTTTGGGCTCCTCGGGTAAAGCTGCTTCTGAGCCTGAGCCAACGTCAGAAGTGTCTCAACTGGGCTAAGGAGAGGGCCTGAACCGTTAATCGGGGATCCAACATTCCTTTTTCGAAAGAGAGTATAAAGGCACTTCGGTTTCCTCTCACATCCCACAAACATGCAACATTAATTGGATACTCTAAATACCCCTAGGTGTGATTGTGAGTGCGGCTCTTTGTCTCGTTGTGCCCTGCGATTGGCTGGCAACCAGTTCAGGGTGTTCTCCGCCTCCTACCTATTGACCGCTGGGATGGGCTCCAGCACTTCTGCGACCCCTGTGAGGATAAGCGGCTTAGAAAATTGATGGATTAATAGTATTCATATAAACCCAGTGTTGATCACTGAATAACATGAAAAATATAGCAAGCTTGTGACATGGTGGAAGACTGGTTGTCATGTCTGTCACACAGTTCTAAGGAGTGGGGTTCAAATCCGGCCTCCCGTATATGGCGTTTGCATGTGTTTTCTCCAGATACTCCGGTTTCCTCCCACGTCCCTAAAACATGTTTGGTAGGTTAATTAAAAACTCTAAATTGCCTATAGGTGTGAATGTGAGTGAGAATGTTTTTTTTATATGTGCCCTGCGATTGGCTAGCAACCAGTTCAGGGTGTACCATGCCTCTCGCAGGGTGGAGCAGCTGTATACCAGACCAGACCGGTTCTGGGACCAAGGCTCAAATACCGGCCTCACCTATGTGGAGTTTGCATGTTCTCTCCTCGCCTGCCTCGGTTTTCTCCGGGCACTCTGGTTTCCTCCCACATCGCAAAGACATGGATTAATTAGGGACTCTGAATTGATGTTGGGTGGGATTGTGGCTGTTGTCTTTCTCCATGTGCCCTGCGAATGGCTGGCAACCAGTTCAGGGTGTAAAATGCCTACTGCCTGATAACAGCTGGGGCTCCAGCACTCCGGCAACCCCTGTGAGGATAAGCGGCTCAGAAAATGTATGGATGGAGAAAATTGCCTTCTTAAATAATATTTCTGAGGCACATAAGCCCAAGTTACACCTGTCAGTTTCATCTACCTTCTCGTGTTTCCTTGTTTTTTCTCATTTTTCTTGCCTGCTATCAAAATTCCCTTTGCACATACACACCACATGCACACAGCTTGATCCTGATGGTTTGATGTTTGCTGACTGAGTTGTGATAAGTAGCTTAGCTTGCAATTGTTGTGTTAACTTTGAGGGATACCTTAAATACCGTATAGGAAGGACATTTTAAGGTTGCACAGTTAGTATGAAGCGATCTGGGACTGTTAGGACTTAATAGGTGGCTTGAATTTGTTGACATATGGCTAAGGAGATTGATGAGACGTGTACGCCTCTGCCCCCTCCTCTGCTGTTCTATATATTTGCACGTGTTCCTTCATCCATTCTGTGCGACACAATTTCCCAGCCTTCTCGGGCTGGCTTCAGAAGGAAAATATGTACATAACCTGCGTGTCATATGAGAGCGATGCATTTAAGGTGTGCTCGCGCTTGAGCTCATCTCAACTAAGAGAGGAATGCATCAGTTCATCAAGAACTTCCATTCAGTAAGTTTACTGAAAAGACTTCTTTAATCAGTCGTTGGCAACAGACAGAACGTGACTTGAGAACCACGTACTGCACTGTAAAAAAAAAAAATCTGAATACTTCGTATGGAAACGTGTAGTTACACATTTAAATCTGGTGCTGGTGTTTAATATTTTCTCAAGGGTCTATCCATCTAGGCCTGGAGACTACTTGGCGATCTGATGCCAGCTCAAATCTCCTGGAGTGGAGACATCTCTGTGACGTCTCCTGGAGACTAGGTGGTTCGCCAGAGAGTCACAGTAAATTCAAAGAACTTGGACTTTTTATTTTCCATTTTGGAGACCTGTTGGAGACTTTGTCAAGTTGTCAGTAGATCTCTGAGTTGTCTTGGAGACTAATTCTGTCAGCGAATGAGGAGACGACAGTGCAAGGTCTAAGCGACATCTCAGAGATATTCGGGTGACCAAGGAGATTGAGGAAATTGAGGAGACATTGTGAGACGTAACCCTGGTGAGCAGACAATATTTTGATTTCCCGAGTTGTTACAATGTCTCTACCAGTTTGATCAGCCCATATTAATATAACACAATGAAACACGATAATTGTGATTATGGCAAAGCATGCTGGGAAATGCCTCCTGACCCAATTCCCTAACATGCGACAATAACTTTTCATATGGTGCGTTGACACAAACTACAGATCCCAGAAGATAGCGCAACATCACCGTACGGAACGATCGGCTACCTGCCATCATGTGGCATCTCCTTCTATATGCAGCTAGAATGCTGTGTTTGGTAGAACAGCACACAAAATATGTCAAGTATCCAGTTCTGAAAAAAATGGCAAAAAGCAACGAGCTTGAAAGTTTTGATACATAATATTAAGTTTTGAATAAAATTGTATTTATCTTCACCTATTTTGTGGCACACTTACATTTTGAATTTTTATATTTCTTCATTTCATTCATTTCTCACAAGGGTGATGATAAATCCAGTGTGGAGTTTACATGCTGTCTGCGTACCTGTGTGGATTTTCTCCAGGTACTCCTCAGTATTTCCTCTCACATCCCAAAAACATGAAGGGTAGGTTAATTGATGACTCTAAATTGTCCAGAAGTGTGAATGTGAGCGCAGATGGTAGTTTGTGTATTTGTGCCGTGCGATTGGCTGTCGATCAGTTTAGGATGTACCCCATGTCTTGCCCACAGATACCTGGGATATGCTCCACTATGCCTGCTACCCTAGCGGGGATAAGTGGTACAAAAAAATGAATGAATGAACAAGTGAGAGACTCATATCAATACATGAATAGTTTAGAACTCTGTCTACTGTCTGACAGATTGATTAAAATATCAATTCTGCAATTTTATTCTCATGCCTTAATATGTCTCACCATTCAGCAGTTGCAAAACTCACATAATAGAGCAGCACTTGACCACAAGCTCATTAATTTCCTCTCACTGGTTTCCCATTGATGCGAGTCCTTCTGACTGAGGCTCTAAGGAATCTCCACCCAGGGGAGATTTCAACAACAAACGCAACCAGCTACGACAGCAAGCCGCTTCTCTGAATGAATGACAGTGTTTTTCCAGCATTGTGTGCGTGGGTGTGAATGTGTGTGGCTAGTCGCAGATGAGTGATATTACAACAGAAGCCTCATAATGAAGACGAGGTATGAGCCGATTCAACTTCTTTGTGTTGTCTTCATATTGACAAGATAAGACCAAAATAAAGTAGGGGTGTCGTCAGATTTATAATGTAACCATCTAAAAAACAAAGTCATAAGCGTTTTTCACATGTGCAAACTCTACCTTCTTTGTTTTATTCAGTTTCTGTGGTGGAAACTGAGTCCTAAGACAGAAAATTTTGAGACCCCCTTCAATTTTTCACTCATTATGTTGCAGCCATTTAGTAAAATCATTTAAGTGCATTTTTTTCCTCAATAATGTACACACAATGCACCATATTGACAGAAAAAAACAAAACAAAATTGTTGACATTTTTGCTGATGAATCAAAGAATAAAAATCTCCCGCAGTAGCCATCATACCTTTGTGTAAAGAGCTTTTAAGTCTTGCTGGCCTCACTCTGTAGAAATCCCTTCCCTCTATGCACCAACCCTGGACTCATTCAAAACAGCCTCAAAAGCCACTTGTTTCCCCAGGCTTTTGGCCCATAGTTAGCCACCTTTATGTGTTGTTACTATGGGCAGTTTTTTGGGTTTTTTTTCGGGTGGGAAGGTGGTTCTGTTGTTGTCTAATCTGTAAAGAACCCGTAGATGCTTAATAAATGTAATTGATTATTATTGTTGTTATTATTGTTAAAAAAATATTCCCTTTGGAATTAATATGGAACTATAAAACTGTCACAGAACATAATGTGAAAAAACACACCACTTACAAACAAAATCCTTCATAGAAGACAGGTAGGTTGTCTACGTTGATTTGACTAAGCGTTTCTACAACATGAGGCTTTAGCGATGCTTTTTTACTACACTAAAAGCCCTCTTATTTAGGGAGAGGTACTTCCATCATCTATATTATATAGCAATACTTGGGAGGTTAATTCCATGCTGTTGTCTTGTTTGGTAAACTTGTTGTGAAGGCACACCTCTGGAGGTACAAGTGTGAAATGTAGGGTTGGGTGATTCATTGAAATTTAATGGTGATTTCGATTTTGGCTTCTAACGATCCATAAAAACTTTATAATTCGACAAAAGAATTCATGTGGTGTGGCGTGGCCTGTGTATTTAAGGTTCCGTCTTGGAAACGCAACATGAACGCACCCTGTGTAAGCAAGCATGTGATGCATGTTCTTCTGCCCTCACTGACTGTGCGTTTAGTTGTTTATTGACAGTCCATTTGGAGTTTACTGTAAAACTAAACGCCACCATCCATTTTCTTAGCCACTTATCCTCACCAGGGAATGCTCCAGCCTATCCTAAGCTGTCAACGGGCAGGAGGCAGAGTCCATCCTGAACTGGTTGCCAGCCAATCACAGGGAACATGGAAACAAGCAGTCGCTCTCACAATCACACGTACGAGAAATTTAGAGTGTCCAATTAATGTTGCATGTTTTTTGGGATGTGGGAGGAAACCGGAGAGCCCGGAGAAAACCCACACAGACATGGAGAGAACATGCAAACTTCACACAGTCAGGTCCGGGATTGAACCCGGGACCTCAGAACTGTGATGCCAATGCTTTCCATCTGACCCGCCATGTCGCCATCATTCAAAATAATCATGATTATTTTTTTCATAATTACCTATCCCTAGTGTAATTGATTTAGATTGTAAGAAGAAGAATTGGAACCAGTGATTATTTTTAATCGATCAAGTGGTTGAAAAAATATTTCTATCCCTTTATTAAAAAATAAACATTTTTTTCAAATTGTCAGGGCAGAAAGTTGCACAAACAAGTTGCTGCATGAACATTCAGCTTTTCATCTTTTTAAGACCACATATGTCCGCAAAACTGTCACGATAGATGATCATTTTGCAGTTTTTTTTAATGTTGTTGAAGTCATGAGAACGCCCGCCCTCAAGCTGCAAGTGTGGTCAGTCCACTGAATCCACTGGAGATGAGCCTTCACCTGTCAATCAAATATCTGTTGACTTTTGCAGTCGTGAACTGCTGTCTGCATAGTGTGTGGCACTGAAGTAATAAACACTTAACTTTCCAGTGTTTAGAATAATTGGGGACTAACTGTCACGGACGAGACTCGGGGGTGGACCCAAATGCACGACTCAGGTGAGAGGTAAGCAGTGCGGAATAAGCCTTTATTCGTTCCAATGTCGGTTACCAGGGTGTCAGTCCAAACAAGCAGCAAGATCAGTAACGGCAGGCTTACGGGGTAGGTCGGGAGACAGGCGTTGGTCGGTACATGGGAGGTAGACGTCAGGAGTACGGTAGTGCGGGAACGAGGCATGAGAGGCAACGATCTAGCAGAGTAATAGTCGTCCCCCGGTTCCTATATGTACTGGGTCTTAATCAAAGGTCATGAGGCGCAGGTGTGCACCTTCAGATTAGCTGGCCACGCCCAGCCCTGGCTGGAATCCAGGAGCATGACAGAACCCCCCCTCAACGGCCGGCTCTGGACGGCCCAGGAGCATCAGGGTGAGCCGCGTGAAAGTCCCTGATGAGGGAGCGGTCCACGACGAAGCGGGAGGGGATCCAAGAGCGCTCCTCCGGGCCATATCCCTCCCAGTCCACCAGGTACTGGACCCCCCTTCCTCTGCGACGAGAAGACAGCAACCGGCGCACAGTGTACACCAACCCACCGTCGACCATGCGAGGGGACGGGGGGGATTTGAGCGGAGGAGCCAACGACGATGTGCGATTCGGGCGAAGTCTGCTGACGTGGAACGTCGGGTGCACCCTCATCGAGACGGCGACCGGGTTAATAACTTTGGAAACCGGGAACGGGCCAACGAACCTGGGAGCAAGTTTGCGGGATTCCGTCCGCAGCGGGAGATCTTTGGTGGAGAGCCACACTCGCTGTCCCACTCTGAGCTCTGGTGCGGCCCTCCTCTTGCGGTCTGCTGCGGCCTTGTAGGCGCTGCTCATGCGCAGCAGTGTCCTCCGAGCTGCTTCCCAGGTCCGTTTGCAGCGTCGCACCACGGCCAGGGCTGACGGAACTGTGGATTCTGTGACCAGTGGAGGAAACAGGGACGGAGGATACCCATGCACGACATGGAGTGGAGCCATACCTGTTGAAGCGGAAGGTAGAGAATTGTGGGCATACTCCACCCACTTGATGTGCTGGCTCCACGTGCTCTGGTCTCTGGATGCCAGACATCGAAGACCGGTCTCTAATTCCTGGTTAATCCTCTCAGTCTGGCCGTTAGACTCTGGGTGATGACCCGATGTCCGACTTGCTGAAGCGCCGATGAGGTTGCAGAACTCCTTCCAGAAACGGGCGCTGAATTGCGGACCCCTGTCCGAAACGATGTCCTGGGGTAGGCCGTGGTAACGGACGACCTCGTCTAATACCAACTGGGCTGTCTGCTTGGCCGACGGGATCTTCGGAAGCGGCACGAAGTGGACCATTTTGGAAAAACGGTCCACTATGGACAGCACCACTGTGTTCCCTTGAGAAGGCGGCAGGCCGGTGACGAAGTCCAGCGCGATGTGTGACCACGGACGAAAGGGGATGGACAGGGGTTGCAACTCACCAACAGGCCGTAGGCGGGAAGTCTTATTGGCAGCACACACCGGGCAGGCGTTGACGAACTCCCTTACGTCCTTGCTGAGGTTAGGCCACCAGAACCTTTGTTCGACCACTGAACGTGTCTTCGCCATACCCGGGTGGCAGACCGTCTTGTTGGTATGGACCCAGTTGATGACGTCTCCCCGCAGAGATGGGATGACGAACAGGCGGCCCGACGGACAATCCGCGGGTGACGGTGTCTCTCCCAGAGCCTCCTTCACCCACGACTCGATCGCCCAGGTGAAACCGGCCACGAAGCACCTCGCTGGCAGGATAGTAGCGGCGTCTGAATCCGTGCGCCCTCCCTCGTGGATCTGCGAGAGTGCATCCGGCTTGCCGTATTTGGAGCCTGGGCGGAAACACACCTTAAAGTGGAAGCGGGTGAAAAATAGGGCCCACCTGGCCTGACGGGCGTTCAACCTCTTCGCCGACTTCAGGTATTCAAGGTTCTTATGGTCCGTGAAGACAACGAACGGTACTTGCAAGCCCTCCAGCCAGTGCCGCCACTCCTCCAACGCGCTCTTGACCGCCAGCAGTTCCCTATCTCCCACGTCGTAGTTCCTCTCTGCCGGGGTCAACTTTCTAGACAGGAACGCGCACGGGTGGATCCTTCCATCCCTGGGACTCCTCTGCGACAAGACTGCTCCGATTCCTGAATTTGATGCATCCACCTCCACCACAAACTGGTTATCTGGGTCCGGAATAATGAGAACGGGCGCAGTAGTGAAACTTGCCTTGAGCCTGCTGAAGGCCTCCTGGCAGGTCCCGGACCAGTCGAAGAGGGTATGTGGCGAGGTGAGCGAATGCAGAGGAGCGGCCACGGAGCTGAAGTTCCTTATGAATTTCCTATAGAAATTGGCAAATCCCAGAAACCTCTGTATGTCCCTCCTGTTGGTGGGGGTAGGCCACCGCAGCACCGCGTCGACCTTCCCGGGATCCATCCGTATCTCTCCCTCAGCCAGGACGAAGCCCAGGAAGGACACGGATGCCCGATGGAACTCACACTTCTCCATATTCACGTATAATTGGTGCTGCTGCAGACGCCGGAGCACCTCTCTGACTTGTTGAATGTGAGAGGTTAGGTCTGCTGAAAAGATGAGAATATCATCCAGATAAACAAAGACAGATCTGTTCAGGAACTCCCGAAGCACGTCGTTGATGAAGTTCTGAAAAACGGCCGGAGCGTTAGTCAGTCCGAAGGGCATCACCAGATACTCATAGTGCCCTGTGGGGGTGTTGAATGCCGTCTTCCACTCATCCCCTTCCCGAATCCGCACCAGGTGGTAAGCGCTGCGCAGGTCGAGCTTGGTGAAGATCCGGGCTCCCTGGAGGAGTTCGAATGCTGTAGAGATAAGCAGCAAAGGGTACCTGTTCTTGACTGTGATGTCGTTCAGGCCTCGGTAGTCGATGCAGGGTCGCAGCGTGGAGTCCTTCTTCTTGACAAAAAAAAAAACCCGCACCGGCTGGTGAGGATGAGGGGCGAATGAGTCCGGCTGCCAGCGAGTCCTCGATGTAGCCCCTCATGGCTTGATGCTCTGGTCCGGTTAAAGAGAACAGTTTCCCTCTGGGAGGAGAGGTGCCTGGCAGGAGTTCAATCGCGCAGTCGTATGACCGATGTGGCGGCAGAGACTTTGCTTTAGATTCAGAGAAGACCTCCCGTAGGTCATGGTAGCAGGAGGGCACTGCGGTCAGGTCCAGGGCGGTACTAGATTCTGTTAGCCAAACCGGCGCAACTTGAATACCCCTGTCTCTCCGGACAGCGACACAGCGACTGAGACAGTCCTCTCCCCAAGTCTTGATCTGACCCGTGGTCCAATCTATGTGCGGATTATGTTCTTTGAGCCACGGGCTGCCCAAGATGATGTCGCTACTACGTGCGTCGAAGACATGAAAGCTAATACGCTCCGAGTGAGCGTCCGGAAAGCTCATACGTAGCGTCTGAGTGCGATGTGTAACCCGACAAAGGAACTTGCCGTTGGCGGCATAGGCGTGACGAAACCGTTGCGTGGGAAAGGTTGCTGCCCCCAGCTCCTCGACCACGCGGGGATTTATCAGATTTGCTTCCGACCCAGAATCAATGAAAGCTGTCACAGAGCATGAACGGGAGTCCGTTCCCAAGGTGAGGTGAAGAAGGGACCTCCCTGACCCCGTCGCGGTGTACCGCACACTCACCGGAGTACCGATCCTGATGTCAGAATGCCCTGGTCGAGTCGGGCAACGGGCGATCAAGTGTCCCAAACGCCTGCAGTAAAAACAGCGTCCCTCTCGTCGCCGACGTAAGCGCTCCTCCGCTGAGCTGCCAAGCCCCTCCACTTGCATGGCTTCCGGTGAAGCTGACAACACGGGTGGCCGGGAAGCGGAAACAACCGGACTGCGACTCTCCCTCTCCTCCTCCCTCAGGCCCTCCATCTGTCTCTGCACGGTGAGGCGCTGGTCCACCTTGAGGGCCAATGCGATGAGGGAGTTAAGCGAAGGCGGAAGATCCATGGCCACGAGGTGACCACGGATCTGGGGACAGTCCCTCGTAAAACGCGTCATGGAGGGCTTCCTCATTCCAGCGGCTCTCGGCAGCCCGAATCCGGAACTCGATGGCGTAGTCGGACACGCGGCGACGCCCCTGGCGAATTGTCATGAGTGACGACGCTGCCTGGCGTTCCGGAGCCGCATACTGGAACACCTGGGTGAGCGCGCAGACGAAGCTCGCCCATGAGCGACAGGTCTCCGAGTTACGGCTCCACTCGGCGGTGGCCCATGCCTCCGCCCTCCCTGTCATGTGGGAAATCACGAAGGCGATCCGGGAGCGCTCTGTGGGAAAAGCGGGAGCTTGCAGCTCAAAGTGGAGATCGCACTGCGCCAGGAAGGGCTTGACGTTACCGGAGTCGCCTGAGAACCGCTCTGGTCGAGAGAGCGGAGTGATGGTGGCACGGGGAGGCACAAGAGCGGCCGCGCTAGCTTGGGAGGCTAGCCACGGTTGCAGCTGGGTGCAGAGCTCCTGGATCTGGTGAGTCATACCCTGGAGAGCAGCCTCTTGCTCACCCAGGCGTTTGCCCTGCACTTGCAGCGCACGGCGAATGGCTTCAGAGTCGGCTGGGTCCATGTTCTTGGCTAGATCGTTCTGTCACGGACGAGACTCGGGGGTGGACCCAAATGCACGACTCAGGTGAGAGGTAAGCAGTGCGGAATAAGCCTTTATTCGTTCCAATGTCGGTTACCAGGGAGTCAGTCCAAACAAGCAGCAAGATCAGTAACGGCAGGCTTACGGGGTAGGTCGGGAGACAGGCGTTGGTCGGTACACGGGAGGTAGACGTCAGGAGTACGGTAGTGCGGGAACGAGGCATGAGAGGCAACGATCTAGCAGAGTAATAGTCGTCCCCCGGTTCCTATATGTACTGGGTCTTAATCAAAGGTCATGAGGCGCAGGTGTGCACCTTCAGATTAGCTGGCCACGCCCAGCCCTGGCTGGAATCCAGGAGCATGACACTAACGTGCACAATAACTCAGCCCAATGTGCCAACATTTTATATGATGTTGCTGCAGTCAAGCAACTTATTTATTTAGCTTCTTAGCTTTCAGCTAGCGAACAGAATAAACAATTTACCTACCGGTACCCTTATGTGTGTGTTAATTGGTGACTGGCAGATATAAGAACTCCGAGCAAAGTGCTCATGTTTTAAATGATGTCACAGTAGTGGAACAGTCTGTTTAGCTTCTTAGTTCACTAACTCGATAGCTCACAGGCTGATTAAATTATAAACAGTTTACCTTCCCTTAAGTGCATCTGTCGTGCGTTGGAACAAGACTGTGGCGTATTGGATAGAGCGAACGCCGGACGCTTTCCACAAGCCCACTATGGGCTAATGATATCAATCCAAGCTGCTTATGGATGCAAGGGTCATGGGAGAGCTGGAGCCCATCCCAGATAACTTCAGGCAAGCTACACCATGAATTGGTCACCAGTCAGTCTCAGGGAACATAGCGAGATCATCACTGACGGGAATCGATCCCACGTTGCCCGCAATAAAGGGAGGTGTGGGTGGCTACAGCTCAGTAGCTATATTGTCTTTTGACTGAAGGGTAGGTGGTTCGAGTCCCATCTCCAACGGTTCACATGTCAATGTTCCTTGGGCAACCCACTGAACACTAGTTTGCTCCCAGTGGGCAAGGCAGCAGTCATCTGTTGGTGGGTCAAACTTTGGGCACTGTGATAGCTTAGAGTAACCACTACATAAGTGAAGTCCTCAAGCAAAAAAAATCCTTCAATGAAAATGTTTTTTTGCTTGGAATGACGATTTTCCCATTTGCGCTGCCTGACATTTTTGCTCATGCTTCAATTTCTGCGTTGCAGCTGCCTAACTTTGTTCGTTTTCTTTCTCAAACATCTCGGGTGGGCAGGCGTTATGAGGAATGCGTTTGGCTTTTGGCGTTGGCTAATCCGTTTTGAGTCACAGCTAATGCCCCCTGATGTGATTTTTTTTTTCACGTCACGTCACATTGAACAGAGGCAACGACAACAATGCAAGATTCAATTTTCGATCACCTTATGGAAGTGTAAGTATCATATATGTTGTCAATGCTGTACTAGGAAGTACTGATATTGGAACATTATCCAAGTGACATGTTAAAAATGCACGGTCACAGTTTATCAACAATTTATCAACTAATGACCATTAACTATTATTGCTAACGTTAGCTATCATACTGAGTCATCTGTACTGTACACTATATGCCCAGTGGCCACATTCTTTTTCATTTATGATGACTTGAGAATTACATTACTGAATTAAATTAAACACTTGTAGCTAGTCCATCTTAAATCTGGAATTAACGTAAAAAAATAAGCACTAATCCTAAATAGCTTGTAGGATTTATTGCAAGAGCTTGATTATATATAATATCTTCTTTTAAAGTGAGCCAGTCTTTCTTACCGGGTGTTGACAAAAAGAAAATAATTAGATAGACACTTTTCCTTTCTATATTAGGGTTTATTTCAATGTTATATTTGTATTTATATCAAATGTCTCCCCTCTAAATGAATTAGTTTTGAAGGTAATGTATTACAGAGTACAGTATCTATCTCTATGTATAATGTAGACTGTATCTGTGTGTGTTTATATTTGTAAATGATTACTATTAGAAACATTAAGAGTAATATGTCGTGGTTAAATGGCAAACATAAATTGGTATTGAAATGGATAATTCCCAAGTCTGCACCGTAGTCTCCTGTAACCTCTGCCTTGGAGTAGCTTCCAGTGCAGTTTTCTCCAGTTAGCTTCTTCTGGTGTGAGAACTAGCAAACAGTGCACTAAGTGTTTTAAAAAAATTTTCACGACTTTTCCCGGCTTCAAGCCTCAGTTTGCTTGAACAGTTTTCATTGGTCTAATGTAATTAACCTTCCTGTCTTTCAGCCAATGAAGCACCTTCTCCAGATCACAGCGCTGATGCTGACCCAGCTGATGGGGGTGCTGGTGTCAGACATGCCTTGTCCCCTGTACGACCATAAATTTCATGTCAGGATTAATAAATTCTATCAACTCGACTTTGTTTGAACAGGAACTCTCACTCGATTTTATGCGACGACTGAGTGGAGTGAATATGAAATGTGAAAATTGTAGGATTGGAAAACGTGATATTTTTCACAAGGCATTTGTGTACATGATGCAAAATTAAGTTTCAAAGTAGAGATTTCAAGAGAAGAAAATAATTTTTCCAGAGCTAATTTGATGATCATTCAGTACCTGTTTTCATACGACAACTGATGCTAACGCAATGTAGCAAGTTATAGATTTTATGTTAAAATTACTCAAGGCTCTGTGTATTTCCTTGTCTGACTTCATGTCTGAATTGTCATATTCCGTCCAGCGTGACATGAACTTGAAGTGTACGGGTTTGAAAATAGACTTGTCATGAAAGACTGTTTATGCATTGCATAACTTTTATATTTTGTAATTAAATATAAATATTAAAAAACAATGTATTGTTACTGTATCTTTACATTTATGGTCATACATATGGTCAGTCTGCATTTAGAAGTTGCTGGGGTTCCTGTCCACTCAACCAATTTATCACTTCGGGGACACTAATTGAATCTTCATCTGCAGCAGTTGCATTTGGGGATTAAATTTTGAGACTGTAGGACACATTAAGAAAAATAATATTGGCGGTCTTAGTTAACCAAGATTCATCCATGCCTTCGAGTTGTTTGATGAATAGAGCAATTGTCTGATGCAGTGACCATTGTACAAATGGCACCGAGATTTCAAGAAAATTAGGGAGTTTAAAGTGACAAGTGTTGCGATAATCTGACAATCTCAATGGTGCAAATGGTGCTCCTTAAGAACAACAGTGGCCATTATTTGTCAACAAAAGATATGCACGTAGTGAGTGCACGATGTGACAACAATATCAAAACAAAGCAAGTTACAATGGAATTGTAAGTTTACTTTTTAACACGTTAAGAACAAGAGGGGCGAAGCTGTTGGAATATCTACCGTTTTTAGTTTGTGAACTGGTCACTAGCCAGTCAGAGGGCACATAAAAACAATAATTCGTGCACACATTCACACCTATGGGCAATTTAGAGTCCTCAATCAACCTTCCATGCATCAAAACTTTTATTTTAATTGATAGAAACAAGGCCAAATTTCACAGTCCTTGAGACAAAGTCACCATTAACTCAATATGACATGTTTTTAGGTGGGTGGTGTGCTGTGAGGTGTTTGTTTTTACGTAAACTATTTAGCTGTTACATCCTGCTTTACAGTTTCTCAGTCCTGTGATTTGATGGCGAGCTGTCTGCAGTGTACCTTGCCTCTCATTCAAAGTCATCAGTGATGGGCTGCAGTAAACGATTCTCTTTTATTTCCTGCCAGAATATTTGTTTTCAATAAAGAATCACATTAACAGTATAAGGCAAGTAGATTACTTCAGTCGGTGATGAGTCAAAATAGCAGGAAGCCTCCTTTTCACAGAAAAATTACAGCATATGTGATGCTTTCCCATCAACTTTGTGTTACTCTATATTTGCCAGTGCTCAAATATTTGGAAAAATAGTGGAAGACAGAGAGGGAGGGAATGATGAGTGTCCACAACAGATACTGACCCCTCATACTCCCACCCCATCTCCCCAAGCCTTATGTGCCTATTTATAGGGTAAAATTACGCTATGGAAAAATATGACAAAGCTGCATTCCATAAATACACTGGGAATGGTGGAAAAGAGCAAACGGTTTAGTCTCTGAAGGCCAGAGTGGACATTCTCAGGCTTGGATTTGGAGTACAGATGGATCGCTCCATAGGTGCATCTTTGTTTAATTTGGATCGATGCATGGTCATTAGTTATGTTTATACATTCAGTATTGCAAGTACATTTTTGCAACAATTAACAAGGGGTGAAAGGGAAAGTCTGTCCATTGTTATTTGTACAGGGTATATTTCAAATAGTTTTAGAATTGTTGGTGGGTGAATTGTGTTAATTAATGTTTTGTAGTTCTTTGCTCAGAGTGTGTTGTGAGTTTCATTGTCAAGGAGCAAGTCTAGATTCTTAAATCATGATTAGGCGTACTTGAACGTAACCAATAAAATGCAATCCAAAATGTTCGTTTTCCATCAGCCTACTGCATACACAGAATAGTGACAATTTTAACCATTTCCACGTGTTGGAATATATTTTCAACTACATTTATTTGAGTTGACAGTATTCACAAGGCTCTATCATTGCTAAATACAAGTTAGGTACATTGAAGCTTTGAAAGGACTGTTTGTCAACTTTGTGCTTGAGGCTCCATGACCACTCTTTGCCATTCGAGGGCCGAAGTCAGGGATACAGGTGCACTTCAGGGATCATTTCTAGGCTTTACTCAATCACGGTTTTTGGGGCCGATCACCGATTAGCAACTTAAAAAAAACAATCACCAATCTATGACGCCATTGATCAGCTCAGCGAATCATGACATGATAGCTGATCGGCTCGTCTGCTTGAAATACTAAATATCAGCCAATACTGATCAAACCGTTTAGGTCAGTGTAAAACTTACTAATTTCCCATTTTCTCTACATTTCAACAATGAGTAGAAAGACTCTGGCTGTGGTTTTCACCATTGACCCACTTAGATTGTCTCAGTGAATTGCCCAACACAGAGTTTTCATTCAGTCATTAATTAATTAAGTAATTAATTCATCATCTTGGAGCCAACCCAGTTATTTTTGTGCGAAAGGCAGGGTACACCCTAAACTGGTCGTCAGCGAATCGCAGTGCTCATGGACTCAAACAACCATTCAAACCCACATTCACATCTATGGGCAATTTAGAGTTATCAATTAATGCATGTTTTTGTGATGTGGGAGGAAAGCGGAGTGCCCGACGAAAACCAACATAGGCACGGGAGAACATGCAAACTCCACATAGGTGAGGCCAGGATTTCAACCCCGATCCTCAGAAATGCCGGGTAGATGTGCTAACCAGTCGGTCACTGTGTCCCCACAAAAAGTTTTCAAAATAATAAAACTGGATTTTGATTTTGTTGGACGATGACTATTAAGTAACAGTACGAGGAGTAATGATTCTCATTGACAATCTCTCGTTAACGTGAATAGTGAATTGAGATTTAGATTGTTTGTCTGAACTCTAGGTTGATGGTATTAAAAATTGAAACAGTAAGACCAAATGCTTGAAACTTTATCAGCCCCAGCTTGCATCTCTGAGTGGTTGCAGTTGTGCTTACGGTGTGACGAAACATGACAGAAGCCACCTGAGATGACAGTATCCTTTTATATTTTTTCTTTTTAAACCAACAAAGACAACCAGGGCAGCATTGTGGTTAGCTTCTGTTTTCATAGGACAGCAGATGGAAAATGAAGATAATTACCAATGGAAAGTGACGCAACAAGTCAAATCTTTATAGTCATCTTCATGATGACTACTACCGAAAATGGACACCAGTACAGTGTTTGATATTAGTTAAATATATATCAGGGTGTAGCCCACATCTTCCCGGAAGCTAGCTGAGATAGGGTCCAGAACGCCTGCGACCCTAGTGAGGATAAGTGGTACAGAAAATGGATGGATCGATGGATGGATCAATCATAGCTGGGCTGCTGTAATTCTGCAATTAGAGGGACCCAAAGTTTTTCTTAAATAAATAGAGAATAACAAAAGAAATCTATAGGGTGTTGACCATCTGAAAAATCATTTGCTTGCTGCTGTTTGCATTTTCTAATTTGTAAAAAGTACATAGGTTGCTGATATTTTTGTATTTGAAATGGAAATATGGTAATAAACATGGTTATACAGGTCACTATAACCCTGATGTAACCTCCTTTAATTGTGCATAATTGATGATGTTTAGCAGTTTATGCTGTTGGTAAGCAGAATGTCTTCCTGTTTTCTGTGTGGAGGAAAATAAGTCTGTTTTCTGTTGCATTTTGATTCACGGGGATTTTTTTTACAAAGTGGAAACTGTTCAAATATTAAAACTAACAGGCGATAGCAGTTTTCCTGAATGGATGATACTGAAAGTGCCCCTTGACCTCAATGAGTGTAATGCGACTGTGTGCCGTACTACCCAGCATGTATTCAACGTCATCCCAGCTGGACGACCCCAGATGTCCAAAAGTGGTGGCTTATAGGATTCCAGTAGACTTTTCCTCACAAACACTTTCACTGTGGGTTGGTGCCAGGTTGCAGCGTATGCAAGGTCCAGAAGTTCAGCTACTTTTGCTTATCCGAGGTCAGGTCGCGGGGGCAGCAGTTTAAGCATAGATGCCTAGACTTCCCTCTCCCTAGCCACTTCTTCAGCTCTTCTATGGCAATCCTGTGGCCAGCTGGGAGACATCGCATCTCCAACATCTCCTATGGTCTTCTGCCCATACATATCCAGGTGAGGCTTTCTAACCAGATGTTTGAGCCATCTCATCTGGCTCTTCTCTATGCGGAGGAGCAGCGGCTCAGTAATGAATAAGATCCTGACATATTGAACTCCCCCACTTAGGGCAAGATATCTTCCTAGGCCCAGAGAGGGCACTCCACCATTTTCCGACTGAGGTCCATCATCTCAGATTCGCAGGTGCCAACCCAGGAACCATACCACTCAACTGCGAACCATTCCAGCAAAAAATGGACATCACGACGACTACCATCAGAATTGCATCATCCTCAAAAAACAGCGACGTGATCCTGACGTCACCAAACCAAAACCCCTCAACCCCCTGGCTGTGCTATAAACTCTTTGTCATGCATGTAATGAACAGAATTGCTGACATAGGGTAGTCTTGGCTGAGTCTCACTCTGACCAGGAACAAATAGAAATTTACTGTCGGCAATATGCCCTAAACTCAGACACCAGTTGTATATAGCCTGTTTAAACTGACATTCTCTTTCAGTTTTCCCTGAAATATTCATCTGTGTAGGCTGTTACCAACAGTAGCAACATGACAAGTGGCCCGCTTGTTCGTAGAATTTTCTAACAAAAAGGAAGGACTTTCAAACAGCTCTAAAATCCTCCGTAACAAATAAAGTCAGGAAAAAATACAATTGATTATTAAACGATATGGCGTACTACCCCCACTGCTCTTCTCACCAATGTTCTATTTGCGCTATTTAAGTGGAGTTTTTCGGGAAAGTGGTACCGTTTGTTACTGTAATTTTGACACATTAGCTTGAAGAAGCACTAGGTGTAGCAGTTTATTCATGTATATTTTTAGCTGAAATGTGTCAACCAACCATTGAAGAGGTTCCCAGAGCAGGAGACGAAACATAATGGTCGAGAAGACCAAACTTTTTTGCTATTGTTCTTATGTCCGCCATTCACAGGTCTTTCAATTCCACAAATGTATCCATGATTTACATGTTTTTTAAATCTTGTGTTTGGATTTACCATAACTTATCGTTTGTAAACATTTAATTTTGCGTTTGAATGGTTGGTGCACTTGTGGGTATAGTATGGAGTATATACTATATATACTATACGCTAGATGTCTGAGAGCGATATTTTCTATCCATCCATCCATTTTATGAGCCGCTTATCCTCACAAGGGTCGCAGGGCTGCTGAAGCCTAACCCATCTGTCATTGGGCAGGAATCGGGTTACATGCTGAAGGGTAGTCAGCCAATCACAGGGCACATAGAGACAGACAACAGTCGCATTCACAATCACACCTAGAGAGTCCTAGAGTGTCCAATTAATGTTACATGTTTTTGGGATGTCGGAGGAACCCGGAGTGCCCGGAAAAAGCCCACGCAGGCACGGGGGGAGCATGCAAACGCCACATAGGAGGGGCTGGGATTTGAACCCCTTTCCTCAGAACTGTGAGGCTCGAACCAGTTGGTCCACTGTGCCTTGGTAATTTTCTATTCGGTCAAATTTGGCAGACTTTTCTGTGGAGTGTCAAATTCATGATTGGTCTAATATTTATTTTGAATTTATTATTTTGGCCTCTTTTATGAGTTAATGGCCTTTATATACGTTTATGCCAGATGTTTAATGTTTTTTAAGGGCATTTATGTGACTTGAGATTGAAGCTATTTGTATTTTCATTTATCTAAGATAATTATTTCTCCTCGTTTCAAGGCCAACGTGCAATATTTTTGGGAATTAAAAGTTCAATTTTGAAGGACTTTAGTGACTGTGTTGTAATACCATTACAAAAAAAACGTCTTGCATTTACAGTGCCCTCCGAGGTTGATTTTGATAATTGCATGCTCAGAGACTGATGAGGACTAATTACACTAACCCAAAGAGGCTCCATTTGAGTAAGTCCTCCTTAAACCTTGGTAAGCAAAGCAAAATTCTCAAGTCACTGATATGTGTTTGTTTGTGTAGTTAGTTATTAGTTTGCATACTTCTGTTTATTTATACTGTCTGTTTATTAATTTCTCAAATCCTTCTTAGTTTTCAGCAGGAATGATTTATTCTGTATCAACTTCGTACGTTAGTTACCCGTTTGTTCAAAGCATCAACTCTGGACTGGATGCACATGGTTTTGGTGTTTTCAGACTGCCAGGTTCAGTGCACTGCAAATGAGTGTGCTTTCATGGTGTTGTGCGGAAGCAGAGTGCTCCAGTGCAATAAAACTCTCGGTGATGAGCCTGGACGTGATTTATCTCTGTACAAAAGCTGCGTTCGACAAAATCACTCAGAGTGATGTACCCCGTGTCTGGTTGAAATAAACAGACAGAGATGCACACAGATTGCACACATTCACATACATGTGCATGCTGAGTTGCACACAAACACATTTGACACCCTGTGTTATTTACACCCAGGTAGCTGCATGCAAACGACCCATTCCGAGACAATCTGATCACACAGCGGAGGCTTCGCCTTCTTCTGTTCCTTTGCTTGGTGAGAATATTGCTGGGGTGGAATGGAAACTTCATTTTGAAGGGGGCTAATATTAGCCAGGGCTTGTGGAAAATTCCTTTTAAATGATCACAAGCTGAGAAAAGGCAAGAATTTGTTTAGCATTTTGCTTGACAGTCTTTACTGAATACATGCAGTTTGTTTCTTTTTTCCTGGGTGGCACACAAGGAAAGTCTTGGGAACACAGATGCAGTGGAAAGTGGTATAAGGCACTGAAATGATGACATTCAGGACCGGATGACTTTCTTTGGCTCTTACTTGTTGTTGGCTCGGGTCTTGTAAGGTCTCGTAAGATCACTTGAAGCACAGCGTCTTGCTCTTTTTGCTCAAAAATACTCATTGTTTTACTGCAATATACCTACTTAACTTGGCACGGTTTGACTCATAACTGATTACCCTTGGTAAAACCTTGCTCGACGGGGCTTTTATTCTTTGGTTAAGGATGGTCATATTTCCGCTTCCCAATAATCTGCCTCAATAATTGTGAGGACCCTCCCAGCCCCGAAAAAAACACTGCATAAGTGATTGGATTGGTTTACAAAATGACAAAAAAAAAAGTAGACACATGGTCTTCTGTATTTGGTTTTAAACATTTTGGATGTTACTGTGAGAAGTTTCAGTCACCATGGGCATGAATATTACACTAATTTAATGCATTTAATGAGTGATGTGATTTTCTCATATCCACACATATAAAAAAAAAAACGAAATTATCTAGAGGGTCACATCTGCATGGCGCGGATCTCATTTGATGTGCGTCCCGCATCCTAGATGCAGACAAATGATGCTCATGGCGCAAGCATGGGTTACACAGCTTGGTTACGTTTGTGTGCATGGCTCATTTACAAGTCAAAATTTGCATTTCATGCATCAAATAACATTGAAGAGCAAAACTGCAAATCAGGTTTACAGTGAAAATGGTCAAGAAGAAGGAAGCAAGCAGTGGCATATTTGACACAGTATGTTTACGTCACGGATGCGTGGACACAAAAGTGAAAGGTTCGATTAAGAAGTGTGAAAACAATGGTTGCGAAATGCGACACCAAATTGAGGAGAGAGAAAAAAGACAAATGATGAAAGTATGGTGACATTTCATTGTGAAACGCAAGTACCCGTTGGTTCTTCCATTCCCTCTGCTGAGTATCACACCGTAGTGGGGGACCAGAGAGACAGAGGGGAAGTTAACATAGAGCAAATTTGACTGCCATAACCCCAGGGCTGCGGGCAGTGGAGTGTCTTTTACGTAATTATGACTACTAATGTGCAGCTCTTTTTCCTTTACCATACCGTGATGGGCACGGTGGACGACTGGTTGGAGCAGGGGTGGGCAAACCTTTTGGCTCAGGGCCACATTGACACACACAGGCAACTCCTTACATATGAAAAATAAACAAAACAACAAAAGGGGTCTTGTAGTGTTAATAATTAGATTTCCTCATAATGGGAACTATATTGTTTTTGTTGATCTTTTTTTTTTTTTTTTGCCAGTGTTTCAAAGTCTGGTGTTAATTTTGTTGTGGTAATTCCCAGAACAGCACCTGCCAAGTGGCACTAATATCAATTAAAAAAATAGCTTAACTGCACCCATTACTTGGTAACGTACAGAACAAAGTTACATCAACATGAACCAATATCTTGAATAGTAATGTTAAATCAGCATCTTAGTGCAGATTTGACAACACAGTACAGTAAATATGTAAACATAAACAAGCACACTATTCTCAATACACTTTTAAAGACTCCTAACTGCTATGATAGATGCAGAAGATACATGGATGCCAATTTTGCACCATGAAGCCAACTTTGTGTGTGCGTGCATGTACGAAAATGGGAAAGTACTGCAAGTGGCTTTTTGATATTGGGGGCATACAAGCACACACCATTGCTCCCACCACCCTAATTTTGATGTGAAGAGTAAGAAAAGCTGACAAGATGACCCAACTGTTTAACAAGCTGAACTGTGGGTGATTGAAGACAGGAGAAGTGCTTGGATACTTACATGACGTCGGCCCGTCCAGCGTCTTAAACCAGCTCACAGTCCGCCGGACTACAATGAAGTTGAAAATTCTCATTTTTCATTGTAAATATTATTTAAGATAATTCTTGTCAATCCTTTCAGTGAGGCAGTCATTTACCTCCATGAGCAATTTATCATGTCGGGACAGCCCACAATGCATTGTCCACTTAGCACACCACAAAGCTGTCTTGTTTATGTATAAATAAAAATTAATATCAAAAATACACTTTTTACAATGGAAAATCTAAATATTGTGGCGCTAGTGACTTTTGTACGTTACACTTTGCATTGTAGTTACCTCCCAATCCATTTCTTTCCATGATTCACATATTAGAAGTCCTGTGACCTGTAAAATATTTGTAAATGGTTGAATGTACAACCTTTGAATCATCAGCATGCAGTCATTCTTTACTGAGAAATGTTAGGAACCCACAAGTAACTGCTATCTGGTAACTCTTTGGGGTAACTAAGACGATTCTTTCTTTCTTTCTTTCCTAAACAGGCAGAAATACTGCTCAGCGTTCAATTTTTGCATTTGCTATCTTTGGTCTATTCCTTGTGGTTGAAGTGTTCAGAGTTGAAGTAAAGTAGAAACAGAACAGCCAAAGTCAATGGACCTTTCTGACCTGTCAATCACTCGTACAATAATAGCCAATCAGATAGCCGCATTGTCTTAACCCCTGCCTTAACACCCCCCCTACTGCCATGTTGTCCCACAAGCAATGCTGGTTGTCAGTAGCGTGCGCTTGGAAAAGTTATTGTTACGAAGAAAATGGTCCTCAGATGCGGTTGGGGAATGTGCAATTCTGGTGAAAGATATGCTGGGTTACAAGGGGCCCGTTTGATTCATTTTCCAAAGCCTAAAACACAGTTGACGAAGCGGCTACGATGGATTATGGCTTGCGGAAGAGCGCACGTACAACTACATGTGTACGATATCAACAAACACAAGGCTGTATGTTCGAAGGTAAGTGAGGGAGAAGTAAATTCTCTGAGTTTGATTTATTATCAGTGCTTTATATATTGCAGGAGAACAACTTTCACGTTGTTAGCGTATCACTGACCTGCTGAATGAAGTGTGTAATGTTTTATGTCGAAGAGTCCGGTTAGTAATACGTAAATGTGCCACGTCATGCAAGAGAAATGTCTATTTGCCCATTTGTATCAGATCGGACTTTTAATACAGAGCACCGGGTTCCATTATGAGCCAAGACAAAACTACAATGATATTACTCATGATGTTTCCAAGTAAAAAGTACTCACCCTGCTTTACATGCGCAGTACGATTCCACTATTTTATCCTGTTGGATTTCAACATGAAGTTTATGAGGCGTGAAACTTTTTTGCATCGATCGCCAATGCTTCGCTGTAACTCTGACATTGCATCCTTCTCCATGCAAAATCTTAATTCCGTGTACATGTCCTTGAGTGAAATAGTTGAGACCTCTCTGTAGAACTTTCTTGGACAAGTCTGACGCATTTGACAAAAGACATACCCCAATATTATCTGGAATACGCGACAGAGAAACAACTTCAAACATGTTGTGTTCAATCGCCATTTTGGAAGCTTGTGGGACATTGCTAAGGGGGGGGGGGAGCTTAAGATCGCCATCGGAAAGGTCCATTCAATGTATCACTTGACCTAGCACCTGGTGGAACCAGTGGGCATTATAGCACAACCTGGTGGAACCATTTGGCATTTCAGAGAAGGTCCAATGACTGTAATCATGATTTTGGTTTGATTCGGGGAATTCTGTTCCAATCTTCGGTGGACCGGATTTAAATGGACAACGGGCCGGATATGGCCTGTGGGCCGTAGTTTGCCAACTCCTGAATTAGAGCGTCTGCCTCACAGTTCTGAGGACCGCGGTTAAAATTCTGGTCCCGCCTGTGTGTGGCTGCGTGACTCTAATTTGCCCAGAGGTGTGAATTAAAGTGTGAATGGTTGATTATATGTGCTACGCGATTGGCTGTCAACTAGTTCAAGGTGTACCCCACCTCCCTCCGAAAGATAGCTGGGATAGACTGTGACACACTCTCAACCCTTGTGAGGATAAGCGGCTCAGAAAATGGATTGATGGATGGATGGATGGATGGATGGATGGATGGATGGATGGATATACTATGATCATCTATAACGATAATGGAGTACACAGTGTGTACAGTGTACATTTTGCTCAGTGTAGTCACTGTGTGACGTATGCCAAATCTGATGATGTGTAAGAGGCAAAACTCAGTCAAGTAGATGAAAAACATGGCAGATGTGGCAAAAGAGTAAAATGGATCATCATCTTGAACCCAAACGGAGGAGGGTTTTGGTGAAGGGAGACGAAATACATTTTTTTTTTGTCGCTCGAGCTTTCTTAATTTTTATTTGAAGAAATGAAACACTTGTAATAGTACAAACAATAGAGGATTGCAGTATTCCCAGTCATCTGCTCTCAGATCATAAATTGACAGTCATGAGCCTTGTGTACAGTATTAATGTCACCAAATGCTAGAATGTGAGCTGGTTGAGTGAAGATGCACAAAGGCTGATAATTCTTTTTTTTTAAATGCCTTATGCACAATGCAAAATCAAGAACTAAAAGTTGTTATTTAAAAAAGGAAGCTAATTAGTCATAAGTTATTAAGTGAAACGTCGTATTTTATCGTTTGATTTCAAAATTGCTCAAAGCCAACTCAAAATATAGTTTATCCAAATAATCAATTGTTCCATAGAATTTTCATGAGGAATTCAAGTACAAAAATATTTGTTAGCTGGAGCCCTACATTCAACTCCCCCATTACATTGTAATTTTTTTTCATTTTTTCATAAAAGCTATACTTCGGGTCCCTGTGTGATTCAACTGCAAAAAAATTGCTCCTCAAAATTAGAAAGTTGCTCTTCAAATGAAAGAAATGATTGGAAAAAAGTGTTCCTCAAACAAACAAAAACAAAAAAATCTGGAGCTATGTGTGTGGTTGTGTGTTGCTGAAGTGCTTCAGGGAATTATTATCCACTAAAAGTATAATTTCCGTCTTGCTACCAGGCCATCAAAAGAACAGTAGAGTGGGTTATGGTCACAAGACTTTTTTTTGCGGACTTGTTACATGTTCATTGTCGTAGCAACACCCTGTGTGTTGCCCATGACTCAGCGAGCCACTGGTGAAATAGTTTGGCTCCATAGATGCAAACAACAAGGACATTTTGGGAAAAGTTAACTACGGCATATATTTCATTGGCTAGCCCGTCAGCTAACTAGCTAGAGCAGGGGTACCCAGACTATTTTACCTCAAGATCTACTTTTCAAGCAGCCAGCCTCTCACAAGCTACCGACGCCGGGGGGATGATGACGACACTCCCAAACCGTTTTAAGGTTAATGTTATTTTGCCTCCTATATTTAAAAAACTGAATTAGCTTTTTGTGCACTGTATTGTCTGTGCTTTCATCCGGGATTTTAAAATTACACATCTCATCCTGCACTTTCTACTTTGGCTTCAGACCAGACCTTTCCCACTCGGAAAACAGAAAATCTCATCCAGTTTAACCACTTTTTCTTCGATTATTCACTTACTTACAGTCGTTGCATCCAAGAAAAACAACAGCATTTCTTTTTTAACTTTGTCCATTAATATCGAAAGTAAACATAAGCAGCATGTCTCGCTCGTCTTTTCTCTAAGTTGCCCTGACTGTGTTGGGAACTAAAGCAGCGGTGTTAGACGGTGTCATTATAAAACACATTGATGGGGTGCATAAGTACTGTAACATTTGTAATTATGAGTGTACGTCTTTAAGAGTGGTGGGGGGAGGTGTAAAGTAAACTAGGAAAAATAGTGTGGCGGTGCAGCGGTTAGGTTTAGGGTTAGAGAAGGTTCCGTGTGCTGCCTAAAAGAAACCAGTGGCTTCTTCTTTTTTAAAGTACGTATGTGAATTGTGCCATTGGATGTAACAACCAGTCATCCCTCACTCATTGAATCAGATTGCAAAATGCCACAAACTGAATAGCTGTATGTTATACTTTCAATTTGCATTGGAAAAATGTTTTTTTTTTTGTTTGTGCGCAACCCAGAATATCTGCCAAGAAACTGCATCAGCGGTGCACAATTGTGCACACTACAGTTTAGAGGGGACATTGGCTGACGTCTTTTTTTTTTTTTTGGCACGCCGTCCCACGACCGACCAAGACTGCCTTGCGGTCGACCAGTTACCAGTGAAAGGTTATGATTCAAGACGTATGGGGAGGTTCTATTTTAAGTCCCGGAGGAAATATTTTAGGCTTTACCATAGTGATAAACTGTGCCGAGCAATCACATGTGGGTTCTGCCAACATTTCAGCCAATCACATCTCCATCACAGACAGTAATTATTCAAATCACTTAAAGTGCACCGACCAGATAAAAACAATAAGAGAGAGGGACCACATATAAATTGAGTTAAAGATGGAGAAAGATCAGAAAATGACAAAGGAAGAGAAAATTTGGTACAAATGGCACTTAAAATGGAACAGGCAGTCATTTTTGTTTGTACTTTGCAGTGGAAAGTTCCCACTGTTAGTTGTTATTAAAAGTCCTGATAAAATGTGAAATGTTAATATGACCCAAAATAATTGCTTTGAACAAACATAACGTCTAAAACAGTTTAGGTAAGATCGATTCAATCAAAATTTGTAAAATATTTGAAATTAAGACTTCACTGTTATATCATTATCTCAAACATCAAAGGGGAAACTAATTTTTGCCAAGTGCTGACTTTTATATGAACACGTACAACTTTCTTTTTATATTTACTTCATTTTGAAAGTGAAAGAATATTACACAGTGGCATTAAAAAAACATCATCAATACCATTGTTTATCTTCAAAGTTTGGGGAAAATTATCGTAAAAAACGGGATGTGATAGTACCAGAATACAATATTTTATTGCAGTAGTCTGACATAGTGCAATTGTGAAAAAGCAAATTTGTCTTGTAGTCTGATCCGCACATTATGTATTCTCTCTAATTCGGCTTAAAGTCAAACATGAGCATGACCTACACACATACAGTACATCTCCCTTGATATTTAACTAAATGTCTGTTAGTAAGTTTTACCTTGACCAAAGGCTTTTTGTAGCTATCCTTAGGCATTTGACATGATTCATATTTGAGCACTCTTTTTGGCAGACTTGGCAGATCAGTTAGCGTCCTGGCATGCACATAGATTTAATGTTGAACTTTGTTGAGGTCAGGACTTTGAGAAGGCCAAAAGCAGAATACAAGTCTGCTTTTTTCATTCAAAATCCAGTTTTGACTTGTTTAAAATCACTGCCTTTTTAGAACACCCAACTTAAATTTTAGCCATCTAGTTTCGAGGTGCATTTGAATTTGAAGCAAGTCCTCTTTCCTTTGAGGTTTGGATGTTCACAAACAGCCCAGGAATCACTGAGGCGAAAGCCTACCATGACCTGGAAACTTCTGGAACATCTGTGTTACTGTCGACAGGGAAGAGAGTTATACATCATTGTGGACTGAGAGGGTGCCATCCAACAAAGATGCCCCTGCTCTGAAATCGATCCTCAAACTTGCACAAAGTTGATGATAATACATTCAGTGAAAAAAATGAGTATTTGAACACCCTGCTATATTGCAACTTCTCCCACTTATAAATCATGGAAGGGTCTGAAATTTTCATCGTAGGTGCATGTCCACTGTGAGAGAGATAATCTAAAAAGAAAAATCCAGAAATCACAATGTATGATTTTTTAACAATTAATTTGTGTGATACAGCCGTAAATAAGTATCTGAACACCTGATAAAATCAATGTTAATGTTTGGTACAGTAGCCTTTGTTTGCAATTACAGAGGTCAAACGTTTCCTGTCGTTATTCACCAGGTTTGGAGACACTGCAGGATGGATTTTGGCCAACTCCTCCACACAGATCTTCTATTTTCTATTGGGTTTAGGTCTGGAGACTGGCTAAGCCACCCCAGAACCTTGATATGCTTCTTACTCCTTGGTTTTAATGGCTGTGTGCTTCGGGTCATTGTCATGTTGAAAGACCCAGCCACAACCCATCTTCAATGCTCCGACTGAGGGAAAGAGGTTGTTCCCAAAAATCTCACAATACATGCCTGCGGTCATCCTCCCCTTATTACAGTCCTGTCGTCCTGTCCCGTGTGCAGAAAAACACCCCCAAAGCATGATGCTACCACCTCCATGCTTCACAGTAGGGATGGTATTCTTGGGATGGAACTCATCATTCATCTTCCTCCAAACACAGTTAGTAGAATTATGACCAAAAAGTTCAATTTTGGTCTCATCTGACAACCACACTTTCTCCCATGAATCCTCTGTATCATCCAAATGGTCATTGGCAAACTTAAGACGGGCTTTGACATGTGCTGGTTTAGGCAGGGCAATCTTCTGTGCATTGCATGATTTAAACCATGATGTCTTAGTGTATTACCAACAGTCACCTTGGAAACGGTGGTCCCAGCTCTTTTCAGGTCATTGACCAAGTCCTGTCGTGTAGTCCTGGGCTAATTCCTCACCTTTCTATGGATGATTGAGACCCCACGAGGCGATATCTTGCATGGGGCTCCACTCCAATTGAGCTTGACCGTCATGTTTAGCTTCTTCCATTTTCTCATGATGGCTCCAACAGTGGACCTTTTCTCACCAAGCTGCTTGGCAATTTCTCCGTACCCCTTTCAAGCCATGTGGAGTTGTACAATTTTGTCTCTGGTGTCTTTGGACAGCTCTTTGGTCTTGGCCATGTTACAAGTTTGAGTCTTACTGATTGTATGGGGTGGACAGGTGTCTTTATGCACCTAACAACCTAACACAGGTGCATCTGTTTCAGGATAATACATGGAGTGGAGGTGGACTTTTAAAAGCGGTTTAACAACTCTTTGAGGGTCAGAATTCTAGCTGATAGACAGGTGTTCAAATACTTATTTGCAGCTGTATCATGCAAATAAATCGTTAAAAAAATAATACATTGTGATTTCTGGATTTTTCTTTTTGGATTATCTCTCCCACAGTGGCAATACACCTCCGATGAAAATTTCAGACCCCTCCATGATTTCAAGTGGGAGAACTTGCAATATAGCAGTGTGTTCAAATACTTATTTTCTTCAATGTATATTACCAGGTACAAAATGATGTACCTTGTAGTACCTGCTTTTGCCAATGGAAAGTGCCAATCCTGAGTAGACCTGGGCCAAAATTAGTGGATAATGTGCTGTGGAAATGGGGAAGTAAAGCTTTGCTGGTCATTACTGCATCATTGTAAAATTGCAGACAATACGCAGCTAGAAATGGCCACATGAAACACATATTATGACACTTACCATTTTTGTACGATATAGTACTGGTCTCGGTACCCTTGATTGTCTTGGTCTTGTCTTGGAATCTATTCAAGTTGTTTGGTAGTTGGTGAGCTTGGATATATGTAGAGAGGTTGCTTGTCCATTTAGTTTTCTTCATAATACACATCCCATGACATCCCTTTTTAAACCATTTCAGAGAAGTAATTCAGAAAGGGTTGAAGATCATTTTCAGATACTGAAACTACCGTGTGGTGGTATTTATATCATTTTTGTTACATTTTCCTATTTGATACAAGCCTTACCTGGTCTTATTTTGGACTCTGACATTGCCTCTGTCTTGGTCTTAACTTGGTCCAAACTCCATAAAATCATGGGGGTCTATTTTAATTGACAATACATCTGTGGCAGGGCACAAATGCCAGCGGATCATCTCTCGCTAGCGCATGGCTCACTGCACTTGTTTGCAAAATTGGCAGACCAGTCTTGGCCATTCTTCCACAATAAGTGTCCGTGGAGATGCATCTGACAAGAGTGACCAATTGGTGACCGAAGGTTGATCTAAATTTATGCCCGCTCAGACCATGTCTGAGCCCAAGGTCCAGCACAATTTTAGTGAATTTGATCTGGGAGCAAGCAAAAAGATAGTGAGCTTCGTGGTCACCAGCTGCTGTAACCACCTCATTCTGTACTAAAGAATAGTAACTGCATTATCTGTTGCCACACCATGCCTAGAGCAGTGACAATTCTCGAGCAGTGTGTGTCCTGCTGCGATTATGCATCGCCATGTTCCGCACAGAGAATGGCCCCATGTTATTGTCCAGAACAGGAAGAGGCGTTTTGATTGGCGGTGACTGAAATCTCCTGTAAACACTCCCAAAGTGGTGCGCCACACCCATTTTCCGTTCCGCCACCCTCTACTGGTCGATGAAATTACCAACAGTGGTCAAACCCGTCTTTGATGCACAGTGGTGCTCCCTGTTGTGCAGGATTTACGCCATTCACGAAAATAGACCCCTTGGTCTTGACGTGGCCTTTGTATTTTGTCATGATATAAAGAATTCTACTCAGTTAGAAACAGTACAGAGGCAGTACTATTTTGTGTTAAACCGAACCCTTCAGGCTGTGGTGAGTTGAGCAGTGCTGATACTATTCAGTGGAAAGGGGGCATAAATGATGCAGAAATTTAAATTTGCTTTGGTGATCTCCTGTGAATAGGAGGGAGAGACTCTGGAACCACATTAGCCTTTTTTCAGGTTGCATAGAGTTATTGTGCAGTTTTCAGTTGTCTAAACATGCGTATCTGACATTTCAAAGTGACTGAAAGAGAGTCAGTTTTGTTCCCTTTTAAATTCCTCCTCCCAATTCCCACCAGAACACCACTACCCCTGACGCCACCCTCTGCTTGACCTGTATTGCACTCACAAACAAAATATGACCCTAACTTTATATGTGTTTGTGTTTCTTTGTGTGCATGTATGATTTGCTAGGAAAATCCCATCTGGCCATAGTTCAGAGGGTCAACAATGAGGGTGAGGGAGACCCTTTCTACGAGGTTCTCGGTATTGTCACCCTGGAGGACATTATTGAGGAAATCATCAAGTCAGAGATCCTGGACGAGACAGACTTGTACAGTAGGTTTCCCTCTTAAAGTTCATACGAGCTTTACTGTAGTTGCAGTCCTAGCCTTATGTGATATTGAAATCACAATATAGGATGCTCCAAATATTACAAAATCTGTATGTCTAGATTAAAATGGATCACATTGCCATGAGTAACAGTGAAACTTAGAGAATTCTGTATCAAAACCAAGAGTATCTCATAGCAGTGATAAAATATGCCTTATTAGGATTGATTCCCTCTTAACGTTCACAAAACGTGATTATGAGTTGTCAATATGAATGTAACTCACAGCAACAGCAAAATTGTAAAACTGCAATTTAATGATTATTCTCATTGCAGCTTGTAGCCTGCATTTAACAGTTCTGCAGAGGTCCAGCTACAGATGTTGCGATAGTTAGCTTTTTTTTTCTTTGACATTAGTTTTGTTTCTCCCTATTTGGCTGCCACCCTAATGCTCCATTTAACATAGCTTTGCTGTGTTTTTTACCTAAACTGTGTGCATGTCTGTATGGTTATTGTCTGAAATGTGAGTTCTGTTCATATTTTAAAGTCATCAGTGTGCGTGTTTCTGTGGCATGAAGATGGCCATCAGTGGGCATCAAGAATTCTTCCCTTTTCTGGAGTTATGGTTCCTATATTTGTGTACAAGTGCAAATTAAAAACAAGATATGGTGACATTAAACTTGAGGACTAAATCTTCCAGCAGTAAACTGTTTTCAGCTTCAACAGGAATCAGTGTTTACCAGTTGCTGTTGCCCACCCGCCTCCTTGCAGTGAAGCTTTTTTTGATTAGTATTTTTACCACCCTTTACACTTAAACACACTTACATTTAGATGAAAAAAAAAATTGAACAAAAAATCAAAACAAAATAGTTACAAGAAAAATGTTGTTCAGCATATCCCTGTCAAAGTACCACATACTTAATGCTAAGTGAGCCGATTGCTTTTAAGTTTGGCTTAACATTTGGTGCTTCCACGGCAAATATGTAAGAATTCATTCTCCACCATAGGAAACGTGTTTTCAGACCACTGGTACACAATATTCCATAACATAAATGGCCAAGTTGGTTCAGGTGGCATTTGAAAGACATAACCTGAAAATGGACAAGTGGAAGGACATCACATACATGCCCGTACTTGCCACCTCAACTCTTCCAAAGCCAATTCATGTGTTTAGTTTACCAATTTTAATGTGACATACCTGTTTGAAAATGTTAATGTCGTGTGTGCGTTTAATGAGTGGCTGACCAAATACTCCACCCCACCACCCTCTCCTGGAAATGCTCTGAGGCTGAAGCATGTCATATGTTTCAGTCTTAAATTTTAAAATACTCTAGTCATTCATTGTGCATGAGCCGTATTGTACGTCAAACATCTCTTCACCGTGCAGATATGTGTTCGTTCCGCTTGAAATGACTGTAATTGCACCCAAAGGCCAAACAAAAATGCTTTCTGTGGAATTGAATCCCAAATTTACAATCGGGGTATAAAACACTGTGTGACACTTTACTCATGGCACAAAGTGATCCCTTTTTAAAGCAGTAAAATGTGCTCTTCCCACTCGAGTTCAGTGGGTGTTTTTGACTTGTATTTCCTCAGGAACATTTGTTACGCATTGAAAACATGCTACATTTGAGCTGTGCACCATAACGTGAACAGATTTAACTTTTTATATTTCTATCCCATGCTTCATTTCTGCCAAATAATATCATGAAGAATTGCACAATATTTGATTGATTTTTGGTTCAATAGATATGGCTTGACATAATAAAGAATGTGCTAAACTAACAAAATAGTTCTGTTAGTTCTGAGAAAGACGCCGCAGCTCTTGTATGTTTCCCCAAAAAGGAATAGTTTTGGTGACTTGAGTTTCGCCACCCTGTGACCAAGGGACAACTGCCTCCAATAGTGGAGTGACGTGCGTGGTGGACTGACGTCTTCCTCTTGTAGAAGTATAATCTTAGAAGTATGTCTTCTCATCAACTCTCTCTTTATGTTTGCAGCTGACAACAAGACGAAGAAGAAAATCACCCATCGTGACAGGAAGCAGGATTTCTCGGCCTTCAAGCCTACAGACAATGAAATGAAGGTTAAAATATCACCTCAGCTTCTGCTGGCCACCCTGCGTTTCCTAGCAACAGGCGAGTGGACTGCATTGCCGCTTCACTTTCACCGAGTGTGTCCATAGCCCCTCACTTCGAGGAAAGTTTGTGCATATTGTATGTGTGTAGAGTCAGCGCCTGTATGCACTTTGAGTTTGGGGGCAACGCAGGTGTCAGTGTGGGGAATTAAAAGTGACATTTAGTGTTAGCACACAGTTAATTGTTCTGTGACATTGCTTTTAGCCAATGATGGATCCCACATTTGTATTTTTAGTGTAAAAATCTGAACTCTTTTCATTGGAGTAACAAGCAGCTGAACACACTACTCCTATTTCTCCAACTTCAGATGGATTTGCTTTAGAACTTTGACCTAGCAGCTAAGCATTGATTAAGTTCTTCCAAAGGTTATTAGGAAGGTTAGTTCCTGGTTTTGTTGCCAGCTGACAACAAGAGCTCTACTACTGATTGGATGTTGCCATCTCACATACAGCTCTATTCCTAAAGGATCATTTCGATTGTATTATCAGTGGTTTGTTTTACTCCTTGAGCTGCAGCTTGGGCTGTTCCTAGATTTTGTCCTTGTTACCATCTTTACACCACACACGTATAAGCCAAATAAACACGGTATAAAGAAATGAGAACACTAGTTAGATAAACAGGAGGGGATGAATCTCATAGTACAATGACAAACAGAGGTCGTCCAACAGATCCATCAGATTTGGAATCATCAACAAAGTATAAATATTCATAGATATCCTGTATGTGCTTGCTAATGAAATCATGACCTCCCTGCTGGACGTCATTCCACTATTTGTAAACACACTATACTCTACAAGAACATAAACATTCTTCTTGTTATTTCTATTTAGTAAATGTTGATGTTTGTTGTGTTGCAATTTATCAGCAAGATCTTTTGCAATGTATCACCGTCCAAATTCAGATGTGAGTTGGCTTGGACCCAAGAGCAGACTGAGGTGGAGGGAGTAGATTTCGAATGGTTTATTGCTGGTTGGCACAGGGTAAGGATATCCAAGGCGATGTGGTGGGCCGTCGGGGATAAGGAGCGAGGAGGAAGCGGGAGCACGAGCAGGTGGTGTGGCTTGGTAGCGTGGCTGGGGAGGCAGGCAGGGAAGGGAGGCACGCCGCTTTACACTGGAGACAGGAGAGAAAAAAAATGGATGATTAAAGATACAGGTCATCAGATAATTACTTGCATACCACCAAAACCTGCAAGTACAAGCATCGGCAGGTTTGCTGGACTTGGCAAGCTTGACCACGGGCAGTAAGCCGTGCTGCTTGAGGACAGGTTTACTGCACAGGAGATGCTGATTGCTGGGGAGAAAAGAGGGGGAGGGGGCAAGACAAGGCACAAGATGCCACCCAAGCTCCAAAAGAGGAACTGGAGGGCATGAATCAGGACAGTAGCCCAGTCTCAAATGACATCTCAAGGGATCCTCCCAGGCATCTAAGGGTGGTCGGCACTGAGGTCCCTAATAGGGGAGTCGTCCAAAACAAGCTATTGGGAAATCCACGATTATTCTTCAGGGCCATGCCCCTCCCAGTCAACCAACATTTCAACACATCTATACCCGGGCCCCACATCCAGGATGGTCAGTACGGCTGGAGTGCTGAGTGTACTGTTGGAGATTGGCTTAAGCAGAGACAAATGGAATGTTGGATGGATCTTGAGAAACCGGGGAATTTTTTATTGAACAGAGGTGGCATTAATGAGTTTGTTGGTAGGGAATGGACCAATGTAGTGAGCAGTGATCTTGTGGGATTCCGTGTGGAGTGGAAGGTCATGAGAGGAGACTCAAATCATCTGACTAACCTTGTATTCTGGAGTAGGATATTGATGATCCGTCAGCCACTTATTTTTCTCGGTCGATCGAGTTAAAGCAGCTAAGATGTCCTTCCACACAGACTGGACCTGTCAAAGAAGCTCTCTCATCGCGGGAACCTACACTGTATGCGGTTGATCTTTTCACAACAGAGGTTGTAAACTGTAACGTACCAGAAAGGGAGTCACATATCTGTGGCGGAAATGGTGTGTAGGGTTGTTGGCATATTCCACCCGTGGGAAGAACCGTGGTCCCCTAAGTAAGGTTCGGGAGGAGGAACATGCGACTCTTTGTACAGGAGCCAGGGTTGATCGGCGTACACATGTAGGGATTGCCAAGGTTGGTTGACAAGGACAGGATGAATACTTGTTGTGAAAGGGGTTTTAACGAGTCTGTGATCTCCTGGAGAGGGCTCTGTCTTGTCTCCCGATGTGCACGCCCTGTTGGGCGAGCACCTCTGTCAACGATTTTGTAGCCGCTGATTCCGTCATTGCGAAATTGATTGTTTATTGATTAAATTGGATTGGACTCAATAGCAGATTGGGACATGGGGACTAGATTTAGAATGGCTATTGCAGGTTGACACAGGGTAAGGATATCAAAGGTGAGGTGGTGGTTCTGTCTGGGACAAGGAGTGAGCGAGAAGAGGAAATATGAACAGGTGGCGTTGCTGGAACAGGCAGCAAAGCTGAGAAGGCACAGAAGGTACACTGGAGAAGGGAGAGAATAAAAGTGGGTGAGAACTGATATGGGTCGTCGAGTAATTATTTGCATAATACAGAAACCTGGAAGTATGAACACCAGCCAGTGACTCACAGAAAAATTTCAATACTCAGACGAAGGTTAGATGGACTTGGCAGGGTTAAACTGAGGCAGTCATCAGTGGAGCAGGAAGTCAGGTGCACTGCACAGGTGATGCTGATTGCTGGGGAGACAGACGGGGAGAGGGAGAGACAAGATCCCACCCAAGCTCCAAAAGAGGAACTGCAGGGCATGAATCATGACACAATGTTATCTTTTTAGGCTATTCTATGCCTACTGCGGACACATGCAGAAGTATTTCTATATACAGTAAGTGTATTTTTAAGTTGGAGAGAATCTTTAAAATTGTATTGTGCGTTCATTTTGTCATTCAATTGTCATTCTTACAGCCTCGTTCTCTGTCTCTGTAGAGGTAGACCTGTTCGCCCCACCACAAATGTCTGAAAAGATTCTACTGCGCTTGTTGAAGCACCCCAATGTCATCCAGGAGCTGAAATACGACGAGAAGAGCAAGCGGGCGCCTGAGCACTACCTCTTTCACAGGAACAGACCTGTAGACTATTTCATCCTCATTCTGCAAGTAAGTTGGACTTGGAACAATGGGAAACATCTACAAAAAGGCACATTGTTTAACTTTGAGTCAAAGTTCATGAGAAGATGGAGATCCTATAATGGCTAATTTGTGACTCAGATGCAGAGAGGAGTTCCCTAATCATTTGAGGTATAACTACTTCAATGCCCCTTTTGCATTGTATCGGTTCTTCCCCCAACCAACCAACCCCGCTGCGACCCACTTCTCCGTTACCCTTTTTCTACCCTGAGCAGTGACAATAGTGCTGCTTTTCAGAACGTCCTCAAACCTGGTTCGAATACACAGGCCGGGAGGGTCTGGATTTAACTATCATCTGATTGGTCGACAGATGTAGTCGTTTCTTTAAAGCCCAAGTGCCATCCCTATAAACATTCTAAAATAGATATTGTAATGAAAAATACATATAAGATTCTTCACTTCATTGTCTATACGAAAAAATAAATGTGAGTGGAGAGCGCGTCATCCATGTGCATAAATGCAGAAGTGTCATTCTATGATATCCAAGTGGTCGCCATATTGGCTGCATCCTCCGTCCGTGACGTCACCCGGACATTCGCCAATGAAAACACGCGGTGCACCCTAACTATGGGAGACAAACGTGCCCCTTCTGACACGGAAGCTGTTTTCGAAAAGGAGAACACCACACAACCGAGTGAAGTTGTGAAGTTGCCGGGGCAATATTACACTATTGTTTCGAGCCCTCGGGCAATATTACACTATTGTTTCGAGCCACATTCAGATGATATGCGATCACGGCCAAACCGCATCCCCGTCCGATCCACTTCCGCGGCGGAGATGAGTCACCACGGCTCATCGCAGCCGGTCAGTGTGGCTTATGACGGAGCTGAGTGGTGCTGCTTTGGAGGGTTGTTCATAGACGCCGCAGTACGCATTGAACAACACAGTCGAGCCAGGGCACTTTACTGCGCACAAGCGGCTGAGTGAGGCATTCTCGCCTGGGTTCTTCAGAGCCGTCCCCATCCACAAAGCCCGACGCGCAGGCCTCACAGAAGCCGTGACCGCCGAACGCGGCGCCTCAGCCAGTGTGGCTGATTTTCGGCGCCGTGGTGGCATCTAATGGAGCCGAGCCGTGCTGCTTTTTGGGGACTGTTCATAGCCGCCGCAGTACGCGATGAACACCGTCGAGCCGGGGCGCTTTACTGCGTGCACGCGGCTGAGAGAGGCATTCTTGGCTGGGTTCTTCAGATTCGCAGCAGCTCGACAGTGTCCGACGCACACATCGACATATTTCGTACGCAGATCTTTTGTTATGTATGAGAGACCGATTACGTGGTCCGCCCCAAACTATTATTTTTTTGAGTAGCTGTAGACACACCTATCTGTTATTTGGAACCCACGAAGCTCTCGTCCTCTGCAGCCGTGCAATCCATTTTTCACAACTAACCGGGTCTCTTGCACACTTATGAAGGCTAAATCCATTCTCCCAAGTGTTCAAGCAATGTCTAGCAATGCAATGAGCCGGCATTTTGGCTAACACGAAGGAACAACGAGCTACCTTCCCGAAGGTAAAACTAATGGAAACAAACGAGTCCAGTTGGGGGCACCGCTGTCCTTTACGGCACTTCCTGCTTCTTCTCGAAAACAAATCCCTTGAGAGGATTTTCATGCCAGGAGTTACAAAAAGCTGTATACGTCAAAATCATGTTTTGTGGTGGAAAAAAACGCATGGTCCCACATTGGCTGACGTTTTTTCATTAATAACATGCTAAAAATCATCCATTTCATGACAGTAGCCCTTTAAGCGCTGTGACTCATTACTTTCACAATCTTGGCATTTAAAGGCTACCCCTACCAAACCCGGGTGAACTCCCAGGTCAGAAAATGGATGGATTAGTTGTGTGACAATTACATACAAGTGAAAAATGTGTGTAACGCTATTCAAGGTTTTGTGATTGCAAGAGTTTCACCCAGAAATCCTGAAATGGATTCTTTCTATTTCCATAGTTTCCTACTGGAAAATTTGTTTAAAATCTGATGAAAATAGGAACTGAATACAAAAAGATAGAAAAAGTGTTGATTTCTTTTTCTTTTTTGTTTTTGAACACATCTGAATGTGACTTCAACAGGGCAAAGTGGAAGTGGAGGCAGGAAAAGAGGGGATGAAGTTTGAAGCAGGACCCTTCACCTTCTACGGGATGATGGCTCTCACCGTTTCCCCAGGTGAGTTTTCTGATTCTCCAACCTGATTTTACTTTGTTGAACTCATCAATGTTCATCGTTTTTTTTTTTTTTTTTTTTGTAGCTTTAAATACACTCAAATTTGGCCTTGTCATTGATTCTAAATACTACCGTTATACTGTTTCAGTAGCTTGACAAATAATGGGAAACATGTAAGAATAACAATGGGAGAATGTTTAGGAGCTGCTGTTGTTCCATCTTTATGCGAATAACCCCCCTGGTCAGCAAGATTATTTTTAAAAGACTGTATTTATGATCCAAGCTCTGCATGTTTAAAACAAAAAAGCCTTTTTGGACCTGTGAGCCTCTCACACTGACAATGGTAGTGATGCTCTCACCCCTCTCAGTTCATTCATAAAGTTCTCACTCTCCCCATTTGTCCCCAGCATTTTGAGCAGTAGATAGAAACTGAGAGACACCTACTGGTGAAACTGAAAAGTGCCCTCCGCTGTGTGCATTGTCAAGTCAAACTAGATTCTTGTGATTCTTTTCATTCCCCTATAAAAAATGGCACATTAATCAGAATTGCTGTTGATTTTTGCCTACGTGTATCCAGTTTACCGTGTATATGATTATTTCTTACCTTTCTTTACTTCTCTGCTCCCCTTCTTTTCTCTCCTCCGCCCTCCCTCAAGTCCCTCTGTCTCTTTCTCGAACATTTGTCAATAGGGCCGATTCATTAGCCGGATCACCAGGTACAGTGTACTTTTCTTTCTACGCTCGTACCACCTTTGCGTTAAATTCTCGGCTACTTGGTCATCCTTACTTTTTTGTATAGCTCAACAATATTCAGTAGCATGAATATTTTTTCTTTTAAGTGACTTCATAAATGGTGATGGGTGGGATCGCTTTGTACTCGAATGCACCACGCTCAGTAGACCTGAATGAAAAGCAAAGAAAAAGACTAAGCCCCTCATCCTTTGAGCCGTTATTCATTGGGGTTGAATGGTGCTGGAGACTGGAGGCCCCAGACTCCGCCCTCTCCTTCTCGCCCCTAACCTTTAACCCCCTGACTGCATAAACAAGACCTAGAGTTACAGCCCCCTGCTGGACAGTACTGTGCGCACATACAAAGAAGAGCACGTACACATATGTTCACTGGACACGCCCGAGTCAAACAAGTACAGACTGCACGCATGACTTTAAAGGACCCATCAGTATATAAAAATGTGGTTCAGTCAATATGTTTACCTTTTTTTTTCTATTCCATTTGGGGCCCGGTTTCCACACATTCATATCAGTGTAGCTTTCATACACGCATATTTATTATTATTTTTTTTTTTAATAAATACCTGACGCCTGCTGCCTTTTGAAAGTGGAATACTAATCCCCAAGACTTCACATGCCCGGTCTTTGGCCTGCACACACACACACACAAATAATATTTGCGCGTTTGAAAGACATCGACTTATTCCAATGTGAGATTACATACATTCCAGTCAGAATAGTAGTTTAGCCAAGCTGTTTTCACTTTGTTGTGTGTGACTTTCACTGGGCGTCTTTAAGAAGCGGAAAATATAATCTGGGTTTAATTAAAAAAAGAAATTGTCATATTTTCTGTGGCGGTACTTGCAAGCTGCCTCAATTAAACTCACCAAATCATAAAATACTTGGTGCAAGTACAAGAAGAAATACGTAAATAAATAAACAATAACCAATTTAAAAAAAAAAGAATTTGAAAAAGGGGCAAATACGCTCATCGTACAGCATATCAGGTGTTTCTAATACAGTATTTCTCACAAGTGGCCAAGGTGTCTACACTTCTCATTTTCTACTAAATCGTGTCATTACAATGTTTTTGTAAAGTACCGTATCATAGAGTGCTATTTTCCTTTCTAAAAAAACATTACAAACATTTGTGTTATTTTGAACGAATTAAATAATTTGTATTCATTTCAATGGGGGAAGATAATTGGAGATGGGTTTTGAGTTGCGAGTGTTGTCACAGAACAAATTGAATTTGTATCTCGAGGCACCAATGCACTGTATGTCCTACGTAACAATATTCCTGAAACTTCTCTGGCACACCTTGTGTTGGTGTGTACTGCAGGTTAAATCTGTGTCACACCTGAGGGTGTTTGACGCCTTGCTCAAGGGCACCCAATTCCATTTGTATTTGGACCTTAAGCCTGCCTCTTACAAATAAATGTTTAAATCACGTGAAGATGAACTTAACCAAAGACTTTCTTTTGGAAGTTTAACCTAAATTTGAAGTTTGTGCTGACTAAAATGTTTTCGATTGAGCACAAAAACCTTCCAAATCATTTATTTGCATTCCTCTGTGATCTGTGACTCACAGTCAAAAGTATTATATGTGTATATTTTCTGTACTCTGCGTGTCATATTCATACTGTATAATTTCCCTCACAGAGAATAAATCTCCACCCCGGCCGTTCGGACTCAACCACTCCGACTCTCTGAACAGGAGTGATCGAATAGATGCCATCACGCCGACGTTGGGCAGCAGCAACAATCAACTTAACTCCTTCCTGCAGATCTACGTACCTGACTACTCCGTCAGAGCGTGTTCAGACCTGTATTTTATAAAGGTGAATAGTAGGGGCGGACGCTGTGACCCGGGATGAGTACTCGTCAAGTCCATGGGTTTCCAATAGGTGGCCCCCGGACTGCTGCTGGAACAGAGCAGCTCACCAAAGAATCAAAGAATCTGAGTGGTGATCTGATGTCAGTGCAGTCAGATAGGAAAGTCACAGCCAACAGTGCGAATGCGAGTCTGTCTATTTGTGCGCAGTCTGCCTTTTGCCTCAAGTCAACTGGGAGAGAACCTGAATCATGAAGTAAAGCATAGACTGGAATCCCCTTGGACCATGATGTTCGCAGATGATATTGTGATATGCAGGGAGAAGGTGGAGGAACAATTCCAAAGATGGAGGCATGCAATGGAAAGGAGAGGAATGAAAATTAGCCAAAGTAAAACAGAATATATGTGCATGAGGAGGAGGAGGAGTGAAGCTCCAAGGAGAAGAGATAGCGAGGGGGGATGACTTCAAATACTTGGGGTCAACAATAGAGAGCAATGGAGAGTGTGGTAAGGAAGTGAAGAAAAGGGTCCAAGCGGGGTGGAACAGCCGGCGCAAGGTGTCTGGTGTTCTATGTGACAGAAGAGTCTCCGCTACGTTGAAGGGCAAAGTTTACAAAACACTGGTGAGGCCGGCCATGATGTACGGATTAGAGACGGTGGCACTGAAGAAACAACAGGAAGCAGAACTGGAGGTGGCAGAAATGAAGATGTTGAGGTTCTCGCTCGGAGTGAACAGGTTGGATAGGATTAGAAACGAGCTCATTAGAGGGACAGCCAAAGTTGGATTTTTTGGAGACAAGGTTAGAGAGAGCAGACTTCGATGGTTTGGACATGTCCAGAGGCGAGAGAGTGAGTATATTAGTAGAAGGATGCTGAGGATGGAGCTGCCAGGCAAAAGAGCGAGAGGAAGACCAAAGAGAAGTTTAATGGATGTTGTGAGGGAGGACATGAGGGCAGTGAGTGTCAGAGAGGAAGATGCAGGAGATAGGCTAAGATGGCAAAAGATGACACGCTGTGGCGACCCCTAACGGGACAAGCCGAAAGGAAAAGAAGAAGAAGAAAGCATAACTTATAATTTGACTTAATGCGCTTAAGTAAGTAACGACGATAACGATGATGTTGATGCCCCACCGGTCATATTCTCCCATGTGGGTATAAGGGAAAAGGAGCTCAGTTATGCACTTTTATGGCTTTGCAGATTCTCCTCTCCAATTAAGTCTGTCCTTGATCCACTTTCATGTCGGATGGAGTCATGTGCGCTGAGAAAGTGCAAAATAATAGTGCACTTGAACTTTGAATGATGTGGTTATGATCATATACTGTATATGTATGTGTATGTACTGCTGACAAGTCATGACTCTTTTAACAAATACAACAAAAAAAGATTTTGATTGGTTTGGAACATTGCAACCTCCCTTTAATGAGTCATTTTCCACTCGTCACCGGATACCAACTTCCCTCTGACACGTGACTCTGCTTTCTCCTGGTTGTCGCCTAGGTGACGCGGCAGCAGTACCAGAACGCCGTGATGGCGTCGCGCATGGACAAGACGCCGCAGTCCACAGACAGCGAGTTCACCAAGATCGAGCTGACGCCGAACGAACTCCGCGATGGCCTGGAGACCCCCACTGTGGTCACCAGCGCAGCTGGCACCGCCACCGGCGCCCCGCTTGTGACTGTAGCATTGGCCAACGAGACGTCTTACCTTCTCAACCAGCAGCACAATTGCGTGGGCGTGAACAGGAGCAACCACAGCGCACACAACGAGGGGCCCATCTAGCCCCCCGCCCAACACGGCGGAGACCCGGACCCTCCACCTTCCTGTCTGACGGACACACGGTGCAGCGGTGTAGCTAGAGATGAGGGAACACGAGGGAGCGCGGGCAAGCGGAATGAAGGTGCTGCACCCACTCGGTCCGTTAGTCAAGCCCCCGTGACGGAGGGGCGGTGGGGGGAGGTGGATGCTGAACACCCACCCGCCTGTCAGCAGGCCTGCTCTACTCCACCTTCTTAAGATGGTGCTGCTACTGAGCTTCCTTTTGGGACAATTTGACACTTTCATTGCGGTACATTTGGACGAGAGGAAAACAGACTGCATGCTAACCTTGCCCCGACCCCCCTCCTGTGCTGCCAAGCACAGACGCACACACTACAAGTCGCTGTATTTTCCACTCAGGCCAAAGACCTTGGTCCCCCCCACCCCTACACTGGACACACACACTCCCAAACATCCCACTTTTTGCATCTTTCAGGGAAACTCAGTGGACATTTGATCCCCATCAACATGGACTCCAGAGAGGAAAGGTTTGGCAAAGACTGCACCAAAAACCGCTTTGACACAAACCATGACATCACAAACCAAGAATGTTTTCCTGTATTTATTTATTTTATAATATTGTATGTATATATAAAGATATATAGATAAAAAGATATATATGTGTGTATGTGTGGAGATATGGTGTGACATAAAGTGACAATTAAGCATGCACAGTGTCATACCAGAGAGGACATGCTACATATATGGAGCTAAAACATCAATTCATGTATATGAGGGGGTGAAGGTCTTTTACAGTTACAGTATGTATATTGAAGATTGCCTTATTTTTACTATTCTGTGTTCTAAATTGGGCTTTTTCACCTTAAAAAAAAATCACAATATTGCCTTTAAGAAAAACAAATCCTAACCTTAATTATTTTTAACAGTGCAATGAAGAGAACTTTATTTAAGAGATGATTATTAATAATAAAAAAAATGACTATATTGTAAATTGACAGATATATTCGTATGTATGCTCTGTATGTATTTCTGTGTTTTCATTTGAAATATGCAAAACCCAACATCCACCCGCAAAATTTGGAAGCTTCTCCTGGTTGTGACTGACTAGTTGTCGAGGTGCCATTTCCGACGCGTTGTGGGCGCGGCGACGCAGACGTGCACGCGCCATCGCAGCAGGGAATCGAGGCTTGTAAAAGTTTGTGTTTTTGCCAATTTTACATTTAATTAAACTTGACTCTTGCACAGTATTAATGACCTCATCTAACATGTTGAGCATCATCAATGTCACAAGAAGAAACCTCAACATTAAATATGTCCACATGACATTATCCATCCTGTAGTTTGATTTCCTGTTGTTTGGCTCCTTGTTACATGACAGTTCAGAACCAAGCCCGATCCAAGTTCACAAAGCCTTTTTTTTTTTTTTGACAGCCGTGAATGTGAGCTGTGTTGTGGCGGCAATCGCAATACAGATCATAACCCATGTTTAATAATTCTTTAGGCGCATCAAAACTGTTGTTTCACGTCTGCTGTGGCTGCCATTAAAAGATTTACATTAATGTTGTTTCACTTTTATGGTTCAATTTTAAATTGACTTTGCCCACTGTACATGTTTGTACGCACGGTATTCATTAATTTTGACAAATTCCTTCTATCTACATATTGGAAAAACCTCATTTAACCCCATGAAAGTTAGTGAAGACCCCCCCCCCCCAAAAAAAAAAAAAAAACTGTGGATGTGTTTACAATCCACAATTCTGTGATTGGGCAGCACAGTGGGTGGCCAACTGATTATAACCCATGTGCCTCACAATTCTGAGGACCCTGGATCAGGTCTCGCCTGTGGGGACTTTGCGTGCTCTCCCTGTACCTGCGTGGGTTTCCTCCGGCTTCATCCCACCTCCCCAAAACATGCATTGTAGGTGAATTGAAGAGTCTCAATTGCCCGTAGGTGTGATAGAGTGCACGAAGGTGTGTTTGTTGATTTGTGCCTTTCAGGCAGACAGGCAACCGTCTCGCCTCCTCCCCAAAGATAGCTCGGATAGGGTCCAGCACTACCTCGACCCTTGTTTGGATAAGCAGCTCAAAAAATGGACAGATGCATGGATTCTACACAATTAATTGGTATCCATCCAATTAATATCCATAGTTTGACCAGTAGTAAGTAGTGGAAACTAATTGCCAACTACAATCAGAATGAGAAAAAGTGTTTTGAATGATTTTTAGTGAATCATTTTTTTTTTACAATGAATTGCGCAAAGTTGAACCAAAATGCAAGGTATCAGCAAGGTTTAATCTGTAGTAAGTAGAGAACTTTCATTGCAAACTACGACATCAAACAGAATGAAATAAACAAAATCTTTGTTTTTTTTATTTGTTACCAATTTGTCATCCTGGGATGTGTAATTTGTAGACGCTTCCTAACACATACTGTAAGCAAAATGTAGAATCAGGCGCCATTTTTGTGGTTATTGCAAATACATTTGTAGTGACAAAAATCCAGCTGTGAGTTTTCATACAACTCGTGATATATTCGAAAATGTAACGAGGCCAAGTACGAGTCAGAAGTCAATGGCATACGAATATCACAGCTCTGGACAACTTTCTCTCGCTACAATACTGTACTGTCAATTAAATCAATGTTTGAATTATCCATCCATTTTCTGAGCTACTTATCCTGACGAGGGTCACGGGAGTGCTGGAGCCTATCCTAGCTGTCATTGGGCAGGAGGTGGGGTACACCTTAAACTGGTTGCCAGCCAATCGCAGGGCACATGGAGACAAACAGCCGCACTCACAATCACACCTAGGGGAAATTTAGAGTCTCCAATTAATGTTGCGTGTTTTTGGGATGTGGGAGAAAACCGGAGCACCCGGAGAAAACCCACACAGGCCCTAGGGGGAGCATGCAAACTCCATACAGGTGGGGCAGGGATTTAAACGCTGGTCCTCAGAACTGTGAGGCCAACACTCTACAGCTGTTCCACTGTGCCAGCGATTCAGACATTCCAATATCGAATTCTACGTATTCTCTTTGTGCTTCGTCCCACGTTACAAAAACCATTCATGTGAGGTTAAGACTGGGCTAAATGAATGTGAGTGATTGGCAAGGAGTCCAGGGCATAAACGAACTCTCAGCCAGTCAGCTAGGATTGGCTCCCTTTTCAGGACAAGCACTATAAAACATGCAGAAATGGACAAATAGGATTGGCTCCCTTTTCAGGACAAGCACTATAAAACATGCAGAAATGGACAAATCAGTGATGTTTCAAAGAACTGCACCTACAATGATAACATTTTGCTCCATTCGATTAGCTTGTGCAGATGTACCAAATCAAGTGGCGTGCTGCGTATGACCTTTTAAGAACACAACACAAAATTATGAAAACTATCTTTATTATAACATTTGTAGGCCATTTCCTTCAGTGTACAAACTGGAGGAGCATCTGGGGATAAAACAAATAAGAACATAAAAGGGGATGCATGAAAGATAACCGCAGTTTACACAACGGGAGTTGACCGTGAAAACACGCGCCGCTTACAAGGATGCATTTGGGGCATCTTGACAAGAAAATAAACCCGATCTCAGTTTAAATATTGGCTTAACAAATGGCCAACAGGCTCAAAATCCTGAATGTGGTGTGGTACAAAAGTTAAGAAACAATGGGAAGAAACACAATGTTCCATTAGCACTTCTGTAAACGGAGACGCAGTTTAAAACAATAGCTTTTTTTTTGTTTGTTTTTTTCAAATAACCCCCAAAAGTTATCAACTAACATTTAATAACAGTTTTTAACATTATTCACATTATTTATTCATTTTTTTTAGTAGTTCCAGCTTGGATTTACAGTTATGTTCTATGTAAACTGCAGTGAATAAATCCCTAAATTTTCTAGTTCAACAAGAGAGATGTGTTTAAAGTATGCAACAAAAAGGCCACCACCTCCTGTAACAAATGCTATCATTTCAATGTTCAAGACACAGTCGAACTATAAAATACAAATGTTCAATTTGTAAAAAAAAGAAAAAAATTACAGATGATAAACAAAAGAAAAAAAATACTGAGTTGTTATGTTTCCTTCAATTGTTTAAGGTGATACATAAGCATAAGCGAGCATGTCTCAATCACTAAAAAGGACAGAAACTGCAATGTCAACAAAGAAAAACAAATACTTTGAACTGTGTCAACAGAGCATTCTACTTCATTTTTAACCATTTGGGCTCTGCATAAGCCGATATCCTTGAAAACGACGCCTCGCGGACCCTCAGCATTTTGGACGTTGCATGTCTCGAGTGGCAAACCTCACAAGGCACCTCGCTGTCCGAAAATAAATGCAGATGCAACATGTAACTTTCATTTTCTTATAAAAAAATACTGCTTCTTAGCTCCTTCAGCTGTTTACACCTGACAGCTATTTATAGAAGCACGACTTCACTGTTGTTATAGCGACTATCAGTGCGCGTGTCCTCATTGTTGCTTGGTAACCAGAACGGGTCAACGGCCACCCGAGCACTGCTTCGCTCAGTTTAGCGAAGCGGCTCCTCTCGCCATTATCGGCCACCCGGACATTTGGCAAAAGCAAGACGTCAAAATGTCAAGAAAACCACACAAATCTCGTTGTTCCCATTTTGCATTAAAAAAAAAAATCAATTGCGAGTTTTGCTAGGTCTCTTCGCATAGCATGCCGACAGAAGTGATGTCATGGTCTTGTGTGTGTCATGCTTACAAGCCAGCCTTATCCTAAAGATCACGTGAAACCTCTTCAGTCTCCTGACGACAACTGAAAATTCAAATCTAATTGATTTAAAAAAAAAAAATTAAAATGACAACACCATGCGTGCAGTTATGTGACAGTCAAGTGATCCTGTTGGTCTGCTGGTCTGTCACACTTTAAAATGTCGAGTACTGACACACACACGCGATCTCACATCATCTCAATCTCACACTCACACACACACACCACACACACACACACACACACACACACACACACACACACACACAGTGAAGGATTTTCCATCTTGCCTCCAGCTAGAAAACCTCTAGATGGCTGATAGCAGTACTTCATTCCTCCTCTTCCTCCTCCTCTTCTTCCTCCTCCTCCTCCTCGTCATCGTCCTCGTCGTGGCAGTGGGTGATCTCCTGCGGGGTTTGAGGGAACAGGTTGGGGGGCTTGATCTCGCTGAAGGAGCGCGTCAACTGGTTGCGTTTGCACTCATATTCTTTGCAGTCGCTGCAGTGGTTGCGGTTCCGCGTGGCTAGCGGCGACTCGCCAGCGATGTCCACATGCATGTGCTCCACCGTCGACTCGTGGGGCATCTGAGGATGACATGAATTTTGACAATAGCTGCTTTGAAATAGTTCATTAAGATGCAAAAGCAGGTTTTCCTCCGCTGATTTTTACTGACTGGTAAACAAAGAGAAATTATCCACTTTTGTTTAATTGGTCCAAAAAGTCTTATTGAATACTAATAATGATATATCACACAAGTATTTTTTTGTTCATGTATGCCAGTGATGTATAGACATGGGCAACCAAATTGAGCGATCCTCCCACTTAAACCGAGGTGTTTCTCGCGGGCCACATTGTGGTTCTGGTTTCCCTCAGAGGGCCGTTATGACTGTCAAACAATCCAAATATTTACCGTAATTTCCGGCCTATAAACTGCGACTTTTTCACACGCTTTCATCCCTGCAGCTTATATGCTTATGCGGCTAATTTGTGCATTTTTTCCAACAGCCACAAGGAGGCACTTGAGCGGAAAAGGTAAGAGTGAGAGCGGTGGAATATATATGTGCTGAGGAAATGAATTTTAGCAGGATGTTTTTTTTTTTTTTTACCGGCCTTGTTAGCGCTGCGCTAGCGAGTTGCTGCTGTGTTACTGCCGTGTCTCAGTGACTTTGACCGGTATGTTATATTTTAACCGGCCCTGTTAACGCCACGCTAGCATTAGCGCCGCGCTAGTGTTTCCGCCTCGCTTGCGGTTGCTGCCGCATCTCATTGATTTAGGTATGTTTTTTTTAACCGGCCCTGTGAGTGCTTTGCTACCCTGTTGCTACTGTGTAGCTGCTGCGGCTGTTTTTTTTTTTTTCTAACGGTGTTTTTTTTTTTATTTTTAATTTAAAAAAAAATTATTATTTTTTTTTAAACCAGCCCTGTTCGTGCTACCGTGTTGTTGCTATGTTAAGCTAAGCTAAGGTATTAAAACTGAAAAAGCTTTCTGTGTACTGTCTTTCTTTGTAAATGTCTTACAATGTGGGTTTCCATGTGGGCATTTGCGGCTTTTACACACGTGCGGCTTACATATGTACCAAATGGTATTATTTCCTCTACAAATGTACTGGGTGAGGCTTATAACCAGGTCCACTCTGTAGGCCGAAAATTACGGTAATTCTCTCATCGTATTTACATCATGAATTTATGATCTACATTTGGAATCAGAAATCAAGGCTAATGTGTCTTTCAACTATTCATGTTTGGTAACACAAAGATGCTTGTAATAGCTCCATTTTATCATTTATGATGCATGACAATTGGAAATTTTTGTACAGATTTTTTTCAAGACTCATTGAAATCGACACTCTAGATTAGGCTTCGCGGGCCACATAAAATCATGTGGCAGGCCGGATCTGGCCCCCAGAACTTGAGTTTGACAACAACACAAATTACGACAAAATGGTGGAATGCTCTTGCATACGGTGGCAAAGGTACATTTAGCCCACCTGCTGCCATTCACACATGAAAAGAACAGCTTTGTGGTTCAACTCAAATGTTCCAGGTTTCACACTGCTGAGTAAGTCCATTTGTGAGCAAATTGAGACGAGACGGTCGTCATTTTGGAATGGGGCCGTTGGTTAGAACTTCTGTTCGCCGACATTTCAGATTACAAAAAACATTTTCAAATATCGGCTCAGTCCACACGCGATGCTTCGGTTCACGAAGAGTCTCAGCATTGACACCTAACGCTCCGTTGTGCTTTCTCCAATCGAGAGTGACATTCACACATTCGCAAAACTCATTTTTCGCGTACTGGACACTGTAGATAAATGTTTATTTTCTCTATATTGGCCCTGAATACACCACCCAAAGACAATCTAATGCATTGATATGAACGTCTCACGACAACAACAACACAGAGTTGAACATCTCCAAAGACATGAGTCCCAGTCAACAAAATTGCTGCACTACCTTAGAAAAGGCTGCAAGCGAGCGATCTGGAGGAAATGCAACCCTTATATTGTACCATTACATCCTACCAAGATAAATTGCAGTGTTGGGGTCAATTTTGTGATTTCCCAGATGCATTGATGACTATTTTCGCAACATTGTGACTGCGTGGACATGGACAAAACAAAAAGTTGAGCCATTGTACTCACAAGCACGTGTGCGGCTCTAAAGAGATAGCTGAATGGGTAGTAGAGCAGGTTGATGAAGGAGGCCGCGTAGAGATCAGCGTAGCGCATCACTTGGGAGGCAAACAGGGTCTGCCTGGAGCCGCTGCGGAAGAGGCTACCCATCATGCCGTAGCACATGTCCATGTCATGCGTCACTTTCTGAAGGAGAGAACAGTCAACTGAGTAGTATTTATTGATAGAACACACATTGTACACAAGGAGAGGCTGTCTGCATGAGCTTAGCTCCAAACACCAGAAACCGGTGCGACCCGATCTCGGCACTGCTCAGGCCCTGAATAAATGTGTTTCAGAAGATTGGATTCGTTTTTGAATTTCAAACTTAAATTGTGCGCATCTGCATCTGTGGCCAAGGCTTAGCCAGATTTTGCCTCCAGCGGCCCAAAGGGAAATTGAGTTTTGAGACCCCCGATCTAAGGACTCTCAAGTTTTGGGGCAGAGGGCATGCATGGAGTATTAATCAATTAGTTTACTGCTTAAATTATTACCTATATAATTGTGCCCGTCTCACTTGGTCTTAAATTTGCCTGACATATGACATTTCAAACAATAGAAAATAAAAAAAAATGCTGCATGTTGATTTCATTTCATTTGTTTTTAAGTTCGGAGAAGCCAGTTTAAATCAGGACACTCATGTGCACAGAAATAAATTTGTCAACTGTGAGAGAAAAAAAAAATGTGTGTTGTCCATCTCTTTTGGAGATGAAACATTTTTTTTTCAGGGCTGATTCCAATTATTTGCAGTCAAGGAGTCACTAAACGATATTTGGAGCTTATATTCATTTAGCTTCCATGAAAACCGAGATGCATTTTTTTTTTTTTTTCGGCCTCAAAATTCTGATTGTGTAAAGCTAAAAATGTTTTATTATGCCAATATTTATTACAATACTGTCATGACTTTACATCTGTGTTACAACATGCCAGTGATCAAGTGTGCAAAATTGTGTTCGGTTGGTCTTGTAAAAACGGAACTCAGTCTTAAACCAAGTACCCGGTTTGGTGTCTGTTAGTGTTATGCATTAATTGCGAGACTCCAGCACCTGCTCTGAGAGAGTAACCATTTCGAGAAACTGAGGGAAACGCCATCAGAGCAACGATACACACCCCCAAAAATCCCCACCCAAACACACTGTACATTTGACAGCATGTGGACAGACCGTGTCATTTAGTGTCCTTACAGAAATGCAGACTATTAAAGGTGTACCTTGACTCTTTTCTGGATGGTGCTGATGTCTGGCCTCTCGTTGCTGCTGCTGTCCAAATGTCTGCGGGAGACCAATGAGAGATAATTCAAGTTGGTACCAATAGGTGTCTGGGGGTTTGGCAATATGGCTGGTGTTTGGTTAGAAATAAGTTCATCAATGCGGGGTTTCTGCCCAATTCCTTTAGCCTTGACACCCTTCACCCAACACAGACAAACAGACAGAGCGGTGGCATCGGTACAAGAGGTTTGGACGAGTTCAAGTTCTTACTTGTAGAGTTCTGCCAAGAAAATGTCCAGACCTTGCAGCTCTTCAAATAAAGCTGAGGAACAAAATCATTATCAGCATCACTGCTCCTGTGCATGTTCCCGACAATAACTGTGACAAAGTCTCATTAGATTACAATAATATTAGTAGCTGGGCTAGTACATTTCAGTTCCACTAAATGCTCCCCCCCCCCCCCCGATCCTCACAACTCTTGTCAGTCCAGACGTGCAGCTCCTGAGCGAGCTCAGGTATGACCAGGAACGTCCTCCAGCCTTGGCGTTTCTTGGACTTTAGTATGTCTCCAAAGATATGATCCCCGATGTAAACAATGTCCTTGCCTTTGGCCCCAAGCAAGTCACACACAATGTCTGAGGAACCTGCGGTGAATAGTGTCACGACTTTGACATCACACAGGAAGCAGCAACTCCCGAACACCTGATGAAATGTCTTTTACCTCCAGAGTAGACGATACCATGCTGCAGGGGTCCTGTGTAGGTGCCAATCTTAAGACGCCCTGTGGCCTGAGGTAGGTGGTATAAAATACATCAAGTCATGAGGTTTTACAGTAGATAGGATGCGGCAAACACTGAGACTACTGTACACTCGACACTTTTAGGTATACTGAACATTGATAGGAACAAATGATTTTGCCTCAACCATCATGACAGGAACCAACGTGCTGAAGTCATGGCAAAGTCAGATGACTTTTTTTCATGCCTTTATATTCAGTGGAACCTTGGAGTTTGAATGTCTCGATTGTTGTTCGACCAAAGAAATCTGCGTAAAAAATGGCCAAAGCGAGGCTCATGTTGACCGGGTAGCCGACTCGAGTCGAGCGATGACAAACGCACACGGGACGGTGCAGAGAAGAGGCGCTGCCCACTTTGAGTCAAGCAGTCACCCGTAGCATGCTAATTTGCACTCACAGCATGAGCACGCGCCTTCACTAGTGCTTCTCAAGATTGTTTTTTGTTATTTTTCCAGTACTTTCTTTGGTATGGGCCGAAAGAAAGACAGTGGTGCTACCTGCAGTGAAGAAAAAGGAAAGTTGAGTGAATTCACTGTGGATCGAAGTACGCCAAGTACGGAAATGTGTTGCGTGTTTGTTACGGCTCTTGCTAGCAAGCTTCATATGGCTAAGTCGACTATTTTGACTGTCGTAAATAATAAAAATGTAATAAAAGGCAGCTAGTGTGGCCAAAGGAGTGACTAGCATTACAAAGCAAAGGCCACAGATTCTGTAACCATTTGTTTGTCATTACTAACAATTCCGATTCCATTATTTTAAACTTCATTTTTGGTCTTGCAGTATTCGCCAAAATTCTCCATGTTAAAAAGTATCACAGCTACCTAAAATACAAAACCCTCTTACAGTGTAATTGTTGCCAACAGCTCGCGTAATCTGGTAGGCCCGCCACACACAAGCAACAATCTGAATGAGTGCACTGTCAAGATAAAAATATAGCTGGCAACTCTACGCTGCACACAAAGTGACCAAACAGCACGTATTAGTTGACATGACCCTTGACAGGGTTTTTGAGGTTCCACAGGCTTTTTCTTTCCCAGTAAACCACAAAAACATAAAGCGATTGTCAAGAAAAAAGCAGATGACCACAGAGAGGAAATGAGCGGGAATAAGGAGCGAGTTTAGATACTTTGAGAGGCAGTTGGCAATGATGAAACTTCGCACACAAACACTGCACCTGTGCATTTCGGCAACAAATACTACGGACTTCGCCAAAGGCTAGACACTTTGTGTTCTCACGACAGGTACATATAAACACTGCATAACTGTATGTAAAATATGAATCTGACACATTTATGCGGGAATGGCTCAGGCTCCTCGAGGAAATTTTATCTTACTGTCAAGTTTCACAGAAGTACATGGATATTCTTATTCTGTGAAACCTCCTACGCCATGACATAACATTTAGGGGATCATACATTCTGATGCGGATATGATCGTTGAAATTAGGCGTTATTTAAGTTACAGACAGTCAGTTTCCTTCCTCTTGTTGAACGTGTCTGACATCATCCTCTCTAACCTCAGGCTGGGCCTATAAAGTTGAAATTCCTGTTAATCAGCACAGACTCTGAAATACTTCAACAAATGTGGTTGTTTCACCATTTTGATGAGTGACTTGACAAGGAATTGGGTGGGGTCAAACACAGCGGGCCGGTGGAAGGGATTTGTTTGTCTTTTGTGACCTGTTTTGTAAGGAATGCTGTGTTTTACGTATTAAAGCCACTCTATTTTTCTGAGTTTTAATAGAATGATGAATTAATTGACTGATTTGAAATTCTGCAGTTCTTCTGTCAAAAACTTGAGGGGCTGATGAGAAACTGTTGAAGTGGTTGACACGTGCCTAATGAAGTGGCAGGTACATTCTCGACATTTCTATCGCGTTTTCAAGCTGGGAGCGTCGCGTTTTCTTACCGTGTCCACTTGTCGGAGGACTGTCCCTTCACCAAAGAACAGCGGCTTTCTGGCGTCCACCAGGATGAGGTCAAAGTAAGACTGCCACGGTCGGTGTGAAGTATCGGGCTGATGTGGACCATAAACACATGCGCAAATAGAGGGTCGCAAAAACATACGGATTATTTAAAAATAAAAAACTTGTTGGGCTTCTATATACAAAAGAATGAGCTGGATTGTTTATATTGTATCGATTCATTTCTTTAGTGACATCAGAGAGAGAAGAGAACTATTTACCTTTGGACCGTGGGGGAAATCGAACAGATAAGTCATGATTTTCTGTGGACAAAAATATATCCATCAAGAGGGTTTCAATTCATGAATATTATTAGTATCAAAGTACTAAAGAAATATTAAACTGTGAAATGTATGCATCCAAAACCATTATTCTATGATAGATTAAATTATGAATGGTGACTATGCTGTCGTCCTGGAGCAAGCAAGAAGCTGCTGTGGGTGTTGGCGTGAATAATAATGTCTTACTTACATCAGTGTATGTGTAGTCGCTATTGGTAGCCAAAAACACCTTGGCAACTTCATTCATCCGGCTGAGGAGAAGAGGCAACTTTCCCTGTAGGGAATACAGAAAGCTCTTTACAAATAATACTCCTCACACATTCAAGTGTGGCGTCTGTGAGAAGTGCAGCCTTTATGAATACAAACTACTTACATCTTTCACTACATACTTCTCGAGGTTCTCCACAGTTTTCTTCTTGAGGGTCCCCTGAAATGTAAAAGATGTCAAAACTTCTCATTACAAGAATCAGTGGAGATTGAGTTGTTTTGATGGCATTAAAGTTGAGTGGAATCTGTGGAAAACTGAAACCGCCGTTGAGTTGTTCAGAAGGAGCACGCAATGCTATGTGCAGAGGAAAAAAGGCGGAGCACATCATTAAAACCTCATCAGAACTGTGAAGTTTGTTTCAGAGCGGGTAGTGGTTTGAAACTGCTTTGCTCCCTCAGCGCCTGGACACACTGCTATTATCAACAAAATCTCTTTCTATCTAAGTTTATTAATACAGTTTGCATCGGAGTCTGAGTTTCGCAATGGTCTGCCGAATAAAACTTAATTAGTATGCCACAGATGAACTACCCAAAGGACAGAAGAAATCAACAACATTTGCATCCTAATCAGTCCTGATCTCAACTCGATTGCGGGCTCCGGCTCTCCCGTGACACTTGTGAGGATAAGCGGCTTGGATAGTGGATAGATTGACAATTCCTAACCATGCAGATTGCACACATTTTCACTGGCAGCAGCATATGAGCAGGGGTATAATGACCGACAGCTGCGTTTGCCTCTTTTGAAATTCAGCAGGCTTCTTGTGTGGCCACTGAAGGGTGCACCATACACGGCCACAGAAGTAGGATGGACCACGCTCCAAATGGATGATTGTTTTTCCCTTTTCTTCCTCCCCGCTCCATGATGTCGGGGTGGGTAGCCATGAGGCAGACAGCCCTAATGCTGTCACGCTGAACCGCTGGAGGCCACTCTTAACGATAACTGCGGTGCCTCCGATGTAGCGGAACCGGTCGAGTTCGCTGCTACCTCGCGAGACGTCGCGTGTGCGGAGGCACACACTCCACTGACACTCTGTGGCCCAAATAACACGACATACATTACACTCCAGAGACTCTGCATTTTTTCAAGTTGTAGGCTTAGTTTGAAGGTTGACTTAGTAACAGCTAACACAGTAGCAAGAAGAGTCAATATTGGTTGCTTAAATTAATGTATTGACAATGTAATGACACTCCAGTTGAAGGTCATTGTGAAACCAAACGCATAATAAAAGAATGACACCTATTGAATGTTCAAGTTCATCACACTGTTTGTTTCATTTTTTGTTTTTGTTCACAAAAATCGCTAGCTCAAGGCTAACATAATGACTGACAAAACCTCTGGAACTTAACTCTCAAAATCATGAATATTGGCACAGAAAGTCTATATAAGCATATATACAACGAGGCAATGTAACACTGTCTTGCATATATTTTTCAAACTGTGAAAAATGTGTTAATGATACTTGATCGTTAGATCTACTTTCTTTGTTATTGTGTGTACTTCATTGTTTAGCACACTGCCAAAAGATGCAAAGATGTGCATAGCAAGAACAGCAATTGTCAATAAAATTAAACCCAAGTTGCATCAAAAAAGTTCAAAAGGTATCGCCAAAGCAAATATTGTTCCCACTATATACTCTCAAAATAATTATACTGTAAAATACTGTAACTGAATTGAACCTCAAAATTAGTTTTGCACTGTTAAATGTATAATTGTCTATTATTAATTGAGATGATTTTCATGGTTTTCTAAATTCTTTGTTTTTTCCATCTTTTCAAATGTACAGTACGATAAAGCTTATGTTTTAGTTCAGTCACTAAGGTGGTTTTATTCAAAGATATTTTTCAGGATTTCCCAATCTAATTTTCATTTACATTATTCAATTGTAGTATATTCTTATTTTAAAAGTTACTTCATGCAACTCATTGCTTAATAATGAATGGGTCAAGTTTATCTCATACAGTATATACTATTGCTGATTATTGTTCTCTGAGTAATATCACATCATCAAGTCTCGAACAAAATAAGTCAAGTAGGTATAAATATTGCTGATATCTGAATGGACTGATATCAGTGTTGCTCAAAATGCAGATGTGAAAAAGTTGGATCAGGACATCTCTAGTTCCCCTAATTTTTGTTGTTGTTGCAACTTTAGCTTCACGCATGCCGTACCTTGAAGTGGACCCAGTCAACAGCATCGCGAACATCCTGGAACATGCTCTTGTATGACATGAAGAGGTCACCGTCTTTAAAGCCCGTTTCACAGCTGGAAGGGTCAAAGCAGAGACATAAATGTATATAGCTATTGTACAAGACAAATCTTTACAGAACGTTTTCCAAAACAATTCTGAGTTGTTGTTTTTAGTTGTTTGTTTTGTTTTGTTTGGTTTTGACTTTTTGCTCATTTGCTCTTAAATGGGATAGCCTTCCCTTGATGGAGGGGTCCCCAGCCAAACAGGAAAGCATTCTTCCCCTAAAAGACCAACAACCAGGTTTCAGAGGACAAAGACCATGCAATCATTCCAGATTACATTTTCAACAAATGTACAGCTCATTGGACTCTCCGTTAATATCACCATCCAACGTTTATCTCACTGTTTTCCTCATTCAAAAGTTAGTAAATGTGTTTTATACCTGTGTTATATGTTATAATAGGGGAGGACGCTTTTTTTTTTTTTTTTACAGTTAGGGAAAGAAAATGTATTTATTTATATTTATCAACAGTTTGACTTCAATATGCAGCCTCCATGCAGCGAGGTTTGTTTTGTCCCAAACTGGTTGGAGTCACTCCACATGCAAAGCTCAGCAGCTTCCTCAATAACATGACATTTTTTGTGTTGAGCAGCTTCTTACCTCGTGTATCTATCGCAATTGGAGAAGAAATCCACAAGGCATGCAAAGAGGTAGGTCTCTTTGAAAAAAAAAAGAACAATTTTTATTCCCAAATGCATCACTGACATTTTTTGTCATGACTCAATTGTTGTGCAAACACCTTACCTGGAAGGTTAAACAGTGTGTTGAGAATATAAAAGCGCTCGGTATCATCTCTTTGGATGAACTTGTTTGGATAGCGCTCACGGATCTCAGGACTGGGGAACGGGGAAACCCATTCAGATTAGCTTGTGAGGGCCGTGATGCAGGCACGCATACCGTATGAGGACACAAACCTGACAGTGTTACTAACAATCTTCCTCAGAGACGAGGAGAGATGAATGTTCAGAAGCCTCACCCTCTGAGGAAGTTGAATCCATGGACGCAGACCAGTATATTACCGTAGGCGTCAACCTTCAACAGGTTTCCATACATGGTGTCAAACACAAGGCCCCTAAAAAAGAAATAAAAGAACTAATTAAATACATTCTTACTGTCCAAGATCTCCAATCAGAGTTCATTTTCATTTGAGAGTCTTAATATTACTTGTGCTGCTGCCAATTACATTATTTGTAGCTAAATAAACGTCGTACAGAGGTCACAATTACACCCTAGAAGTGGAAGTTGGGCCAACCTGGTAGGAAATGATGGATCGTAGACGAAGCTGGACAGCTCCTGCGGGTAACCGATGGAAACAAGCCGCTCCACAGTCAGCTCAAATCCGAGCGACTCGTACTCTGGTGATTTATACACTGGAAACCAAACAAACAGATGAGGAGGTTACCAAACATTGCAACCATCTGCAATAGGACGGACTTGAGATTGAATGAAAGCAATTGTAATACCGTGCGCTTAAATGTGCAGGTTCCATTAGCTTTGATTTTTAAATAGTCTTTGTCAGTGATGTTTTTTTGACAGACAGACAAAAATTGTAGGGCACGTATGGTCAGTCGGAGAATGCAAAAACCATAAAAGGTGATTTCTACACGACTTCCAATTATGTGAGGGTTTTAAAAAAAAAAAAAAAGTGTGCATACAAAATTGTATTTTCACTGAGTCAAATGGCATCAATGTTTGCTGAGAACAATAATAGTATCTGTTTGTTATCATCCATTAACCTGGAAAAAACAAAAGATCTAATTACCAGTATAACCTCACACGTTTTTAGGTGTATAAATCAATCTCTGCTGAATATGCCACATATACAGAGTGGCAACATCAATTTGCAAGTGTAATTTTCCGGTTTGGTGATGAAGTCCCACCTTGATGAGTGAAATAAAATCAATGCTTTTACATCATAATGGGCAACTGCCTATTTGTTCGGATATTATAGGTAACACAAAACGATAATTCTGATGGGCACATTGCGGGGGGAACAGCAGTAGGCTCATTTGCATGACAAAGGGCTGCCCCTTCAAAACAGGCCAACTTTAGGGAGCTCAAAACAAGACTGTAAAGTATATGATCAAACTTTGTCCTTGTAGTATTTTTGATGAAAGGTCAAACATGTTATTGTAGAACCAATTAAATCTGGGGAAAATATCATATGTTGCATAAAAAATAATTAATTAAAATATTACAAAGTTTGTGGTTTTGTGTAATGTTACAAAAAAGATTATAATCAAATCGCCATTTCACTGGAATTATTGACTGTATATAACAAGGAAAGGAACCTGTTGTGACATTACCCGTGTTACATTCGGTTTGGATCCAATAAATATCTTGTATATTTTGGCCACCCTCCTTTTGCCAAATGTAACACCGGCTTAACCAATCAAAAGAAACAACCTAAAAAAGTCAGCTTTTTAGGTAGGTTACAGGTACATGTCATTATGATGAATTTATTCAACACCATGCCAAGTTCCATTACACTTTTACTAAACTCCCAGACACACCTGTGAATGGGCTTATACATTGCTTCCATGGCAACAAAGGCTAGCATCCTTGTATGCTATGTAGGAATGACGCAACACTGCAAAAGCACTTTAACCCCCGGGAAAGTGCAAACACGAATTGTAATGCAGTTGGGAAGTGCTGTAAAATGTAAATAAAAGCAGAATACAATGATTTTAAAAACATTTTTGGGGGGTGAGGGGACAATTATTATTTGAATTTGCACCCTGCTGGTTTGCTAGTTACATTTTTTTCTATATTCTGCTTTTTATTTTCATTTTACACAATGTCCCAAATTCATTGGGAACAGCAGTAGGCTCATTTGCATGACAAAGGGCTGCCCCTTCAAAACAGGCCAACTTTAGGGAGCTCAAAACAAGACTGTAAAGTGTATGATCAAACTTTGTCCTTGTAGTATTTTTGATGAAAGGTCAAACATGTTATTGTAGAACCAATTAAATCTGGGTAAAATATCATATGTTGCATGAAAAATAATTAATTAAAATATAAAAGTTTGTGGTTTTGTGTAATATGTTACAAAAAAGATTATAATCAAATCGCCATTTCACTGCTTTTTATTTTCATTTTACACAATGTCCCAAATTCATTGGGAATGGGTTTTGTAGACATGTTTTTTGTAAATGCAATGCTATCACAAAAAAAACAAGCAAAGACTGCATCGGTTCTATCTGTGTCTACATTCTGTGATGAGGTGGTTACGTTTTATGGTTCTCTATCTTCAAATTATAAAAATAACTAGGCCTGATCTTGTTGGCACTTAGGATACCTAATTTTCCAGAAATACATTCCTTCGTCAAGAAAGAGTTGCTGTTGAGATTTGGAGTTATATTTTTAGAGGAAGAGTCAAACTGCTGAGTTCAGCTACCTTTAACTGCTGACGAATACTAAAACGCTCGAAGTACACACAATTTCCCCAAAAATGTAATATGAAAAAGTTAATTTATTTCCATAATTTTATTCAAAAACTTAAACTTTGATATATCATAGCTTCAGGGTGCACAATTTGAGCCATTTAGGTATTTGTTTTTTTTGTTTGTAATAATAATAATAATTTGGGCTTCCAGCTCATAAATTCTACAAAATCAGGAATTCAAATCAGGAAATCAAGCTTGACTGGTTTGGCCACTCACCAAATCTAAACCCCATTGAGAATCTGTGATGTATTATCAAGATGAAAATGAAAGGCACCAGACCCAAAAACAAAGAACAACTGACAGCAAGAATCAAGGAAATCTGGGCTTCCATAACTCCCAGGCAATGCCGCACGCTGATTGCCTCAATAGCACGGCGCATCCAGGCAGTGATTAAAGCAAAGGGACCTCCAACCAAGTACTGAAGATTAACAAAGTACCATATTGAAAGTACCATATTTTGATTGGTTTAATTTTATTTGATTTTAATTTGAATTCCTTATTTTGTGGGTTTTAGGAGCTGAAAGCCCAAATAAAAATAAATAAATACTTTCTCAAATTGGGGGCCCTGAATCACTAATCTATCTGACTCACAGTATGGAATTACAAAAATAAATACATTTTAAATACTATTCAAATTTTTGGAAGGTGTGCATGTTGCATTGAATCTATAAAATACTTTAGTGTCTGCTTTGTTATGAACCTTTGTGGTAAACAGTCCCAAAGATGAACAGAGGCAATTATAAAACAATTCAATCAATTGTTTAGTGGGACAGCTTAGCTGCTTCCATTTGCGGGCAGTAAATGATATGTTAATTGGATGTTGGAGTACGGATTGGAAGGGGCTCAGACATATTTACAGAAAACAATGAGATATTAGAGCAGAGATTGTTGATGAAATGTACAAAAAATGACTTTTTAAGTATCCACTCCAGATTGCGCTGTATTGATTCGGTCTTGATAACATGTTCCCCTTCCCTCATGAAGCTCTGTCCCACATGCATATGTGCATGCACATGCACATTGTACACCAATGTTTGTTTGTATCAACACACCTGGATATGTTTCACATGAATCAACAAGGACACTTGATCAGGTGTGAAAATGAAAAATGGGCCTACTTTCAGCAGGAGCTCAGATGAGCGCTGCGCAGGCTGCTCGTCATCACCAAGAGCTACAAATTTACCCCAGGGGAAAACTACAACTAAGACGAGCTTTGCGAGGCTCCGAAAAGGCCGGCGTAGGATTAAAATGCTATCTGACACTGGGACAAGCATGCGTCACATGTTATAAATATAAAATTGAGAATGTGTTTGTGTTGATAGCTGCTTTTCTCCTGGTAGTGATGTGGGAGTTCTTTGGTTGAAAGTATTATAAAGAACAAAACTTACACCAAATATCTTTTACCCTGTTTTGTTGTATCCCAAGCACAAAGATCACACATGTGATCCTTTGAATTAGGACTGGTTCTATTGTTTTGTAAGATCACTAATCCTGAATCCTTTCAGAATTAAAACCACGTTGCCTTTTGCAGCTCAATCCCCCATCTGTCCCTCAGCCCCAGCTGTAGTCCTTCAGTAAACAGAGGGTCTGGGCCCTCTGCCCAGAGCAGTAGCGCACACCAATTCCATTGCCTTCCAACCTCCCCTACTCGCTGCTCCTCCTCCTTCCACCACACTCTCTTGTCATATTCTTCCCGAAGCACAGGAGCGCTACAAAGAAACCTATTTTAAGAGTTGTTTGCCCTCAGTCACATCTGCGATCACCACTCACTTTCTGTAGTTCACTGCCAGGTCCTTTTTTTACTCGTTGACCTTGATATAGACAAAGCTCAACTTAGCATGTCATAACATATCTTAATCTAGACTGTAAAACTCGTCATTACGACTGTCATTTAGGATGTGATTAATGTCTAATTACATAGTTACAAAAGCCTTCTGCCGGGGACGATTAGGCTTGCTAAAGTGGAAAAGTTTGATTGAGAAGTATTGGTTTACAGGAGCAATAACATAAAAAGACCTTTTTAATACTGTAATTTACAGACAGGATTTGAGACTGACTTTCAGGTGTAACATTAGCCTCACCTATTTCTGACAGTAGTCTGTGGTGTTATTTGCAGATCTGCTGCTGTATCAAAAACACCACTGTGAGGTAGTAGTTTTCATACAAGATAGAACAACAAGATCCTGGAAACAAGTGGCCGAATTGGGTTACCTGCGCAGGGTGTCCAAGCTCTCTGTTAGAGATAAGGTGAGAAGCTAGGTAATCTGGGAGGATCTCAGAGTAGAGCCGCTGCTCCTCCACATTGAGAGGAGCCAAATGAGATGGCTGGGGCATCGGAGTTAGACGCCTCCCTGGTGAGGTTTTCCGGGCACGCAGACAACCCAGGAGACGTTGGAGAGTCTACGTCTCTCGGCTGCACTTGGGAACACCTCAAGATCTCCACAGAAGAGCAGGATGAAGTGGCTGGGGAAAGGGAAGTCCGGGCATCCCCGCTGAAGATACAGCCCCCACGACCCAACCTTGGATAAGCGGTAGAAGATGGGCAGATGGACTGTAAAATAAACAGTTCCATGTCTTATCTGGGTATCCAGAAAAAGTATGTGAGGACTTTGGAATTTCTTAAATTCCAGCACAACTCGATCATGAAAGGTTGTCTGATCTTGGACGAATTCTCCATAAATGGACAAAGTTCAACACTACTGCGTCTCTTCCAAGGGGTGGCCATCCTGTAAAGATGTCAGCGGAAGACTTACAGGAATCACTAGGCACATGCCAACATAATTTATCATAGTCGACAAATCAACCATACATAAAACATTAGATATGAATGGGGTTCATCGGAGAACACCAAAGAGGAAGCCACTGCTGACTAAAAATAAATACTATAATGCTGCACATTTGAAGTTTGACAAAGAGCACTTGGGTGTTCCATAGTACTACAGTACTGGCAAAGTATTCTGTGACAAATAAAAGAAACAAAGTTAAATTGTTAGGTGGAAACAGGAAATGCATTTTGTGGAGAAAAAAAAAATAGAACAGCACACTAACATCAAAACTGTACTTCAACCAGGCCTGGAGTGCTAATCAGGAGCGCTGGGAGAATTCCCAAAGGGCCAGGCTGCATTCAAGGCTGCTAGACCGCTTGTACTCTTTCCAGGAATCAGTTTGTGAACTCCTCATTCGCCACATTGTTGAAATGAGGTGTGGTGAGGTGAATATTTTGCTCATTTGCAACGCTGGTGATAGACCACTTGAGCAAATACTGTACCAGGTTTCTCTAGCCCGCCACCGCCACAGGTTGCCCTTCTCAATCATAGACCCAGTTCAGGGAGCAAAAACCGTTTTACGCACCTGCCTGCTCCTTAGCTGCGATGGGGGTGATAAGATGGATGTGACCCTCTGCTCCCAGCCATCCCGAGGGACCAGAAATTTCCTTAAGCAAATAAAATAAACCAAAAATTTTCTAGGAGCCCAGTGACGAATATTATTAATTGGTAACACATTTAACACGACATCCCTTGTCAATTCAATGCCCTGCACTGTTTATACATGCCAGTGGAGGGACGCAGAGGTTAGCAATTTGGCAGCACTGCTGCCAACTGAGAAAAACAAGCAAATACTGCATGGGTTTATGCACCAAAAATCTTCCTGTCGTCCAGCCATGCAAAACGGCCAACAACAACAACAACAACAACAACAACTGAATTCAAGGATCAAAACAGCCAAACAATAAAATCAGGACAATTATTATCAAATCAAAGTGGCAAATTCCAGTTTATAACAATTCTGTAATGTTTAAAAAAAAAAAAAAAAGGATTAGTAAATCCTGAAAAATCATATTTAAAAAAAGATTGAAAAAAAATGTAATTCAGAGTGAAATGCGTATTTGACCAATCTACCAACAATAAATATTTCTGACGGACTAGTCCTCTCACTTTATGAAAGTACTCCTCATCTAAACTCGTTGCTATATGAAAGAAAAACTTGTTACAAGGATAGAGACTTGTCCACAGAATAAATTAATCAGACAACCACTGCTTGGCAGAATAACTTTCATCAGAGACAAGATTTTAGACCTGCAAATGGCTGAAGTGGGCTACAAGACCAATGGAGACTGGGTGAGGAGGAAAGAACTTGGTGTAACAGCTACAAAATGGAATGAAAATCAGTATATGCGCTTCCATCACTCCCCCTCTGTCTGAGGCTCCTTTGTGAGACGTCACCTTATGGGGTGTAAAATTATCATGAGAAAAATGAGGCACCAGCCCAGAACTAAAAGGGAGGCGCTTGTTAGTAATCTCAAGACAGTTGGGACAACAGTCACCGAAAAAAACATCAGTAACACACTACGCCATCTTCTTTTCTTTTCAGCTTGTCCCATTAGGCGGTCGCCACAGCGTGTCATCTTAGATGAACGTGTATTTGTTTGGGACCGTTTTTACGCTGGATGCCCTTCCTGACGCAACCGCCATAGGGGATTAAAATCCTTAAGCACCCATGAGATCCCCCTGCTCAAGAAGGGACAGGTAGAAGCCCGTCCAAAGTTTGCCAATGAACACTTGAATAATACAGAGAATGATCTGGATAATTTTATGTGGTCAGATAAGACAAAAACCAAACTGTTTTGAATCAAGCTGACTTTCCATGTTTGAGAAAGGAAACCAGACTATGATCCAAAAACACCATCCCAACCATCAAGCATGGAGGGAGAAGCATTATGCTTTGGGGTGTTTCTCTGCAGATGGGACAGGTCAATTTACCGCATTGAAGGAACTATGGATGGAGCCTTGTACCGTGGAATCCTAGGTGACAACCTCCTTCTCTCAAGAGGTTGCATGAGGGGTTCCAGCACAACGATGATCCAAAACACACAGCCAAGGAAATGAAGGGCTGGCTAGAGAAGAAGCAACAACACAATAAAGGTCAAGGAATGACCTAGCCAGTATCCAGACCTAAATTCCATAGAAAATCTGTGGAGGGAGCTGAAGCTTGGACTTTTCGAGGCACAATCTCGAAACCTTAAGGATGTGGAGAGGATCTGCAAAGAGGAGTGGTCCAAAAGTTTTCCTGAGATGTGTGCAAACCTGGTGATCAGCAAGAAACACAATAAATCAAATCCCCACCAAGTACCAAGTCAAGTTTTTGATAGAGGGTCAAATACTTGTTTTCCCTCAATGAACTGTAAAACAATTTGAATATTTTGTTTCATTGGATTTTTGTAGATTCTCTTTTTGATATTCTGTGTCTACATTTTAAAATACACCCACCAATAAAACTATTGACCATTCATGCCTTTGTCAGTGGGTAAATTTAGAAAACCAGCGAGGGATCAAATTATTTCTTCCACTGACTGCAGGTGGCAAATGTAAGTGTTTATTCAGTCCTGCTCACCATTATCTATCTAGATTTATTTGCCATTTTGGGTCACATTGTAGGAAAGGAAAAAAAAAAAAAAAAAACAGCCACAAGGAACAAAATTCCAGCCAAAAGTCTATTGGAAAACTGGGTTAAGTGTGTATTACATATTGCAAACGTGTCATGTTCTAATTCTTGTGGTTTAAGAAATCTAAAAACTGAAAATATCATGAATGGATATAAAATCAACAAACCATATTGGCATTCGTACTTGTTTCCTTTAGATGAAGACCAAGATGTTAGTATAAGATGATGACCACAGCACCGACCACCACAAGTAAACATATCATGTAGCAGACTCAAGCATCTCCAAATACACAGAGAGACACGAGAATATATTGTGCAATGTGTCTGGATCTCTTGGTAACAGAAAAATTGTGTCTGTTTCCTTTTTAACAATGAAAATACAGGGGTACCTCTACTTATGAAATTAATTCGTTCTGCAAGTCATTTTGTCATGTGAATGTTTCATAAGTAGAAACGCTTTTAAAAGGTACCACTGTCCAGTTTTTCTTTCTGGTAAAACATGCCATTACAGCTGAAAAATGTCAGACTCAAAACTAATACTTTTCACTTTGGGTTTAGTTTATAAAAATACATAACCAGAACAGCTGTTTTGTTTGTCCCTTCCCCCCCCCCCTGAAAAAATGGCAGTATGAAATAATATATGTAAATAATTCTCCCTAATTTTGTCATGAATCTAGACGTAATAAACAATCCATATTTTACAAAGGCATTGAGTACCATAAAGCACTATTACTCCTTGATCAGTATGGATCATCTAAAACTCAAAGCTAACGGAGTTGTATGGCCAAAATGTCATTACTGCTGTGTAGAGACCTTTGAGGAGGGATGTTTGGAGCTTCAAGGACAAAGTCTTTCAAACATTGTGTTGCTCACTATCTCCTTTGGAGGATCAAAGTGCAACTGTGAGATATAGCTGATGGCATCTTGTTCTTGCTCTTACAAACTCCTCTTTCAACAAATAATTACCAAGGGGGATTGAGTACAGAATGCTGACCAAGAAATGTGTCCGTAACCCTAAACGTTATGTAGTCCAGTGGAAATTCTTTATGATATTGCACGTGAATATGTACCATAAACGTTTAAAAAAAAAAAAAAAAAACATCCATTCATTTTCTACACTGCTTATCATCACTAGGGCCAAAGGTGACCTGGAGCCTATCCCAGCTGACTTAGGGCAGTAGGCAGGTTACACCCTGGGCTGGTCACAGAGTACATATAAACAAACAAGAATTAAAACTTACATTCAGATCTGGGTGGACGATTTATGTTATTAGCCTAACATGCCAGTATTCTGAAAGAGGGAGAAAGCCAGAGTACCTGGAGAAAACTAAAAGGAAACCATGCAAACACTACACAGGAAGGCTCAGGATGGGACAAGTTGGACACAATAGTGCCCCAACTATTGGTTCATTTCATTTGATTTGAATTATTTGGTAATAACACAGAATCGATCATAATAGCACTTCTCAACATACAGTCAAGTATCATTCCCGATGACAAAAACACAATACTGTAAAGCCAGAGTGCTTATATCCGGTGTGGATATAGGGTTCACTTCACCATATAAAAACATCATACAACATAAAACAAATACCTAAACCAAATAGTGTATTAACAAGAACCCTTATATAGAACTACATCACACCTTTCTATGCATAAAGTAAATACAGTACACTTGGGCTGCAACTAAATTATTCTAATAATCGATTGTTTAAAAAAAAAAAAAAGCACTTTTATTTTCCCTCTGTTTTTTGAAAAATAGGACATTATTTAAAATTTACAGTGCAGAAAATGCAACAATAAAAATGGATTATTCAATTACTGGATTGGGCCATGTCAGAAAAAAATATATAAAAAGGTCTTACATGGATACATGATACTGTAGGTATGCTTTTCACAAACATTGACACGTAGTTATGAACGGTGATAAAAAGAGAAATGTCAACTGCTGAAAAACTTGCTCTCTGCGCTAGGATGGCGCTGTGAATTCACAGGGGGACCAAGAGTGCTTTCTGTTGTCAAAGGAATCATCATCCAGTAACTTCACAAACACGTCATATGGTCATTTTTGGAAGCATGGATAAAAACGTGGGGCTGAATCACAGAACAAAAAGGTTTAGTTGGCTCACGTATGCAACCGATCTTGTGTACCAGGGAGTTATGTGGAACTTTCATACCACGTTCATTCATAAGAGAGACCGTGTAAACAGAAGAACCGCAAAGCTGTTAACCTTACTTCAGAAATCATACTCAATCAGGAGCCTGATTTACTTTCTGTCCCCAGAATGTACTGTTTACTCTATGAGCTGTTTTATTCGTACATATACAGTGCCTTGTGAAAGTATTTGCCCCCTTGAACTTTTCAACCTTTCGCCGCATTTCAGGCTTCAAACATAAAAATAGAACATTTTCATTTTTTTGTTTTAGAATCAACAAGTGGGACACAATTGTGAAGTCGAAGGAAATTTATTAGATATTTTAAACATTTTTAACGAGTAAAAACTGAAAAGTGGGGCGTGCATTGTTATTTATTTTCAGAGCAGCAAACTCATTCCAGAGGTTCAGTGAAGATCTCTGAATGATCCAATATTGACCGATGATGATAAATAGAATCCACCAAATGCGCCTGGTCTGTGATAATCTCGGGGCTCTGTTTAAAGTGCAGAGAGCATCATGAAGACCAAGGTACACACCAGGCAGGTCCGAGATACTGTTGTGGAAAAATTTAAAGCCGGTTTGGATTCAGAAACATTTCCCAAGCTTTAAACATCTGAAGGAGAACTGTGCAAGCAATCATATTGAAATGGAAGGAGTATCAGACCACTGCAAATCTACCAAGACCCGGTTGTCCCTCTAATCTTTCTCCTCGAACAAGGAAAAGACTGATCAGAAATGCAACCAAGAGGCCCATGATGACTCTGGATGAATTGCAGAGATCTACAGCTGAGGTGGGAGAGTCTGTCCATAGGACAACAAACAGTCTTACGCACCACAAATCTGGCCTTTATGGAAGAGTGGCAAGAAGAAAGCCATTTCTCAAAAGATATCCATAAAAAGTCTCATTTAAAGTTTGCCACAAGCTACCTGGGAGACACACCAAACATGTGGAAGAAGGTGCTCTGGTCACCTGCAACCAAAATCAAATTTTTTGGCCACAATGCAAAACGATATGTTTGGTGTAAAAGCAACACAGCTCAACACCCTGAACCCACCATCCCACTGTCAAATATTGTTTGGGCCTGCTTTTCTTTAGCAGGGACAGGGAAGATGGTTAAAATTGATGGGAAGATGAATGGAGTCAAATACAGGACCATTCTGGAAGAAAACTTGTGGGAGTCTGCAAAAGACCTGAGACTGGGACGGAGATTTATCTTCCAACAGGACAATGATCCAAAACATCGAGCCAAATCCACAATGGAAAGGTTCACAAATAAACGTATGCAGGTGTTAGAATGGCCAAGTCAAAGTCCAGACCTGAATCCAATCAAGAATCTGTGGCTAGAGCTGAAAACTGCTTTTCACAAACGTTCTCCATCCAACCTCACTGAGCTCGAGCGGTTTTGCAAGGAAGAATGGGTAAGAATTTACGTCTCTTGATGTACAAAACTGATCGAGACATTCCCCAAGCGACTTGCAGCCATAATTGCAGCAAAAGGTGGCGCTACAAAGTATTAATGGAAGGGGGCCAAATAATATAGCACGCCCCACTTTTTAGGTTTTAATTTGTTAAAAAAAGTTTAAAATACCCAATAAATTTCATTCCACTTCACAATTGTGTCCTACTTGTTGTTGATGCTTGACAAAAAATGTTAATTTTATGTTTATGTTTGAAGGCTGAAATGTGGCAAAAGGTTGAAAAGTTCAAGGGGGTCGAATACTTTCATAAGGCAATGTATATAGGGTGACGTATACATACCTGCCAAAGTGTAATCCATATCGAAGCCAAAGCACTTTATCTTTTCCATTGCCAAACTTCTGTTCACGAACACTCTAGAGAAGACAGACCAAAGTATGTGTTACTGGTAATCTTTAACAATAACAGCAATTCTCTGACACAATGACAAATTGTGTTCTTGGGAGAAAAATGTCTCCTTGAGTGTTTAAATTGGCAGAAAAAAACTGGTAGTCAGACTTGAGGATGGGAAATTCCGCTACAGTGAGGCTTCTCCTAAGGTCACATCAATTTTTCTCACCATATTCCTTATTCACCTTAAATAGCGAAATCACAATAAAATAAAGCAATTTTTTAGTGTTTAAAGTAAAGCTGAAATGAAAAAAATCAACAGTTGTCACGAGAAATCTTGCATTTTTTTTTAAAGAGAATAACAACTGTAATGTACAAGAAATTATACGTTTGTCAATGATCACTGACATTTCAGTCTACCTTAGATAGAGGCTTGTTCGATTGTGTATATGTAGGGTACTACTTGTTTAATATTGCTGGCCAAGCGAAATCCAGTATTGGGTCAGGTTTAAGACGAAAAACAAAAGGATATCTTCAGAACCACCATAAAAAACTAAACCTCCCTGCTATAGGTAATCATTTGTGTTACAATTATCACTGCATATATTCGAAAATATTGGGTATACTGTATCGTAATAGCATTTCGAATAAGGACATGCTAATGTTATGAAAGGAACACTTAATCTTTTTGTTAGCATTGATATCCAATTTTAACCTTAGATTGTTAAACAAAAACGTGAAGCAGTTTCCATTTCAGTCAATAAATAGACACTTGCCTTGTGGCTGGTGATTTGTTAAACGTACGCTACTATTTCGAGCGATGGTTAGCACTAAGACTGACAATCAGCCAGGAAACAGTTCGACTATCCTGCCTCGTAAATCAGTCAGTGGACTCATAGTGGCCACAGTGATAGAGATTGTTTACATAACCTGGCTGACTTTGCTGACTTAAGTCAATGCACAAACCTTTTACGATATACAGTACATGTTTCAACAGAGTTCATATTTTGAATTTCCCCAAGTTTTAAATTAATGTCAGTCACTGTGTGGATTACATCCATAACTTAGCAGAAGAGGTTTATGGTTTTAGTTTTCACAATTCGAGACTAATATCAGTGTGGGGAATATATCATGTATTAGCAAAGTTCAGTATTTCATTCTAATCGAAAAAAAGATGCTAATCAGCAAAAACAATCCCAAACTTCAAAAGACAAATAGACTAAAGAGTTACGCCACAATGGCATAATAGATTAAAAATGTATTTATTTGTCATCACGTCTAACTCATCCAAACCAGACAGTAAATACCTTGAAGCAGTTCCATAATGAACAAGCTCCCATTTAGTTGTTTGTCCTGGAAAGGAGTGGCGATGCATTCTGTCAAATTAAACCTCACGTTGACTTTCCGACCTGCTCCAGCAGGCCACCACAGGACCCACAAACAATGAACCCTCACCCTCCCCCCACTCCACCCTCTCTGCCCCACCCCTCCTCTCTTTGCTTTCTTACCATTCAGACGCTTTCTGACTTGTTGCAAAATTGATTGTGGCTATTCTACGTCATTCTGTGTTGTTGCTTGTGTGTGCATGCGTGTGTTTTTTCAAAGAGTTGTTGTCAAAGACATCCAGAACAGTCTCAAGTCTGGCAGAACCTAGCAAGCAACAGCCGTGTTACTCAAATAGTGGAAGGGGTTGTGGAGAATATTTACCTTCAGATCACCAACTATTGTACAGCAGGTATACAAAATGATTGTACAGAGAAAGAATCAAACTATTATTATTAATAACAATAATGTATTTTTTTTACACCACTAATCCTCACTAGGGTTGTGGGTATGCTGGAGCTCATCTCAACTGCTGGATTCAGGAGCCGCGGTACACCTTGAACTGGTTGCCAGCCAATCGCTGGGCACATATAAACAAACAACCATTCACACTCATATTTTTAAGTCCCACTTTCAACAATCTTCGCCCCATAAGAGCAAAAATGGGTTAAATACTGTAATATTAACATCCATCCTTTTTCTTCACTGCTTATCCTCACGGAGTGCTGAAGCTGTCAACGGGAAGGAGGCGGGGTACACCCTGAACTGGTTGCCAGCCCATCGAAGGGCACATGGAGAGAAACAGCTGCACTCACAATCACACCGAGGTGCAATTTAGAGTGTCCAATTAATGTTGCATGTTTTTGGGATGTGGAGGAAACCGGAGTGCCCGGAGGAAACCCACGCAGGCACGGGAGAACATGCAAACTCCACACACGAATGTCCGGGATTGAACCCGGGACCTCAGAACTGTGCGGCCAACGCTTTACCAGCTGATCCATCGTGCCGCCGTAATATTAACATATTAATTTTAATTTAAACAGGTCATATAAATAAAGAGTTTGCTTTCACTTGAATGTCTACACTCAGTAGTACTATGAAATAAACAAAAGGTCACTTTAATCAAACTCAGACATGCAAACACCAAAGACATGCACAAGGTGACAAAACAAACAAACAAGCATTGCAGAGGGATCTGGCAGGATCCCCCAGAGAATGTTTTTAATTTTAAAAAATTAAGTTATCTGGAAGTCTCTGAAGAGTACAATAAGCCAAAATAAACACATTGTATTATTTTGTTTATATTTCAAGTACATGTTGCTGTACAAATTTAGGATTAAAAATAAATTTGCCTCATTTCTTTGCTTTTTTTGTTTTGGCCTCCAACTTGAGCCAGGCCCATCTCCACATGCGCCTGCTGCCTGCTTCAAGCTGTGCCACATGTATAGCATCCTCCTCTTTAAGCGCTCTTATTCTGGAAAATAATTGACCACAATCATTGTCTGTTTCACTTTATTTTTTACTATTACCAACTTCATGGTTAATCTCAAATGCATCCTCCAGGAAAATATTAGGTACATTATTTTTCTGTTGTTATTGGCCATTGCTAAATTTGTAGTTACTTCATTCTGTGTTGTGACATAATCCCTATCATCGCTCCGTCGATGAATATACCTAACTAATATCCATAAACTAATTTGATAAATGTAGGCGTGTTTCTTAATGAATACAAGATGTATTAGTGGATGAACTCTTATCGGCGATGTACATGCGTTTCGTGGTTCCCTGGGACCGAAACCAGTGTCACGACCTGCAGCACCTCAAAGAAAAAATACAAAAGACCAGTGAAATAAATAAGGCTGATTTGATGAACAAAATGTTGCTTAAACGTAAAGTGGCAATAGAGGATTTTCCCCCCAGAGGTGGGTAACCAAATATTGTACTCAAGTAACAACACTGTTACATGACAAGACTGACTCAAGTAAACATAAAAAGTAGTCACCCAAAATTGACTTAAGAGTAGAACGTATACAGTGAATAATTACTGAAAACAGAGGAACGAGTAAGTAGTTTTATGTTTTTTTAACCACGGCGCACTCCCCGCATTACTATGACTGCCAGGTCAGTGACTGGTAGTTGTTAGCCATACCCCGTGAATCGGTGCCTCTCCCTGAGCGGTGTCGTGCATTTAATGGCTTTAGCGAGGCACAATCTTATCTCACAGATGATACTAAATGTTCTTGTTATGCATGTCTGAGTGTTTCACAGACGTCATCACCAATGAGAAAGGTTCATGGAGCCTCTGGATGTCTCACCAAGGCCCAGGTCAACAACGTTGGGTGCCTATATGACAAGAGTCTCCCAAAAATACAACAAGAAAAACAAAAATTGTGAGTGTATTGATGCACAAAATAAGCATCAATTGACGCAGTGAGAGTCATGATCTCAACAGTATGCTATGAGGGTGAGAATTTTGCTTGATGACAAAAACAAAACCACACCCAAGGAACAGTCTGCGAAACTAATGCCAGAGAAACTTGCTCAACGATTGGCCTGCAAAGTTTTTGCACCACTTAATTACATTTATTTGAAAGTACTCAGTGTACATTTTTATTCTTACCAACCCTGGATCGATTTATGGTGTGCAGTAACTAATGCGATATGACATCCAGAAAAAAACAATGTAAAAGTAAAAAAATATATATATATACATATATATTAATGTGGCAGCCCACATTGAGATTGAAAATTGACAACTAAAAATGCCATAATGAGTTTCACATTCTATCAAATTATGTGACATAGCTGCTGGTCCAAACGACTAAAAGAGGAGGCTCAAAAAATAAATCTTGTTTTGGTTTTTTGGGACTGAACGCTGGGAACCGTGAAAAGGATTACTTCCACGTTCAAGTCAGAAACATTCCGTCAACATTCTATGCAAAGTGCATGTTAAACAGATCTGTGGGAAGTAGAGGCAGATGTTTCTTACCTATGGTAGGGCTCTCGTCTGTATTTTTTCATTGTTAATCTGTCCATGTTGGCAGGCAGGTCTGCATAATTCTGCAGTCGATCACTCCAAGAAGTACTCATCTTTAGTCTTTCAGTGTCTGGGGAGACAGTTAAGAAGAATTAAAAAAAAAAAAAAAAAAAAAAGTCTGCATCCGTACTTTCTCAACACGGGCTACCTTGTGGTTCCACATTGCGAGTGGTTCTACCTATCCTAATGCCGTGAAACGTGTATGGTTGAACGCAATCTGTTGCGGGACCCTGTTTCAAATTTGTTGCGTAGTCTGATACAGGCATGACGTCTTATCGGTCTCACACTGGGAACATTTTTTAACTTTGTCGACTGTCAAATATTTACAGCAGTACATCAAAAGAGCCATGACAAGGCTAAAAATGAACTGTACAGTGGCAACAGAGAATAAATGTCTTTTGGGAAGGTGCTCAATGATCAGATTGGTAAAATTATGACATTAAAGCTGATCAAAATAAAATTGTAATTACCAGCCGATACCGATCAAGCCGATCAGATCGCTATAAAGTCTATTAATAACGATAAGATAATCTTTTTTATGCCGACGCAGGCTACAAGTTTGAAGGATGAAACCATCTGCTTAATACACTGCGACGAGAGGTGCTAGCCATCAGCAAGCTCCTGAGCTAACATGGTACTTGAGGCCTCATAGAGCTGATTGTACAGAGAGACAGTGAGCTAGTCCATTGCCTCACCTCTGCCCTTTGTGATGTTTCGGTGCGTAGGTCCACATATTAAAGACACTTGGAGGGACAGAGCGGCACATGTCATTAGGTCTGTGGCTCACACTAAATGTCTGCTATATACAGTGAAGAAAAGAAATATTTGAACTATATGCTACATTGCAAGTTCTCCCACTTAGAAATCATGGGGGGTCTAAAATTTGCATCGTAGGTGGATGTCCACTGTGAGAGAGATTATCTAAAAAGACAAATCCAGAAATCACAATGGATTATTTTTTAACAATTAATATGTGTGATAAAGCTGCAAATAAGTATTTGAACACCGGTCGATCAGTTAAAATTCTGACCCCCAAAGACCTGTTCGTCCGCCTTTAAAAGTCCACCTCCACTCCATGTATTATTCTCAATTAGATGCGCCTGTGTGAGGTCGTTAGCTGCATAAAGACACCTGTCCATTTCCAGCTGTATCACATAAATAAATCATTGAAAAAAAAATCTGACATTGTGATTTCTGGATTTTTCTTTTTGGATTATCTCTCTCACAGTGGACATGCACCTACAATGAAAATTTCAGACCCCTCCATGATTTCTAAGTGGGAGAACTTGCAATATTGCAGGGTGTTCACATACTTATTTTCTTCACCGTATATCGACAGGTACTAAAAGAAGTACCTTGTAGTACCTGGTTTTGCCAATGGAAAGTGCCAATCCTGAGTAGACCTGGGCCAAAATTAGTGGATAATGTGCTGTGGAAAGGGGGAAGTAAAGCTTTGCTGGTCATTCATTACTGCATCATTGTAAAATTGCAGACAATACACAGCTAGAAATGGCCACATGAAACACATACTATTTTCTTATTTTCTTCACTGTAATACTTCCTGCTAGTTACATACTCCCAAAAAAAGATAAGGACAGCAAGCTCTTCTATAAAGTGTGACATCCAGAGTAGAAGCATATCTTGATGTAGGCATAAGTATCGTCTTTACTGCATGTTGTAGCAGTACACATTATATAGTGCGGGGGGGGGCTCATGCTGGTCTCCTGACTACATGGTTGGGCAGCTCATATTCTTATTTAGTGATGGTTGGGCGACTCATGCTGGATACCCAAGTACATCACTGGGTGCCGTTTTAGTCACACCCCCAAAAAGCTTGAAAACTAAAATGGTGAAAAACAGTTCAATGCCATAGCGCCACAATTTAGCACAAGAGTCTCAGTTCTCAATCTTTGTATGTTTCCACCAATTATTTTCAAACATCTCAAATGTATTTAAAAAAGAAATTTCTGAATTCACTTTACAGAGACTTCAAGTTCAATACGTAGTGAAATAACCCCAGTGTTGCTCACTCAGGTTACAAAATAACGCCAACATCAAATGCACGTTGTCCACAGTTAATCTACATGTTGTCATGGATAGAAAGCGTATCTCCTTCGTTCCATTGCCTATAATCAGTCACAGATAGGCTGAAATTAAACAGCCAGACATGCAAAGCACACTTGCCAAGAAAATGAAGTACTGTACATCCTTAGGACCACATACAATATTTATTTCTTAACTTTTTGGCTGTGCTCCATTGAACCACTACTACACTATGATCACTAAATCTTAGTTTTGTAGCTATCCTGCCCACTAAATACAGAATGAAAGGAGTCAGTCCATGCATGTACCACCCCCCCGTGCCCCAAGTTGAAGTAATGGCAGTTAAACAATACAGAAAAAGAATACCATATATAAAATATTCCAACCATTTAAATCACTATTAAGAATAATTTGTTTTCATTGGTACTACTTATAATCTTTTACTTTCTAAATTACCCCCATTTTTGTTACTCAAGCTTTATTTGACAAGAATAAATGGTGCTCTCTTACTATTTTTATCAAGTATGGTACAACCTTTGGTTTCGCTTGTCACAGTGGACAGCATTTCAATGCACGCCAACGCAGTAAGCATTTTCGGTGTTGAAAGCTCAGACAGCACAACAGTTTCTGCCGTCAATATGTAAAACACCATCTGACAGAAAAATAACATCTGTCTTGAAATGTGTGATAACCTGGGGTTACGCAATAGCTATACTGTATTTATTAGTTCGGTACTGGTACTTTCCGAGGTCAAAATGGCATCAAAATATTTTCCTTTTTAAAGACGAGATCGCTCCTGCAGTCAACACTGCTGTGTATCACCATGTTTACCATTTAGAGTTAACTCAGTTTTGAGTTTAAACATGTCTCCCGTGCACTCACTCGACATGCCAAACAGAATTTAACAAGTCAACTTCCATTAGATTCATGATTGTTTTTTGTCTTGTTTATTTTTTTTATTTCAATCGCATGCTGTGAGCACTGTTTTGCGCTTGCTGTATTAACACACATTTGTGCATTCCTTTTTCTTTGGACGGGTGCTCTTATCTTTACTGAAGCGTTCTGATTGATTAAGAGTATATTTTACTGTTTGAATTTGTGACAGTGGTAGTGTAAATATAATAGGTGATGAAATCACAGCATACAGAAGAAACTTTAGAACTAAGTGGGAAACATTTAAAAAAAAAAAAAAGGAATGGCTTGGTGTCGCCTCAAATGAAGCATGTCAGGGAGGGAGTGGAGATGTTGGGCTCAACTGCCGTATTATTTTAAAGACATTCCACATTTTCCACGCTATTTCGTCAAAGGACTGAACACTCTTGTAAGCTTGCTTAGTACAGACCATCAAAGGCAAATATACAAAGCATTAAAGGCAAATATGTAAACTTTGACATTTTTGCCTGTAATAAATACTCATGAAAAATCAAATACTAACCAAAGCGAGTAAGTCCTTGGAGGAAAAGTAGGTAGGAAGTACATTTAAGTGCACTATCAACTGATTGCATGGACTTTTCTAGGCCTTTGGGTTCAGACTTGTTGATAGTAATTAGTCAGTTGTTTGTACTGGAATCTGGAGGAGAGGGTAGGTTGCATAGCACAAGCGCTTAAGTCAGCTTTCTTGTTCTGGTGTCACAACCGGGCAGATGAGGCACATGATAGTACGTGTCACGGAAAGGCAGACATGACCACAAGTATCTTTCATCAAATTTGCATGCAGGCGTTTTTTGGTGCATCAGTATGCTTCAGAACAACTCCATACAACCAACGGGTTACAGTCATTTTTAGCTAATGGCTTTAGGACACCTCTGTTTACATTCTGACGAGGTCCCGGTTGTGCCATATGGGAGCTCAGATTGACAGTATGACAAGCCTGCTCTAATACAAACGGTCTTTGTTCCACATGTACAACATATTCCTCCGTTCATGAAAGCTACGACAGCGTACCTCACCCCTGAAAACAAAGTGTCGCTGTAATATATGAGATCACCCATGAACTGCACTGACGCTCGATGTGGAATTCACAAGGCCAAAAGGAAAACATCTTCGCTGGACAACCGAACATCTTGTTATTTTCAAGACTAGCTAACAGTCCTCTAAGCTCTCCTTGTTCGACATTGATGAAATGGGGCGATAGGAATGCTCCGACCAAGGCTAAAAAAGACATTATCTGGGTGGAATACAGTAACAACAGCCACCAGGGGCCGTAGAAGGTTTCATTGTGTTTAAAATAGCTTTGCCTCTGACTGTCCTAGCATTACTGTACTCACCGCTGATGTGTCCCGTGTCAAACAACTGCACCGCCACTTGGTCTGTGCATGCGCTTCGAGCAACGTGAAACTCGCAGAAAGCCAAAAGACAGGTTGTTTAGATCAACACAGAAAGCTGCAGCCAGACCCCGAAAACGTGCAGCGAGGGGCCAAGGGGTAGATTGTCTCTCCTGTCAGATTGCGGCTCTGTGGAGTTCCTCTGTCCCTCTGTCCTGTGTGATCGCCAAGCTGTACCAGGAAGGCATATTGAGAGGGCGGGACCTCCTTCGGTCTTTCAGAGGGGGCGGGGTCAACACTCATCTTGCAAATGCAACCCACGACTTAACAAGTACAATAATGTCGTTAACAACAACATAATTGGCAGGGAGGGTCTAGTGCTTGGAACACTTGCATAACTGTGAGAAAGTGTGAGGCGCTCACGTTTCTGAGCTTCGAGTTTCGCCAATGACTTAACCAATGAGGAAAGTTAAGGCCATAAATAGTGCTGGATTTGATAAATTCGGTGTGTGCGGCAGGCCTCAATTTGCTCAGTTTTAGAGCGCCTCGGAATTCATGAGTGCAGCTCTGCAGGTGCATAATTCATTGACCGCCATACGTCACGTCAGCATTTACCGAATACTTGTCCGTTCCAACAGAGGGCAGTAAAGTCGTATTTTTAAAAGCTGATGTGCAGTGCGGTATGACGTAAAGTGTATAAAGTCGAAAAACAAGAATTAAAATTGCTTCCAGGGTGGAGAATATACTTATTGGAATAACAAAACTAATTTTACTCTAAGATGTGTGTCGAACTGGATTCGAAGAGATTACTTTTGCTGGCGCATTACACTTGAACTAAATATTTATTCTACGGGCGGGATCGATGTGGAATGTGCAATGCCTCACTGCTATTGTTACAATATTTTTATTATTGTTTTTGTTGTTATTTTATAAACCATGCATCTTCCACTGGATAGTAACCACGTTTTGTCTAAAAATGACAATTTAACCTGGAGCCAACACAAAAGATTAAATAAGTGGACATATGGATGAATGTGAATTTGTCATCAAAGTGTGCCTATATAATAATAATAATACTAATAATAACAATAATAAAGACCGATGTAATTTCACTTTGTATTGCTGACCCATTCGGATGGAAGAAACTGTGGTTCAGTATTACGAGGGCGCTGCCTCCGCCTATAAAAGCGAGACGCGCCCATCCACTCTTCTGTCTCCCTTCAAGCCACGATGAGCTACGGATCCGAAGTCTTCTCCTCTTCCTCCTACCGAAGGATTTTCGGGGAGTCTCCCCGCTATTCGTCCTCTCCATCTCGGACAGCCATGAGCGTGTCCTCGCGGGGAGGTTACCGAGCCTCCTCCGCATCCCGGAGCCACCTTTCATCCGGGGGCGCGTACGCCCGAAAATCGGGACGCTCCTACTCGTCTATGCCTCTGGAGACCTTCGACCTGGCACAGAGCAGCGTCCTGAACAATGAGTTCAAAATTGTCCGTACTAATGAAAAGGAACAAATGCAAGGTTTGAATGACCGCTTCGCCATGTTCATTGAGAAAGTTCGCAATTTGGAGCAGCACAACAAAGTGCTGGAGACCGAGCTGGTGGCCCTGCGTCAGAGGCAGGCGGAACCATCCCGCCTGGCTGAGCTCTACCAGCAGGAGATCCGCGAGCTGCGCTCCCAGCTGGATGAGCTCAACGGGGACAAGTCCCAGCTCCTCATTGAGAGAGACAGCCTTGACGATGACCTCCAGAAGCTCAGGGGGAAATATGAAGAAGAGTTCCGTGCCCGTGAAGAGGCGGAGGCCACTCTCAAAGCTTTCAAGAAAGACGTGGAGGACGCCACCATGGTGCGATTGGACCTGGAGAAGAAGGTGGAATCTCTTCTTGATGAAATCAACTTCCTGAGGAAGGTGCATGAGGAGGAGGTGGCCGAACTCACGGATATGATCCAGGCTGCTCAAGTGTCTGTGGAGATGGAGGTCGCCAAGCCAGACCTCACCTCCGCCCTCAAAGAAATCCGAAGTCAGTACGAGTCGATGGCGTCCAAGAACCTGCAGTCCGCCGAGGAGTGGTACAAGACCAAGTTCGCCGACCTCTCTGAGCAGGCCACCCGCAGCAACGATGCTATCCGGGCCAGCAGGGAGGAAATGAGCGAGTTTAGGAGGCAGCTGCAGTCCAAGACCATCGAGATTGAAAGCTTGAGAGGCACAAATGAGTCCCTGGAAAAGCAGCTCAGGGAGATGGAGGACAGGCACAGCGTGGAGATTGGAAACTACCAGGTACTGTTCACAGTTTGTTCACAATGTTATTTATCTCCTCATTTCAATGAGAAGAACATGCACAGTGATTCTGGGTCATCAATTTAAACAAAAAAATTGTAAACAAGGTGGAAGCTGTGGCTTACGAGCTCTGTCAGTGGTGCTGCATTTCTCCCAGGATATCTCAGCATCTGCAAGTGACAACGCCCATGTCCTTATGTTCTCTTTCATCATGTTGCAAAACATGTATCCCCTTTAGTTCCGTCTTATATGCTCACAGCTTTTAAATGAACAATGCAATGAAAGGTTACGGAATGTTGCGCAAGGTAAGGACATTGTTGAATACTGGAAAACGCATTCTTTTTTTATTATACCATTGCATGTACCCAAAACTACAGATGTCTCTCGTTGCTTGATAGGATTTAAATATAAATCTATCTTTTTCACAGGATGGCATAGCAGAGTTGGAGAATGAGCTGAGGGCCACTAAAAGTGAGATGGCTCGTCACTTGAGGGAGTACCAAGATTTGTTGAATGTCAAAATGGCTCTCGACATTGAGATTGCAGCATATAGGTAGGAGACCTAACATAAATTTAAAAAAAACTCCACGCCCTCCCTCATTTTGCTGCCTATTTTTGTTATTATCAACCCGCAGGAAGCTGCTGGAGGGTGAGGAGACCCGCATAGGAACAGGGGTCGCCTATCCCAGCCCATCCATAACCTCGGGCGGCGGCCAGAGCTACAACTACCAGTCCCGCATCTACAGCAGCTCTAGCAAGAGCTCCAAGAGGGATGGCAAGGATGAGAGCCAGCCTCAGAGCAAGGCTGGGAGCAAGGTCACCACTGAGGTTTTTGAGGAGACAGTGGTCACCACTAAAAAGGAGGAAAAGCACCAAGATGCCAGTGATAGCTCCCCCAACCAGAAAAACTAGGACCCCATTTTAAGCCTACTAGACCACTAAACCTTATTTGTTTGGTAACTGCCCTTCTTTGATCATTTCCCATACTAAAACAAACCCAGTCTCTTTACACTTACAACATCACAGGAACCTAATGATGGTAGTTTGCCTTCTCATAAACATCTTGTATTAATGTGTTGGATTTGCAAACAGAAGTACAATTTAAGATCTAGAGGTTTGTTTTGTTTATTTCAATTCCCTTAAATAACACAAAATATAACATAACATAACATCCAAAGGAAAGTGTCTTTCCCCAAAGGAAAAGCATTGTAACTCCACTAGTGTCAGCACTCCACGACAACACCGTTCAAAAACTCTACTCACGTTCTTTGTTTGTCATTCTCTCACCATGAAAAAGAAACCCTTAAAACAGCACATGCTAGAACTGTGGTGTTTTCCTGTGTACTACTCAACTCTTTGTTCACACTTGCATCACACGGATGCACAAAGTAGATTATAACTGGTTAAACACAACTCCTCTAATTCAAAGGAAAAAGTGTGCAACCACTTTGCACACTTGAAGGATGTTTTGAACACAACACATGTATACTCCGTTTAACTTATAGGAAAACAGATGATAGTAATAAAAGTAGAAAAATTGTGTTCATTCAGTAGGAAAAACAAAACAAAACTGAGCTACAATAAACCAGCCAGCATGAACAGTATCTGACTTGCCCAAAATGATAAGCTTGTTATATTGCTTAAGCAACTCAAAATTTAAAAAAAAATCACCTCACATAAATATCCTTTTCATATTGGCGCATCCGTTATTTAATGGTGCATGCATGAGAGCAGCACAAAAAGTCGGAGGACAGCCTCAATGGAACACTGCCCTTTCTAATCCTATTGAACAATAACAATAGTTGTAAAATTATAATGGGAAAAAAAAGGAAATGTACTTTAGGTGTGCTTAATTTGCATGGCGTGTGTACAGTAGATGTCAACCTGGCATGGAATCAGCTCCACTGCTCCTTCAGCACAATGATAGAGTTGAGGAGTTTGCCCTTGACTCCCTTCTTCTATCAGTGACCACGCACAAAATCGTCAGGCAAAGCATTCATCGATGATTGTTCTACAAATGATTGTTAACTTTGTAGGATACAGCTTTATAGATTATAAATCTCCCAAAACACAATGAAGATAGGGATAAAAGAGAGGAGGATTCAAAAGGAGTCATTTTTCCTCATTTAAACATACACAGGGAATTGTTTTGTAAATTATGTTTAAGCACAAAAAGCTGATTCTGTCAGATATGCCGTAGTGATTAAAAAAAATGTGTAGCTGCATTTCTCATGTTTCATTGATTATTAAAGCCCATTTTGAACCCACAATCCATGTCACTAAGTCTGAAGACCAAATCTTGAAACGGGAGTTCTAATACAGTACAGCCAATCCAAAAACTCCAGATTTGACTTGTTTAAAATGTGACCTCTCTCTTTCAAACTTTGGCCATGACTGGATTAAAACTCTGTTGTAGTGTGACCTCACCAATAGAAACCTGTTAGAGTGAGCTACTTGTAGCCCACTAATTTTTGCCTGCTTACTGCCAGCTTAATCACAGCAATGTTTTTTATTGTGCAGCCACTGCCCTGACAAGATGCAAGAATGTTCTGGATTGGCTTTCATTCGTGGCTTGGGAACAAATAATATGTTAGTACTGTAGTGAGCGTGTGTTTGTATTGCTATGCAGTGGCCAATCCTAAAAGGACTTCGGAAGAAAATTTTAACTAGCACATATACACCGTTTGTATGCTGCATTCCATAGTAACAAACTTTTATAACCACACAGCAAACCAAATAAACTTTCAAAGGTTGTCCCACCACTGTTACACTTTGAGAAAAAACACACGTGCAGGACCAGGTCATGGCATGACATTACAGTGTGTCAAAAATGTCTAATGCAAGGATCAATTGTCTGCCACAGAATAAATGCTGTAGGATATAAAATGCCTTAAAACACCAGCAGCTTTGTTTGCTCGTGGTGCGGATGATTCTGTCCAGTTGGGTGTTTGCTCATTATTTGTATTTCTATAGCACTACCATGACAATACATGATAAGCTTAGAGATTGAATGTAGTTGATATGTTACTCGCGTTAGTATTTCAACTTGCTATGTATTGCTGTGAGACACTGTATCAATAAAGATTTGACCTTACTGAGGCTGCAAATAGTTCTGTTTGTCTTTTTCTTTTGGCAATTAGTGATTTGGCATTTGCGGGTGCTCAGAAATAAGGGATTAATCGTGAATTTATAGTGCAAAACATTTGGGGTGTTTTAATGATCAATATGTGTTGGTTACTGCTCCCTCATTTTGTTGCCTTTTTGCTATTTAGTGGGGTGCTGTTATTTGCATCCCAAAAGTCTTGTTGTATCAAGTGTTCTTGATCAACTCATCCAGTCTTGTTTATCCAAACATCAACTTCATTTTTTTTCCCTTTAATGCACAAGCAAATTTAAGTGTCGCTTTAAGCCCATAGACAACAAACAGCTGTCTCCTGTTGAGTACTCTATTTTCTTTTCCAGACTCGGGGCAAAGTGCAAAATGTGTATAACAGAGATGATGGATGATCTGCCGTAGTACAACGTGAGGTCGTTTGTGACACAAGCCCTTCTACCACTGGTCAGCAAACTGACGCAACGCCCTACACCTTGAGCATCACAGATCCGTTTGTGATTAGTCCTTACCCCACACCCACCATCGAGTGGGTGGGACAGCCTTGATGTGTGTAGCGCATGTGTGATGCTGGGTGCAGCTCTTCAAAGATTTATACCTCTGCAATGCTTCCAAGCAGACGGTGTGGTAAGGGACTGAAACGCCATGAGAAAAGCTCTGCTGTTCAACAACTGTCTCTAATTTGCTTAAAAATAAAAAGTACGCAAACTTTATAAACCTCACAACCACCCAAATAGCTGATGCCTTGTATAAAATGTTTGATCTCATATAGGATATTCTGGGATTATTTTGCGATTCAAAAATGGTGCAGGAACACCGGCCAAACACTGGCCGTCTAAACCCACTGCAATCACTGTACATTGCAGTTAAAAATTCCTCCTGTGTGTTGTTACATTTATTGCAGTCCGTCTTTTGATAACTCAGACAAGAAATGCTTCTATATGACCAATCCCTTGATAGCATTTAATTCAAACCTTCTTTCCTACAGTCTGCCTTTTGGTAGCTAATGTTGACTGTGTTCATGAAGAAGCAGCTTCTATGGTCAGTTGAGTGCTAAGTCTCGATGTGGCAGAATTGGTGAACTTGAGACTCAGGCACAGTTATAAATTCTCCTGGTCATGTGTCTTTTAAATGCATATACTCTGCAAACATTAAATGGGAATGTGTCTTTTTAGGTCTTAAGGCCATGTTGCATGCTCTGTGCAGCAATATGTCTCTCTGTGTTCCAGCTGGTCTCTCAGTTGTTGTTGGTGTTCATGAGACAGGTTAATACATCACAGCATGTATTGCAATGAGCAATATGAGTGGATAGACAGTTTCAGTTGGGCGCCCGACAGTGTTTTCACACTATCAATGGGAAACACCTTGATTACTTGTTGCCACTAGAATAAGGGAACTAAGTTTCTACAGAAAAAAAAGTCTTTCAGTATATCATTTTTTAAGGGTAATATTACAGAATTCATTTAATATGTGTATTCACAAAGCACACAAAATATTTCAAAAACTGTAACAAGCAATTGTAATGCAGATAATGTAAATGGAATACAATTACAATATAACAAATAGAAATGAATGTAAAAGCAGAACCTTTCAAAGCATTATTCATAAGAGCCATCATGTTATTTGACTGAAGGACAGATCTTAAAACTAGTATCTGTATTTTTGTCAGTCATCAAAGTGTTAATTTCCTGCTGTTGCCTTGGAATCCGTTGCTAGCATCCCTTCTGCTCTGGCAGCGTTAGGGAGTGACGGCTGTGAGAGATGTAGTGTGACGTGGGGCTTGGTGCACAAACACAAAAAGGAGGCATGTGCTTGACAAACACATTAGACAGTCGCTAAATGTTTACCTTACTTGACAACCCCCCCCCCCTCCCCCCAAAAATACAACAAATCACCTCCTCCCAACGATTTTCTTGCCTGGCTGAAAGTGCTGCATCATTTTGAAGCAGGGCGTATGATGCGCCTTGTTAACCAAGCCATCACAGTTCCCCTTTTTTTTTTTTTCCCCTTTGGACTAATAATAGCAAAGCCAGCAGAGCCATCCAAACAGGCTGACTGGTGGAAGGTTATTTTCCCCGGAGAAAGGCTTTTCTCATCCTGATTCCTGACCTTTGGAAGAGATTCCCTATAGATATTGTGGCATGCTATGAACTTCAATAAGAAGAATACAATTAAAATTTTAGGAATGACAGTTTCTCAGATCTGTAAATTGAACTATAGGACCACCAATTGCACTTGAATTTGTTTTGTTGTGGGGAAGAATTAAAATTACTTTTTTTTTGTGTGTGTGTGTGTGTTTCTGGTCAAAGCTGCACTGACGGTGTATGTATTAATTTCAAATCAGTTTCAGTTTTTTGTACTTTCACCCCTCTCTGGCTTTACAAAATCATTTAAACTAAAATGAGATGTTACTAATGTGCTACTTTAGGTACACTGCCTGCTAGAAGTATTAGAACATAAGAACATTCATTCATTCTATGAGCCGCATATCCTCACAAGGGTCGCGAGAGTGTTGGAGGTGATCCCAGGTGTCATCGAGCAGGTGGAAGGGTTCACCCTGAACTGGTAGCCAGCCAATTGCAGGGCACATAAACATAAACAACAGTCGCACTCACAATCACTCCTAGGGACAATTTAAAGTGTCCAATTAATGTTACATCTTTTTGGGATGTGGGCAGAAACCAGAGCGCCCGGAGAAAACCCAGGCAGCCACGGGGAGGTCATGCAAACTCCACACATGCGGGGCAGGGATTTGAAACCTATCCCTGTCTAGACAGTGACAACCTTGTTTAGTGCCTCCATCCATTAATTTTCTATACTGCTTATTCTGTTCAGGGTCACAGGTGCCAGATGAGTGAGAGGCAGTGCCTCTCAATTAGTCACAAAGCTATAAATTAGAGACAGACATCGACCATTTACACTCACATCCTCAAGACGGGCAATTTGGAGCTTTCAATTTGTACAGTCCATGTTTTTGGAGTGTGGGATTAAGCTGCAGAAAGGTTATGGATCACTCGGCCCATTTGGTGGTGATGTTGCTTCTGCCGCTGCCTTATCCATAATAGAGCAGTTGAGCTATTCCAGGATCTTCTGTTTGAGCTGCAGACTATGACACAGCATTTTAGAGCTGAAGATAACTCAAAGACTAAAATTGTGATATATTTGACCCAAACCTTCAAGGTTCAGAGTGTGATTAAATTTGAAAAACAAAATACCTTATAAAAACTATATTATATCAAAAGATCAAAGCTCAGTGCAGCAGGTACAGTGTGCAATGTGAGCTCCCTGTCCATCTATTCTTCCTGCTTCAGCTATTTTAATGTTCTGAAATATTGAAGTGACTTAATCAATGTCTTGGCTCTTTCTGCAGATTCATCTTGTGAATTAAACAAGAGATTCTATTATTAGCTTTTATGTGGAAAAATTCTACATCACCATGATCACTAATTTCCTGTGTGTCTGGACAGATGTGAAACTGGTTGAGGTCAGAGACTGTCACCCCCTCTCATTAATCTTCCCGCTGCAAGTAATTCTTCATAAAGAAAAAGAATGTTCATAAAGCAATGTACAGTATTGGAATTTCTCTGTGCTGTTTGACTCCATGAGTGAGGGTCAGTCAACTTAAGCATTCACTTCAGAGGAAAATTAAGTCTTGTTTACCGCTGGTCAGGAAGAGACCTTACTCAGATGGTTCTTTGACTGATTGAAGCAGATGTGCAGGGGAGATGAACCCAGGGGAACACTACAATAGAAGAGGGTTAATTATATCCCTGTTTAACCGTGATGATTGATTTTTCAAGATCCGAGCAGGTCAGCAATCATTTGGGCAAAATATAACGGGTCACCTTGGACAAAAGGACAACTGCAATGAAGTACTATATTATATGCTTCATCCCAAGGAACAAGCTAAAAAGTCTCAAAATTCTATTCTATTAACAGCGCAAATGTATACATTTCCTACCTATATGCTTAATTGTGTTACAGTGTAATTGGACAGGAGCAGGAGAAAGGATTTAACATGGAAAGGTGAGAGGACGCGAGAATAATCATATTACAAAAGCCGTGCCAAAAGCAGCAATATTGATATTGTGTAATGGGGAATGATGTATACAGTAGGATGAGTAATAATATAATACCTAATGAGAATTTGCCACAGTTTGCTACACCTCTGAAATAACAGACATGTGCCAAACCTTCTTACTTTGTGTTGGGAAACCTGCAGTACACTGAACAGATTTTTTAAAAGATTTTCATGTTTTATTATTGCATTCGTTGAGCTTTATAATTAAATACATCTTAATGCCTGCCAGACTTAAAAAGGGAATTATTTTATCAACATGTTTAATATTGTTTTTAGCATTCCAACCAGCAATCATTTGGGCAAAATATAACGGGTCACCTTGGACAAAAGGACAACTGCAATGAAGTACTATATTATATGCTTCATCCCAAGGAACAAGCTAAAAAGTCTCAAAATTCTATTCTATTAACAGCGCAAATGTATACATTTCCTACCTATATGCTTAATTGTGTTACAGTGTAATTGGACAGGAGCAGGAGAAAGGATTTAACATGGAAAGGTGAGAGGACGCGAGAATAATCATATTACAAAAGCCGTGCCAAAAGCAGCAATATTGATATTGTGTAATGGGGAATGATGTATACAGTAGGATGAGTAATAATATAATACCTAATGAGAATTTGCCACAGTTTGCTACACCTCTGAAATAACAGACATGTGCCAAACCTTCTTACTTTGTGTTGGGAAACTGCAGTACACTGAACAGATTTTTTAAAAGATTTTCATATTTTATTATTGCATTCGTTGAGCTTTATAATTAAATACATCTTAATGCCTGCCAGACTTAAAAAGGGAATTATTTTATCAACATGTTTAATATTGTTTTTAGCATTCCAACCAGGTGCATCGTATTCAGAAGTGTAACGTGTCAAAAAGGCTCCTCAGTGTGGTGCTGTACACCTCTGCACCTCTGCAAACTCCAAAATTCAAAAATAAATTTCAAGTCAGTACCTCTTACAACATTTGGCATTTGTATTTTTTATGCAAAGCCAGAATATGCTATACACCTCTATTATAGTCAATATCAAAATTGGCGGACTTGAACATTGTTTTTATTCAATTGTATTTTCTTCTTGACACGAATATTTTCCACATTGGAGGCAAAGACACAGCAGGGAAATTCTACCGCCGTGCAAAGTGCATTATGCGGTCAGAATTGAGGAATCGAAACGACCTGCCTCCAGAGGTCAGTTTATTGACAAATCTCCACATACTATAAGGACTTCAAACATGCACACCCACACCTGAGACAGTAAGTATGGGGATTGCAGGCGGGGGAGGTGTTAGTCATGCACCTCCTCTTTCATCATTCTCTCTTTTATTGGGAGGTGGACAAATACACATAAAATACAAATACAAAGATGCAATCTCTGTTTGTGCTGCTGCACGCCCGAATTACAATTCTGGACTGATCGATCTCTGGCAGTGATTGATTAGCAAGCAAATACATGTCTGGGCAGATTTGGAGACGATGCAGTGGTGTCATCACAGCACCATTCCAAGTGTGTACTGTGGGCCTCCACTTGGGTGTCCTCCAAGGACATCCCTGCCTATGTGCTGTTTTGCTTAGTGTAGCTTTCTCAAAAGAGATGTCCGCATGCGCCAGAGATTTCAATAGGTCTTTGGCCAACACTCGAGGATTTTGCTGCGCTTCACTGAGAATTCTGACCTCTGCCCTTCAGTGATCTTTACAAGATGGTCACTTCTAGGAAGAATAGAAACTGCTGGAGTTACTTGACTTACTTACAATCCATCTTTCCATGGAGTGATTAACATCAAGGCTTTTAGAGATACTTTTGTCAACATTTCCAACCTCATGAAATTAGCAATTCTTAATTGGAGAAAATAGCATTGACTGAAATCTGCAGTTCCATCACTTTGATTGTTCGTTATTTTATGTAGAGATGGTTCATCACAGTGTTGGTGACCAGCCATGAGGAGATGGAACAGCTAGGTCCCGGAGACTCAATTGTGCACTTATTGCTTTGCAGTTTACCACGGATTCCACTACATTCCCTTCTGGACTGTTATATTCTCATAGGATCACTTAAGCTTAAGTTAAGTTCTGACATGGCTTTCTATGGATGAAATGTGGACACCAAGCAATTTCGGAGCAAGTTTGAGGCATATTGAGCACTGATGCCTTGGCCTGGCTCCAGAGTTGGTGTAAGTGCAGCGGTGCATATGTATACTGCCGATTAATACAGTAAGTTATATCAGTTTTCTTTCAACAAGTAACTAATGAATCCATCTCATGTAGGAAACATGCAAAAATGCCCATTATTCAATTTCACACTGGAGTAAGAATGCTTGCGAACTCGCTCACTCACTCACTCACTCACTCACTCACTCACTCACTCACTCACTCACTCACTCACTCACTCACTCACTCACTCACTCACTCACTCACTCACTCACTCACTCACTCACTCAACATTAAGCATTACAAACTTAACTTGGGACTACCTCCAATGTGTCTTATGCCCAATTACATATTGTCAAGATTCATCCAACATCTGCATCTTCATCTGCCAACTAGGTTTCTCATATGCACCATGACTGTAGTAGGAACTTTTTTTTTTTTTTTTTTGACAGTTTAATCATCTTGCCGGGCAGCTATGGCAATCATGGACAGTCACGTCTGCCTACCTACTTGTTTTGTCCATGGAACTTAGTGTAAATTTACTGTATGTAGTCGTAGATGGTTACCCTTTAGACAGGTCATCAGCTTTGTATGTTCAGACAAACATTTTGCACCCTGTGAATGTTTAGAGTATCTAAAAACTAAAGATATAGTCAGTTGTGTTCTGCAGACTGGGTTTGTCTTTTTCTTGTTTTATTTTATTAAGAATTTCTGGAGAAATCCTTTCCAATTCTTTTTTCTTGCCACTGTAAATATAATTGGAAAAATTGGTTAACATTTTGGGGCAGTTGTTGTTGAATGGGTATCCTCAGTCTGCAGGTTGCGTAACAAAGTGGCAAAAGAGTGATGAAAGTGTTGTATCGGGCATAATTGAAGTCTTCATTCAATGAAAAGGATTCATTGCAACTAACAATCCAGAGGAAACCAAACACTGCAACATTCTCATGGATCCTAAATTAATAAATTGTAGACAACATTTTATATTATCCATCCATCCATCCATTTTTCTAACGAGTTATCTTCACTAGGGTCGCGAGCTACAGGAGCTTACCCCAGCTATCTTCGGGCGGTAGGCGGGGTACAGCCTATACTGGCCAACACCCAATCACGGGGCACATAGAAACAACCATTCACACTCACATTCACACCAATAGGCAACATGGATCCTTCAATCAACCTACGACACATGTTTTTGGACTGGAGTGCCTGGAGAAAACCCGCCCAGGCATATAGAGTACAAATAACCTCCACACATGGAGGGCTGGGAATTGATCCCCAGCCCCCAAAACTGTGAGGCAAATGTACTTACCAGTCGTCCACCATGCCGGTGTAGCTTGCATTATGTTGCAACACTTTTATATGATTTCCTAACAAAAGTGACCCATGTATAACTCCCTTTCTGTTCAACTAATAATTTTAAATTCAAGACATAGATGTGCCTGAACAAAATTAGATTAAGTGCCTACGCTTTTCAAGATATCAGCCTAAAGGGATCTTCAGTGACAATGCGATCACACTAGATGTGTGTTTTGGTACTTGCCACGGCACTGGAGATTATTATCACTTTACTAATTGAGACGGCAGAATGTATTTTATTTTCAGAACTTGAAGCAATGATTAGCGATGGACTGCTGCTGATTTGCCTCGTTCAATCTAACCTGCTTGTCATGGATGAGTGCCAGGTAATTACAAAACATTATTTAAGAGTTTTCTGGCGCTGTGATTTTGTAACACATTTATTCCCTTAAAGGGAACACTGGGATTAACAGAGCTGTTGTTTCCTGAATTAATGTGAGGACAGTTATGCATATTGTATGCCTGATTTCATTAATCACCTGTCTTTATTGATTGAAGGCATTGCGATAGGGTGAGCAACTGAGTGGAAAAAAAACCCCTTCAGATAGAAGATGAAGTGCCACAATTTATTATGGGGGCGTGGCACAGATGTGTCTTTGCAATCATGACAAAGACAAAAATCCTCCATGACGGAACATTGCAGCAAAACCTTTTTTTCTTGTGCACCCTATGGGTGCATGTTTTGGGAAAAACCACATAACCCATAAACCCATTAATGAATCAATCACAATGTTCCTCTGTATGAATGGACAGAATTCTGCTGAAAAATAAAATCCCAACAAGCTTGCAGAAAGTCTTCCCAGAAAAGTTGAAGTTGTTGTTGCTATTGCTTTAAAGACGAAGTCCATATTGTCTTTTATTTTCACCTTCTGCAGTTGCAATGGTCATGTGTCCGATGACACTGGCACAACATATGCATTGAAATGTGACTGAGGACCTGACTTTTTTAAAATTTAATCTAATTTATTTATATCTTTTCAGAAATTTTGTTTGAATATTTAAGATAAGAAACACGCTTGCTACCCTAACTCGTACTGTTTTCTTCGCACTACTTCAACAATAGTCCCGTCGCGTCTCATCTCCATGACTACAGCATGGGTGTGTTTGCTCCCTCTCTTAGCCATCACTAGTCTTCCATCTCCTGAACTCTGACTGCAGTTGTGCTCCGCCTTCTGGCAGTGTGCCCAAAGCCTCATCTACTGGATCCCTATAAACACACAAACAGCTATTGACCAACGACAAAAAACCATGCTTTTCATTACGTTGACAAGGCCATAATTCAAAATGAGATTAAATGGCAAGGGAAAAAGCTATTTGTCAAACCTTTTCTGTCTGATCATCTGCTCAAATATGTACCTACCACAATTATGGGGCTAAATGGAAGTGTGAGCATCCCTATGAAGTCGTTGGTCTGGGTGCAAGCTAACACCACACACTTAGTAAGATCGATGGACCCAGATGAGCGATTAATTAAAGAGTAGTTTAAATATTTCAATGATCTGCCTAGCAAATGGGGAGGGATTTTATATTACTGATCTATGTACACAGACCAACAGCAACATGTTGGAAGGTCTGCCTTGCCCGTTTTGTTGACACTGCCATGATTAATTCAGCATTTTAGTAATGTAGTCATTACAGGACTGATCAGAATTTAAAACAAGTATAACTGGCGGAAGGAGAGAGAGAGTCAGAGGAAGGATGGTAGGTCTTGGTCTTGGTGAATTGATTGGGAGAGGGATGAATCAAGCTGAAAGTTAGGAGATGAGAGTGCGAGGGTGCAGACAGACGCAGATTTTGACCACGGTTCATTTAAACACATAAAGAAACAAATGTGCTTTCCATCTTTTGGTTCAATTAGATAATTAAGGAATGGGGTGAGCTGGGATGTCACTGTGTATTGTGTGATTGGGTATTGGATCTAAGCCCCATCAAAGATAGCAAGATTGTCTAGTAACTCACTAATTGTCTGCCCACCCCTCACCCCCTTATAATTACATGCTGTCTTGGGTTAATGACAACCCAGGCGCATGGAAATATAATGCTGACCGCTTTGATATAAAGTCAGGTCCAGGAAAATCTTGAATTCGCTAATATGCTTGTACATTCTCTGTGTGACAGTCCCTCTTTTCCATTTTACCAGTCTGTGCATGTGCGACCACACGTCTGTCTGCCAGAGGAGTTGCTCCCCGAGGACATTCCCATCAGGCCGTCCACCTGCCCCTCCCTCTGGTGACAAGGAATGGCTGGAACAAAGGAAAACGCCCTCCGTTTGTTTTGGCATGTCATAGGCAATAATCTTTGCTTTATTGTGGAATATAATGTAAAAAATGGGGCAAATATGTTTGAGAATTAATTTAGCTATTGTCCTTCACTTCCATGACAATTGGCAATGAAATCAGTAAATCTTTTTTCAGTCCATAGCATCCCCATTCAACTCAGATTAATGGATAACCTTCAAGATAAAGGTGCTCTCAGATTAACTACACAGCAGATCAGGACTCACTTCAGGTTCTATAAATGTTCAGAAGTTGTGCCAATCTTTATCGGCTACTTTATTATCTTGAATGTCCTTCAATGTGTGTCCTCCTAGCAGCGGTGGGCAGTAATGTGCTACATTTACTCTGTTACACTTACTCAAGTAACATTTTTATAAGTTGTACTTCTCAGATTACTTTAAATGCACCATTCTTTTTACTTCTACTTAATTATTTATGGGAAAAAGGATCCTTTTAATCTGTTACAATGCTGTTCCTGACAATTATTTATTCATTCTTGTTTATGCGTGTCTATTTTTAGACTCCATCTTCGACGCAGGTATGGGGCGCCCGTTGCACCAATCGACCAAGATTGCTAATGTTATTCGACTCCAAATCACCAATGGCCATGTACGTAACCTTCACAAGCCAATCAAAATGACAAATTTTTCACCAATCAGTTGACACAAGGCAGTGAATTTTTATTTTGCAGACTTCAAAAAACAACAGCTCTATCATGCAGTTATTAAATTGCGACTGTCCTAACTTGGAGATTTCAGCCCACTTCTAACTTGAAAAAACACCTTGCAATAAGTCGCAGATGTTTCTATTGTTGTTTTAGCAGTGGGTATGGCAAAACCAATGGTGATACACACACACACACACGCACGCGCAAACACACGTGCACACACAATCACTAAGTGTCATAGACCAGCGGCATGGGGGCAGAACCAAATGCAGGACTTCCAGGCAAAGGCATATTGTTCAGAGTGGTTTTATTCCAAAAACAGGTCAATACCAAAAGGGAGTCCAAAACGCCCAGCTCGGCAAGATCCAAAATACATGAAACGAGGTCCGATGACTATGAGGCAAACGAAGAAGCATAACAAGATCAAACTAAAATGGCACAGACTCGCTGTGACAAAGGATTGCTCTACGCTAGCCTACGCACCGTAGCGGAGTATCTCAGACTGCAGTGAAGCATGCGCAACAAACTAGCAAATGCTGATGACACATGTACCACTTAAGTATACTTAGTTCATTAGAGTCCCAAATGTGACACAGCTGTGACAGCTGTCCGAGGTGCGACTGCGCAGAGAAGTGGCCTGGCCACGCCCCTCACAGGAAGCGCCACCCACGGCCGTGGCTAGACCAAGGCCATGGCACTAAGTCTGTTCAGTAAACAGCTTCTTGATGAAGTTATTCAAGCGAATAAAACAAATAATATTTCGGCACTGCATTGTATGTGTTGTTGGTTTTTGGGCAGTTAAAAATTTAAATGGTGGTTGACTCATATATTCTTCTTCTTTTTATTATTACAGTATTATTATTATATTTTTTTCATGTTTATGGTCCGATTTAAAAAAAATAATTGGAAGTTAATCTTTATTCTAGTACTTTTTTCATTGAGTACTGTCTTATTCTTACTCAAATAAATATTTGGATCACTACTTTTTACTTGAGTCATTCAAATTGAGTTTTTCAAAAGTAACAGTACTCATGAGTATTTTTATATATTTGCCAACTCTACCTACCTCTGCCCACTGGTTATTCACACAACAAAGCCTCCTCCCTGGTAGAAGTGAAAAATAATTCATCATCAATCTAATTTGTATTTATTCATTTATGTATCCAAACATTTACTGTAGAACACAATGACTGCTACAACTAGCCATTTGATATCAGGACCCACAGTTACGAAATACATATTTGAACAGACACATACATACAAATGTGTTTTCATAAATATGAACAGAATTATTTTTGCTAAGCTTTGGCTTTAATTGCTTGTGAATTTTTTATACTGTTGATTTGGGTGCAGTCATTTTGTATCAAACTTTTAAACTTAAACAGGAGAGGCCAAACAATTATCTCCACGACATCTTTGTCTGTGAGTGTATGCATGTGCCTCTCTGCGTGCCAGCATGTTTTTGTCAACATCATGATGACTGTATATTATTGTTTCCTTAAAATATACAATTAAAACAAAACGTTACATGTTATATTGACCCATCTGTGTAGATTAATAAAGTAGGGTGGCAACAGGGGTGCTCTAAACCATACAAACGCTCCCCCTGAAATACCAAGAGTACACCAATAGCACCCCAAAGAAAATTTGACATTGATTTACTTACTTTTTACTAGTGATTGGAACAATCCATCATAAATGCATAATCAAATCTAATGATGTAAATCTGCAACAAAGCTGAGACACTGACATTATCTACTATTATTGGTACCTGGTCCAGAAATAGAACAGAATCATCCAACACATGATTTTTGAATCAAATGAGTCATAAGTCATGTTCTAGATTGTTAGATGTTGTCACGGTTAATACACTAAATGCCGGTGCAATTTTTTTCCTTTAAGAGGATGTGAAATTAATTTGCGTCTTTTTACCAAGTACACTAAATATGTCGATTATGTAAATACCAAGCGCCGTCTTCGTATTCGCCATATTTGTTACTTCGTAATAAAACCTTTAGCCATTTCTAACGCTGCATCATGTAGTGAGCCATCAAGCTATGCTTACAAACCCAAAAATGTTCTTCCATGAACTGTTGCATGTTTTGCTATTATGTTTATGTTATTTAGCAACAGTGTCTCTGTTGTGGTGAACACACAGTGACTTGATACTAGTGGCTAGTCTCTATTAGCTGCTAACGGGTTTGTGCAACGGTTTTGGGTCCATCCAGTATACCACAGCCTTCCTCCATGCACTGTGCGTAGATCCACACAACAGAGACATTTCATCGAAGGTTGGCTGTCCATTACGTTCGCTACCCTGCAAGCTAACAAGCGAGCGAGCGAGCGAGAAAAGGCGCTTGCTCGACTGCGGCAGTTGTAAAAAAAAAAAAAAAAAAAAGTCAGGGCTCTATTTAGGGCCCCATAAAGGCTTGGGTGGGCACTCCCTCCATGGATGCAAGTATATCCATGTTTAGACAGCGTATGAGCCCTCCCACCAAACAATGGCTGCAACAAAAAATGATGCATTGTTCATACAATCCCGATCAAATGTTTGAACACAGCTTTGCTGTTCAACAGCATGACAAAAATGTGTCCAAAATTTTCATTTATGATAACCTTTGTTACTTTTTGTATGTTTTGAATAAAGTTGTGCTTTCTGAGATACTCATAAGAGATACACCACAACCATGTAGGAGAAGCCTCACTTGTCTTCCCAGCAATTGCAAGGCCTTCCACTTGCGTCCCTTGTGTGAGACCAACGGAGTCGACAACCTTCGTGCAGAATCCACTTCTCCAGTTAGGTCAGTACTGAATAATGCAGACCCCCTTACATTTCTTCACCCAAACAGAAGAGCTCTTGGCCTTGTGCTCTGCCTTCACACCCATCATTCTGCTTGGGTGCGCAACAGCCTCTAAGATGACTGAATGGATACACATATGCAGACACACAAGAGCATGACTGCCTTTATTTTTTTAATACTGCATGACTGAGAAAGAAACTGGCAAACCAGACGAAAATTATAAAGTAACCCTTCTTCAGAATAACTTAATCTCATTGAAAGGTTGCTTTACATTTTGCACTGATTTGCTGCATCATACCTCAATTTTCAGCATTTTATTTGCCCGCATTGTCTGAGGCTACCACACCTTCCACATGGCATCGCCTCCGAGCTGCCTCACACCCTCCTTTCTGACCCGCACCCGCCATGCAGCTTCTCCCCACCACTTCATTCTCTACCTCTTCTCTACATCTTTTCCTCCCTCCTCTCTTCTACGTGAGCAGTTTTCTACCTCTTCTGAGAGTCACACCTCATGAATTATTTACACCTGCATCCCCGCTGGGGACTTGCGCTGCACTCCCTGACCGTTTACAGCTGAAAGAAATGCAGCCAGAGAGTATTTCCCCAAAAAGGCAAAAAAAAAATCCACCTTCTAAAATGTGCTTTTATGCTGAATACATTGACAAAGGATAAAATATGAAGAGAAACATGACTAAGTGGGGGTGATTCCTATAGTTTGATTGCTATCTTGTAGGCTCCGTGGAAGACAACCAGGATGGAGATAAAAAAGGATAACAGTGCTGAAAAATACACACCGCACAATTCAATAGCAATGTCGATAAATTGTAATTGGTACACAAATGAAAGCTTTATTAAAAGAAAATACCAAAAGAAATGTAATTTTAAGTAACCTTCGACCGGCAGATGTGTCCCGCACCACTTCTCAGAGCTGCAAAATATAACAGAAAACAGAAAATCCTGTAGACCTGCCACGCCCGACCCTGTGCCCTTTCTGCATCCTTACTCACTCTTTTGCCCAGCTGTATTTTACACCTCACAGCAATGCAATATCTATTATTCTCTCCATTCGGATATACGGTACATTTCGTTATTGACCCTGGCAGCCATCTTATAGAGAACATTCTCTATTAGCTAGAGGGAGCACTTCTGATGTACGTTAAATGTGTAAACACAAGAATAGCTTCTTAATTTGAATAACTGAGGCATAATAATGCAGCAATGGGTGGTAGCGGCATCTGCATAATTCTAATTTGGATGACTGAATTCTATAGAAAGACATAGATACATAGATTGGGATGAATTTCAAGAAGGAAAAAGTGTCAGCGCGCTATATTTCTCATACAAAGCTGCGTGTGTTGGGTAAAACCACACCCTGCTGCCTCCTGAAAGAGAGATAAATCCAATGAAGTCACCAGTGAGGTGTAAAAGGAAGGGACGAATGAACGTGCGTCTCTCACCTCCTCCCCCGCCCATTTCATTATTTTCATGAAGACCACGTGAGCAGTTTTACATAAGGTTGAAGAAGACTGCTTGATCAGTTTTTAAGCCATATTCACAATCCAGAACATCTAGTTTTAGCTCCTATGACATTTTACCCCTCAAAATAAAAATCTGAACATGTTGATTTAGATTCATTTTGCCTACATATAGTACACAAAGATGTAACAAACACCCTTTTACCTTTCTGTAGGTTATGTGTTTGCTGATGTGTTCTGGACAGCAATGTGTGGTATGTGCTCTGTTTTACGAATATCTTGATTTGTTTAACGAAAACAGTACAAGAGTAGAGAACAATGGATAAAAAAAAAAGATTTCATATACATCTCATATCATGCTATTCTTGACTCATTTGTACCTTTTTATTCAGATTTAGGTATTAAAAAGCCCCTCAAACTGTCCGTCTTTTCTCTATTATATGATGTTCAATAAACAGAGACTTCATCATTTTTTCTAATTAAATGGGCAGCACTGAAGAGGGATTTGTTAGTGCTGACCACACCCTGAATTGCTGATGTTAACGTGCCTCCCACACAGCAAACCCCCCTATCTTATCTGCACACTGAGGACCCCCTGCAATGTTATACAACATCCTTCCGTTTGTACTGACCTATTTTGTCCCAGAGTATGAAGTTTTAAAAAAAAAGATCTTAAGAGAAAATAGTTCAAATAAAACAAGGCTGATGTAATATAACCCTGAATAGGCCTGCAAATATGAAGAATTTGTAGTAGGATACAAGGTGCCTGTGATCACATTTTTAGACATCTCACCCAAGATATTTGCATTTGATACAGACTGATACAAAAAAAAATCAAGCACGCTGAATCAAGTTAATGCACAACCCTATTATGGAAATTAACTTGCTATACTGTAATACATATTTGAACATTAAGATTCATTTGAAAAAAAAAAGGTTTCTGAGAGTGATATTGAAAAGGGTGAATTGTGTTTTACGAAAAGGATGAAAGGCAGATTCACACCAGGGAAATGTTTCATTATTTTTTTAGATGTGAATGAAGAATCCGCCTTTTTTTCTTGGTTGTAACATGTTTGACCATTATAGAAGGTCATTGTGTTAAGGCTCTGAGGGAGGGCAGGGGTGATGTGAGATTAAACTGCCCACACCTGGTATGAAATGGTACCGTGAAAGGAAGGCAAAACTCCATTTTTAGTGTTTCAATGTTATGATCATACATTATATTACATTATTATGAAGTAAATACCACCCCAGCATATATGTACTCCAATTATTAGGTCCCTGAACTGGAAATTACATGAACTGATCATTGGGAAATATGACAATTCATTAAGCAAAACAAATTTATTCATATAGCACATTTCATACACAAAGTAACTGAATGTGCTTTACACAATTAAGATGATTTTGATACAGAGATAAAACATTTAAAAACAATAACAACGACAATATACACATAAAAAAAAGAAAAGTACAATTAAAAACAGTGTACAGTGCAAAAAATATTAAAATTGTAAATACTCCAAAAAGCATGAGAAAAAAAGAAGAGTTTTCAACCAGGATTGTTCACTTGCAATCAACTCGTGTGTAATTCACCATATTGCAGGACTATTCGTGTTTTCAAATTCTATAATTTATTCCGAAAGAAAAACAACATCGCTTTTAAACACTTAACACGAAGTTAACAAGAATTCATCCATCGGGTTCTATTCCTAACTATCGGTCAGTCACTCACGTTCATTGATTATAAATCAGGTAACTGCTTTTAGGAAAATTGAATTTTGAATCATGCTTGTTGTACTGTTCTTTCTCCATGTTAACGTGCGTGCTCAGTGTAGAACGCAGAATTAACAGCCAGTCAAAGTCTGTTCAAGAGCAGAGTGAAACTGTAAAACACTGAGAAGAAATATACAGCACTTGGTGAGTTGTCAACTAAACCTGTACATCAATAAAATGTATGAAAATAACAATCTAAACTAACAGTGTTCACCTATTGAAAATCTTATTCATTTATGAACAGGTATTACATTTAATAGGTAGGTTAACATAAAAATCCACACTTATAGCTCAAAAGCCAGCCTGACATCTGACATAAAGTATAATGAGCAGAGTAGCTAATAAGTAGGATATGCACGAAATCAAAATGAACGGATTTGCATTCCCATACAACATGCACCAACATAAACATCAAAGATTGGGCTCGCGCATCACAACAAACTTACAGCCAATGCTTTCTGGAGGCTAGCGTACACGAAATGATGGCCAACACTACGATAAACTTGCATGTGCGTTCTGTGGCTGCTTTGTTTACACGAGGGAAAATTCGATCTTCTCTCTAAGTGTACTCAGCATGAACGAATGGGTGCTGCCACCCAGAGGTCAGATGCGAGATTACTGATTAACGCGTGAAAATTATAATAAAATATGCAAAACAGAAAAATACCTCATGACATCTTGCAGAGAGCAAGACTTGCTGTAATTCACTTCTGTCTGTTGAGTTCTTTTAACACCATGTGTACGTCAATGTCAACGTTATGCTAATACGATATGGTCTTTATATCGATCTATCCACGCCTATGCTTAGCGCCACAACACCACAGACGTAAAAAACATAGCTCTTACTATCGGTACTAAATTTCCCATTTTCAGTAATTTCCTTCAAACGCAAACAAAGTATTTATAATTAAATTCACGTCAGTGTCTGTTTTCATGTTGTAAAGCCATCGCAGCACGTGATCACAGCTGCACCGTGACGTATTAGAATCTTAGCCAATCAGATGGCCCATGTAGCACATCGAGGTTTAACTTTTCTGTAACATTGCGCATGCGCAGTTCATTTTGAAAATGGCGGCCCTACAAGGCGGTATGGCCGACGCTGTGGAAATAAAGGACATTAAAACAGAAACACCCGTTGATGCCGTCGTCAATAACAATACGAATGACGGCAGGGTACTTTCTGCGTCCCCCGGGTCCGGTGGTTCGGTAGGAAATAACAAACCCGCGACAGGAGCTCTGGAGGAAAAGCAGACATTGCTGGCAATTCTGCAATTCCTTAAAAAGAACCAGCTATCCGAGTCTGTCGACATTTTGCGTCGTGAAGCTGGATTACCCCAGGAGTTGTTCGATTTGAAGGAGGGTGATGGGTCCTCAGGTTCTGGAGGTGCAACTGTGACTGTGGAAGGAGGAGGTCTGGATACCAACTCTCTACTCAGCCGAGTGACATCCTCCTCTGGAGCCCAGGCGCCAGTTAAAGGTACGCTGGAACTTTGTACATGGAGAATACTTTGAATGTTTTTTTTCCTCATTAATCTACTAAACGATAAAAGGTGTGATGTAATATTTTATACTTGTTGTTTTTGCAAGCCCCTTAAATATTTTGGCATTATGCGCATTCCTTTTGCCTTCAAAGGGGATATCTTGTGCCGTTTGTTTTCTCTGTACAGCACAGGAAGTGATTGGAAGTGATCCATCAATTTTCCTTACGGCTTTTTTTAGTCGGGAGAACATGCAAACCCCACACAGGCGAGGCCGGATTTGAAACCAGATCCTCAGAACTGTGAGACGGATGTGCAAACCAGTTTTCCACACTCATGTCACTCACAATCGGATACGATGTTTCAAAAATGTCAACTCTGCTTTTAATGTAATAAAAATGTCACCATCTTATCATGGCCCCTTTTAGAAGCCAACGTTGTCCTCCAATTACTACAATTGTGTTGTACCATATCGTGAACACTTACAGAATTAGTTGAGCCTTTATAATAATAGAAGGACAATAGTTATATCTGAGTGGCACGGTGGCTCAGATGGTAAAGTGTTTGCCTCACAGTTCCGAGGACTTGGATTCAATCCCGTGTGGGGTTTGCATGTTTTCCCCGTGCCTATGTGGGTTTTCTCCGGGCACTCCGGTTTCCTCCCACATCCCAAAAACATGCAACATTAATTGGACATTCTAAATTGCCCCCTCAGTGTGATTGTGAGTGCGAATCTTAGTTTCTATTTGCCCTGAGATTGGCTGGCGACCAGTTCAGGGTGTACCCTGCTCCCTGCCTGTTGACAGTCGTGAGGATAAGCGGCAAAGAAAATGGCTGGATGGATAGTTATGTCTAATATTCTGCCACTTCAAAGCTAATAATACCCAGTTTTGAATGACACGGTCTCTTTCTCTTTTAACAACAGTGTAGAATTGCCCAGCATTATATTCAGAGCTAGTTGCAATAGTTTCAGTACCTTACTTAGCTACATGAGTAGCTAGAAATCCTGCTCAGGGTCTTGGCTGACTTCAAGCAAAAGCCAGACTACACCCTAGCTCCAGGGCACATGTAGAGACACAACCATTCACTGTCACATTCACTCTGTCACCAAATGGGGCTTAAAGCCACACTGCCTGCAATCAAAGGCAAATATACCACAACACCATAAATAACTGTAGGCATATATATAAATATATAAATACAGTATACAACTGTGTGTGCACGTGTGTATACAATACAGTATAAACATATTCACTGTATTGTGATGTGAATAATGAATTGCTAACTTGTTTTTCAGCGCCACCTGCAGAGGACCAGCCAGATGTTAGCGTGGTTTTGTCTGCTTACAGTCAGCAGGGAGACCCAGCTCTCTACGAGGTTTATTACAGCGGATTGAAAAAGTTTATAGAAACGGTTTTGGACTGTCATAGAGCAGAGCTGTCCCAGGTTTTTTACCCACTGTTTGTGCACATGTACCTAGAGCTGGTATACAACAACCATGAGAATGTGGCCAAGGCATTCTTTGAAAAGTGAGTTTCCTTGATAAGATTTTGTTCCTCTGCTCGCTAGCTAATTAATAACCTGCTGCCACTCCGTTTCAGGTTCAGCGGGGATCAAGAGTGTTATTATAGAGAAGACCTTCAAGTGTTGTCAGGTTTGACAAAGAAGGAGCACTTGAGAGGCAATGAGACTCTACTCGACTTTCGCACTAGCAAGTTTGTCCTGCGCATCTCTCGCGACTCGTACCAATTGCTCAAGAGGCACCTGCAGGAGCGGCAGAATAACCAGATCTGGAATATCATCCAGGAGCATCTCTACATTGACATCTTTGATGGGATGCCACGCAGCAAGAGCCAGATTGATGCAATGTCTGGCAGTCTGGCGGGAGAGGGCAAAAGAGAGGCTAATAAGGCAAAGGTTAGCGTGCTGTGCATAACACATAAAAGACAATCATTAAAACAGTATTAATAAATCATAAAAAATTATCATGAATATATGCAAGAGCCCCATTTACAATGGCATTTAGCCTATAAGAGGGGAAGCGTTTTATTCCCTCTTGTTGTAGATCAGTGAATCGATGTGAGAAAGGAGCCCAATTGAAATTTTTGAGCAACCAGTATGAAGGCACAGCTGGAACATTGAAATTGTACTGTCCTGGTCACAGCGTGCAAAGAACCGTAGTTTGCTAACAGTCAGTAGTTCATGAAAAAGTAATGTTTCTTTCATCTTGTCCCATTAGGGGTCGCCACAGTGTGCCATCTCAGATGAATGCTCATATTTGTTTGGCACAGTTTTTACACCGGATGCCCTTCCTGACACATCCTCTCTCGGGGAGTGGAGACCCCAGTGAGATACGAACTCACAACCCCTGGTTTACCAAACCAATGCTCTAATCACTGAGTTATGGGACCTCTAAGTCAGTAGTTCATCCATTGACTATAAATAACACTTACAGAATGATTGGTTTCTCTTGTGCCATTTAGTCATCTCCCCCGGTTCAATATACATCATTTTAGAGCTGGCTCGGGTCCCCCTCCATATCTCTCTCCTCCCGTACACATTCAGCTCCACATCGGGTGGTAAGCTCCTCGCGATCTGTAACGCTTCACGGTTTGTAGCTACTGCAGTTTGTTGTGACTTGATTTTTAGCTATTCGTGGTTTCTAGCTCTTCACGCTTTGTAGCTTCTTGCGGTTTAGTTTGTAGCTCTTGTTTCACTTCAAAATTTAGGTCTTTGCAATCTGTAGCTCCTTGCGATTTGTTGCACCTCAGCATTTGCAATTCCTTGCAATTTTAGATACTAGATGTTTGTAGCTCTTTGTGGTTTTTAGCTCCTCACGATCAGGTTCCTCACGGCTTGTAGCATCGGCGACAAGCGGTAAAAGCTTAACAGCGACAATGTTCCTAAAAATGTTGCCTTTCTCTGGATACGGCTATTGTCAGAAAGCTGCAGCGCCGGCATATATCAAGTGAAGATAATCTAAAGAATGTCACTGCTAAGAACACAGACAGTCCACAGTGGGTTTCCATGTAGCAAAATTAACATTACCGGTACATGACAAAAAAGGGTGGAAAAGTACAAGTTAATGAGAAAGTTAATTGAGCTGTTGTAACAAGCTGCCAACTCACAGATGCCTCTTTCATCTCCCTCCTTGTAAAGGTGTATTATGGATTGCTTAAAGAACCAGAAATTGAACTACCACTTGATGATGAGGACGAGGAAGCAGAGAACGAAGAGGGTAAACCCAAGAAAAAGAAACCCAAAAAGGACAGCATGGGCTCCAAGAGCAAGAAGCAGGATCCCAATGCACCTTCACAAACAAGGTATAGATTTACATGGATCTGTTTTTATACATAGACAGATGGACTTGATAGAACTGATGCTGGACCTTCATGCAAGCCTTGTAAAATTCCTGAAAACCGTGCTGTTTTCTTAGGATACCTCTTCCAGAATTAAAGGATTCGGATAAACTGGACAAGATCATGTACATGAAAGAAGCAACCAAGAGAATCCGACTGGGACCAGATAACCTCCCTTCCATTTGTTTCTACTCTTTTCTCAATGCATACCAGGTCTTAACCTTTACTCACTTTTAAATTAGATTGAGAGATTTCAAGTGGAGTAAATGTGAACTCAAACGTTCTGTTACATTTTTACCTGCAGGGTTTAACAGCTGTAGACTTCACAGATGATTCCAGTTTAATTGCAGGAGGCTTTGCTGACTCCTCGGTCAGAGTGTGGAGTGTCACTCCGAAAAAGCTGCGCAAAGTCAAGTCCGCAGCAGGTATAGGAAATAAACAAGAGTATAGTACTCTACTAAGGCATAAAATATTTATGGCCCGCCAAATCCTCAGTGAAAAACCGAGAGCAAGATTCATAATAGCTGAAAGGAGAACATTTCATCTGTGTCCATAGTCTTCTGGGTTCCAGGGAACAAAATTAAATAATATATCCTCAGTAACAAACGTAATATATACAATGTCAACATTTTGATTGCTATAAATTACCTTACCTCAGATCCAAGCAGAAGAATGTTACCTACACTACATACAAGTAGAATAGTGTTCACCTTAAATTATATTACATTAGACAGCCTTAAAAGAAATGTTTTTATGACAAATGACAAGTTCTTTCCATTTTTCATGATCCAATGAATGTGAGGATTTTTTTTTGTGTACTTCTGACCAATTACTCTATATTATTTTCAATGAGCATTAGTCAGGATAAGCAGTTAACAGAATTGATGGATGGCAGCATTGTGAAAAAATTGGTTAACACATCTGTCTCTCAGTCCTGAGGACTCGTTCAAACCCAGCCTCACCTGTGTGGAGTTTGCATGTTCTCCGTGGGTTTTCTCTAGTTTCCTCCCACATTCAATAAACATGCATGCTAGGTTAATTGAAGACTAAATTTTCAGTGGGTGTGACTGATTGTTTGTATGTGGTTTGCATTTGGCTGGCGACCAGTTCAGAGTCTACCCCGCCTCTTGCCCAGAGTCAGCTGGGATAGGCTCCAGCATCCTTGCAACGCTTGTGAGGATAAGCGATACAGAAACTGGATGGATGGAAGTAATGTGTGCAGTGGGGCTAACTTGGTGTCATCTCTTTCTTGCTTAAGACCTAAATCTGATTGATAAAGAGTCAGATGATGTGCTGGAAAGGATCATGGATGAAAAGACAGCCAGTGAGTCCAAACTCCTGTACGGGCACGGTGGTCCTGTGTATGGTATCAGCTTCAGCCCAGACAGGTAAAAAAAACATCAGTTCTCCACCCTGTACTTTATGGCTCACATGTTCTTCTGAGTCAGTTGTTTCAGCATTAAACACATAAACAATATGTCATCAATGGTCAATGCAGAAATGATGGGCATGTACTTTTAGAAACTACCTGCTGTCGAGTTCTGAAGATGGAACAGTAAGGCTGTGGAGTCTCCAAACCTTCACTTGTTTGGTGGGCTACAAAGGCCACAACTACCCTGTGTGGGACACCCAGTTTTCTCCCCATGGGTACTATTTTGTCTCCGGGGGACATGACAGAGTTGCCCGGTAAGAATTGTGGACACTTGTCTGCCTCACCAATTTTGAAGACCAATTGTGTTTGTGTGACACTTTGAAAAAGGCACCAGGATCCACCTATTTATGTACCGGTACTTAAAATGCCACTCTCCAGTACTTAAGTCCATACACTTTGTATGCTGAAGGAAACACATTGTTCACACTCAAGGATCATGCAAAGGTAAAATCATGTACCATAGTATGAACATTTATCCGTACATCCTAAACTACGGTACTTCAGCAAACATGAGAAAAAAAACAACAGTAACACATTCTTTCTTAGGAAATTCCATCATTAAAAGAGAGTCCCTAATAATGTGCACAGATTTTGTTGACAACATGGCTGCGAAAAGAGACGCAAACTCAGGGTTACCAACATAGCGATTTGATTGGTATATTTAATGACTTTTCTCCATTTTATCCATGGGGGACCCAATTTTTCAATCATCTTGAGAGCACAAATGTGTCTTTTGGTCTGATTCAGCCATCAGCATATAGCAACTAGTGAGTTTAATTTGCGCTAAGCAACAAATAGCATGAGCAGAATCAGTTTGCCATTGCTGTCCATATAAGAAAGGAACCCGCTGGAAGGCAATTACTGAATCAATCTTGCAGTCAATTGACAAATACTTGGTATCCACAGGATGAAATATCTTCCATCTCTCTTCTTTAGTCTTTGGGTTACAGACCATTATCAGCCTCTGCGGATGTTCGCTGGTCACCTGGCTGACATCACTTGCACCCGCTTCCACCCCAACTCTAATTATGTGGCCACAGGGTCATCTGATCGTACAATCCGTTTGTGGGATGTCCTGAATGGGAATTGTGTTCGCATTTTCACTGGTCACAAGGTGAGAACTGTTAACGTTATTACTTAAAATTTGCATCTGTTTTAATGTAATAAATCATTGGGCCTCATTTGCTAATAGTGTAGGAATGTTCTCAAGCTGTTGTTGAGCTGGTATGCAGTCACAGTTATTTCTTTGTACCATCGTTGGTATGTTAATGAATCAGAATTCATTCTATGTCACCCGTTTTTGCTTGTAATTATCTACATAAACTGCTATGAGTTATCGGCACATTTATTATTCTTTTTGTGAATGATTGTTGTCTCAATACATTGTGTATCTTTAATAATGTTTGACGTATTTAATCCTGTATTATGTTTGGGTATGTATGGTCTGAGGATGTTCTGAGTTTATTTGCAGACTATGAGCAAAAACAAGTATACAAACATATTGTAACATGTCAATGTGTGTCAATGGTGTATACTCACAATGACTGTGCATATGGACAGTTAGCGAATGAGGCCTAATGATGTTCACAGAAGGTAATGAGGTGAACAGAGACAAGTCTTAACATCTTTGTACTGGATCTTCTAGGGTCCGATCCATGCTTTGTCATTCTCTCCCAACGGGAAGTTTTTGGCTTCGGGGGCCACAGATGCCAGAGTTCTTCTTTGGGACATTGGTCACGGACTCATGATTGGAGAGCTCAAAGGCCATACAGATACCATCTACTCTCTCAAGTTCAGCAGGGATGGTGAAATTCTTGCCTCTGGTGTGTGCTTCACTGTAGTTTTGTAGACTTTTTCATGCTCTATTCAACCACTTCAAAATGGTTTCTATATTGAAGCTGTTTTAGTGTAATGAAGTGTTAGAACCTGCATACATGGAGTGACAAAAGCTCATCTGTAAAAAAAAAAAAAAAAAAATCACTGTTGGGGGTCACTCTGCAGTCAGAATATGTTTATGGGTTCAATGCCCTGTTCAAGAATGAATAAAGGTTCTACATTGTATGTTTACACCCCTATTCAAGTATCTTGTGTCTTCCAGGCTCCATGGATAACACAGTTCGCCTGTGGGATGCTGTGAAAGCATTTGATGATTTGGAGACTGATGACTTTACTGCAACTACAGGACATGTTCATTTACAAGATAACTCGCAGGAGCTTCTGCTTGGCTGCTACACAACTAAATCCTCACCTGTTCTGCATCTTCACTTCACCCGCAGAAATCTGCTGTTGGCAGCAGGGGGCTACAATCCGTGAGATTTTCTCGTGAATTAAGCTTGAAATTATTTTTTTTCCACAAGTAACTGATATTTTTGGAATGTGTGAACGTCTAATAATGATTTATTTAATGCTTGTCAACTCGTATTACACTTGTGATGTGAGATCATAATTTAAATTGTCAGAATATGGTGCCATTCTAACTAATAATCATGTTCGAAATATTTACAAGTGTACAGTGCCGTGAAAAAGTATTTGATTTCTGTTTTTTGGGGGGGCATAGTTATCACACAGAACAGTTTCAAATCATCAAACCACTTTCAATATTAAACAACCCAAGGAAACGCAAAATACAGATTTCAAATGATAATTCTATTTATTAAAGCACAAAAAAAAAAAAAAATCAAAACCTCTCTGTGTACCACAAAATCCTGACTGAGAACGTCTGACCATCAGTTCATGCTCTCAAACTCAAGCAATCTTCGATCATGCACCAGGACAACAATCCGAAACATAAAAGCAAGTCCACCTCTAAATGGCTAAAATAAATAAATAAATGAAAATTAAGATTTTGGTCAAGACAGAGTCCAGATTTAAATCCAATGAAATCTAATTCCAATTAACTTCTTTTGAAACTGCATTTTGTATTTCTTTGGGTTGTCTCTAAGTGATATTCAAATTGGTTTGATGATTTGAAATCTTTGTGTGATCGATATGCAAAAAAATAAATAAAAATCAGTAAGGGGCAAATACTGCTTCATGGCATTGTAGCTCTACATCTGGCTGCCACCTTTTTATTATAGTCATTTTATAGTTGAACATGTAAATAAAACAATTTTTTTAAAGTTTTGGGCAGAAATGGTCTTTATTGTTAACATTGGGAAACCAAACACTTATTATATTCCAAGCACATCCAGTTGCCTTCTTCACTCCTAGCAGGTAGAAATCAAATAGAGTACATCTGTAAAGGAGACAAGCACAATACACATCACTGAAATAAACGTGTATTAGTGCAATGGGACTGTTAATGTGTGAGGTACTCTGTTTATTTACTTTACTTATCAGCGACTGCGGCTTGTTTCTTCGGTTTCAATTTGAAGAAAAGCACTATTGCTGCTATGCTGGCATATGTGGCCAAAACGCACTTTGAAAAGATAAGTTAACAATGAAACAAATGCGGATATTAAAAAAAGTTTTTACTACAGAATATACTTAGTTGGTGTTGACTTACATTTCTCCTGCCTACTAATGTGTAAGCGTTGAAGTACTTTGCAAACCCAGTGAACTGGTGCTGAGATCCTGCGTCATGCCCTCCCATGATGATTTGTGAACCTACGTCAGGATGGAGGCATTAATAAGTTGTATCATTTGATAATTACACTTCATTGAATACAAGTAGACATTTAAAACAACTTAATGCAGTACTGTATGTACATATAAAGGTGACATTTCTTTAATATGGACTTTGAGAAGGCGTTCGACCGTGTCCCTCTGGGAGTCCTGCGGGTGGGTTCTTCGGGAGTATGGGGTACCAAACCCCGTGATGCGGGCTGTTCGGTCCCTGCATGATCCCTGTCAGAGTTTAGTCCGCATTGCCGGAAGTAAGTCGGACTCGTTTCCGGTTGGACTCCGCCAAGGCTGCACTTTGTCATTGATTTTGTTCACAACTTTTATGGACAGAATTTCTAGGCGCAATCGAGACATAGAGGGTGTCTGGTTTGGTGCCCACAGCATTGCATCTCTCCACTTTGCAAATGATGCAGTTCTGCTGGCTTCATCAAGCTGTGATTCCCAATGCTCGCTGGAGCGGTTCCCAATTGAGTATTAAGCGGCTGAGATGAGAATCAGCACCTCCAAATCTGAGACCACGGTCTTCAGTCGGAAAGGGATTGTGTGCCCTCCCTGGGTCGGCAATAAGATCCTGCCCCAAGTGGAGAAGGTCAAGTATCTTGGGGTCTTGTTCACGAGTAAGGGAAAAATGGAGCAGGAGATCGACTGGCGGCTTGGTGCAGCGTCTGCAGTGATGCGGACTTTGTATCGGTTCGTTGTGGTAAAGAGGGAGCCAAGTCAAAAGGCGAAGCTCTCAATTTATGAGTATCTACATTTGTACCCTCACCTATGGTCACGAGCTGTGGGTCGTGACTGAAAGAACAAGGTCGCGGATACAAGCAGCCTAAATGAGTTTCCTCTGCAGGGTCTCCAGGCTCTACCTTAGATATTGGGTGAGAAGCTAGGTCACCGGGATGGGCTCAGTGTCGAGTCGCTGCTCTTCTGCATTGAGAGGAGCCAGATGAGATGGCTGAGGCATTTGATCCGGATGGCTCCCGGACACCTCCCTAGTAACGTGTTCCTGGCGTGTCCCACCGGAAAGAGACCCTGGGGGTGACCCAGGACACGCTGGAGAGACTACGTCTCTAGGCTAGTCTGGCAACGCCTCCAGATCCCTCCGGAAGAGCTGGATGAAGTGGCTGGGTATCCCGACTCAAGCTACTGCCCCCCACGATCCGACCCGGAAAAGCAGTAAAAGATGGATGGATTTCCTTAATGCAGTATAAGTTTGAAGAAATACAATAGTTAAACATGTCTGGGCCTGATGTACAGTACACACTAAATGAAATTCTGCTACATAAAATTCTAGAACCTTTGGTACTGTCTACTTACATAATCGTTATCAAAGATCCCATGTCACTTCAATACGACTGGAGTAATAAACCATACCAAAGGCATTGAAATGTCTTCATGAAGTTTTTTCTACGCCTGTTGTTATACAGTCCTTTACTTCTTGTAATACTGTTTGTGGGCCAAGAGTCTGACATTGACGTTTGGTCACTCTTTCGCTCGTTAGCTTATTATGCTAACTTTGAGCCATTTACAATGCGTTACCATTACCTTCGCCTGCGTTCAATTCTGTGAGCAAAATGTGACATTGAAATTTAAGTATGTCAAATGACTATGCAGCGGTTATCAGCACCCATTCCGACGTAAGTAACTACAAATCTGTATTCTTACCTTGAACACAAGACACTTCAGGAGATTGCGTTTGACTTGCTTGTGCTTGTGCCCTTCAATGGAGGTCTTGAGGCTCGGACCGAAAGGAAGTCCCACCTACTTTCTATTGGAAAACTATTCCCATTGGGTAAAAGTAATAACGTTCCGGGGCATGGTACAAAATCTAATCACTGAATGGCCAAATGTAACGTCAACCATTTTTACTTATTTGTGATTTTCCAGGCTATAATCCGCCCATAGAGGTTGTTCTTCCTGGTTACTATCATGGCGTGCTGAATAACATGTGAGATTTTGAATATCCGAACCCTGCTATACTTAAAGGAATCTTCGTTTGACCACACGTAAACTCCTGTAAATTCACATTCTAAAGCTTGTAGCTCCTGTTCTCGCGTTTAATTAGCACCCAAATCTCGTTAGTATTTTCCACGTGTTGACGTTATTGATGTGTTTGTAGCACCTTAAAGCGATCAGGATGCCTGGTATGGAAATCGATTAAATCCAATGAAATATCTTTTACATGTGATTACTTCGTTTTTATAACTCTGTTCAAAATTATATTCCGTATCGCATGTGTCCCATGTAATTGTTAACATTCTTAGACCCTACATGTAATTTAATTGGAATTTTATTTTGAGCTGAAACATTTAAAGGGACACCATTTTGTCTTTTTGTTGGCTGTTTACCTATTGGGTTTTGAAAAAGCAAATTCCATTATGGTCTCCTCATGAATTTATTTCGTAGACAACTGAAAACAACAAATAAGGCATGGCATCAGCAGAGGAAGACTTCCCTCGAGGTGGGACAGTTAAGAAGACTTGTGAAAGTAAAATAACGGCACGGATTGAGGTGGACAACCTTTTCCAGGTATAATTAATCTCTTTTATCCTATTAAGCAATGGCATGTTGTGGAAAATCCCACAAATCCCTCACTAATCACCACTTGGGTTTACTTCCATTTTAAAATGTTTCATTCTATCCTTACATCCTCTTCAATTCTCAAATGTGTACTCCCACTTTTTTCGAGCTGGTTATCATCTGTTATCCCTTGGTCTGAATGGTTGTTTTTGTCTGTTTGCTGCAGTCTAATGAAAAAGAAGCTTCTAAGAAAAGGAAAGGGGGTTCCAAAGATGACAGCAAGAAAGTCAAGAAACAGAAGACTACTGAAAAGAATGGAGATCGTCAGACTCTCAATGGAGCTCCAAAATGTGTAGAAATACTACATTTAAAGGTAAAAACAGCATTTTAGCCATGCACATTATTACAACAGGATGATATATACATTTTTTTTTAGAGTGATAGAGAATTCCTTAAAAATGATAACCTAATGCAGGGGAACTTAAGCAATATGTTGGGAGAGTTATTCCCGCACAGAACATCTAAGGTGGTGAAGCAGGCAACATTCACCAAAGTTTGATCTTGAGTGGTTGGACCTATATATTTGTGACTTAATTGATGATGATCTTCAGAAATGTTTGTATTGTTTATAGGTGTAAATAATTACAAGTACATTTGGAAAATATTCACATTTGTTAATTATTTTGTTGCCAATATTGTTGCAAATCATATGAGCTATCTGAAATGTCTTAAAAATGTTTGCAATTTTAACAGTATTATGGAGTTGTATCATTTGCAAATGTATATCTTCAAAATCAAATTGGATCTACGAGTATTGATGTGCCTTTTGATTGATTACATTCACTAACTGATAGTTTATCCCTGCCAGCACACATAAACACATCAGGAAACTTCAGTTTTCGTGTGCTGTACTTGATGCTCAATAACATCGTCGTCATAGCGTCATCACAGCCAACACGTCAGTATGAGTTAATTTAACAAGCTAAAAGATTCTAAAACAATTCAACATTAGCAGTATTTGACTATTTAGTCATATTTTCATTTGAAAAATAATACTTAGTCTTGCTGGGTCTTGTACCAGTGGAGCCACACAACCAAGCATTTGGACAAAAATCCACTGACAAAATGACAAAAACTGGGCAAAGACACTGCCGTTGCCCGTCCATGGGTAATTAGGGGTATGAGAAACAAATGAAATTGCAAAAGTGCAAAATTTAAACCAAGAGATATAATTTTACTTCATGCATACTCTTTTACCCCTACCAATTGTACATTCACAGTATATGGTTTCATTACTGCTATGAAAATATGTTTAATATTTTCATTTCTTCACAGAATATAAAGGAAGGCATGTTGATCCTGGGCTGTGTGAAAGATGTGTCAGACTTTGAGGTGACTGTTGGTCTCCCTTGTGGTCTGCAAGGCTTTCTCAGCATCAGGCACATTTGTGACTCGTACACTAAGCTCCTCACTGAACAACTGGATTCAACTGATGATGAGGTAGGTGTGTAGTTGTGGCCAGTTTGGCTTGTCCAAGTAATTAAACTCATTGGCAAACCTTACCTGTTCTAGAGATTCAAGTGACATAATCTGAACTGCCTTTTTTTTTCTTTAACAGGGCATTTGTGCTATGCCGCACCTCTTCTATTCTGGCATGATGTTGAGATGTGTGGTTGCAGAGCTTGACACTGCCAAAGTAGGCTCTACCAGGATCCAGCTCTCAGTCAATCCAAAGCTGGTCAACAAGGCTCTCACATCAAATGCTTTAAAAGCTGGGATGGTAAGTCAGAAGTCAGCAACTCTTAACCACAGTCTCCCCACTCGAAAATTGTACCTGTTTCAGGTTTTGAGTGGGTGTATTGAGAGCCTTGAGGATCATGGCTGCATAGTTGACATTGGTGTCAAGGGAACCAAAGCCTTCCTCCCCAAGAAAGCTGGCAAAGACCAACAGAACAGTAACAATGGTATCGCAATCATGTGTGGTTTATTGTTTTGCTGCCTCTTGCATGTCTTTTTTTTTTTTATGTTATCAAAGTAACAATAGCATTTTCTTGTTGTGTGTCCAGAGCTGAAAGTGGGCCAGTATCTGACTTGTCAAATAAAAGAAGTGAAGAGCAATGGACGTTTATTGCGTCTCTCAGTCAACCCCTCAGCTGGTGGCCAAGCATGTGCTGACACACAACAAGGATGGACCTTGACTAATCTTCTGCCGGGACTTCTAGTTAAAGCGACAGTCAAACAAGTAGAGAGATTTTTAATGTTTTTCATGGCAACAGTCTTTAGTCTTAGTCTTTGATGTCAAAATTGTGATTAAGTTACACTCCAAAGAAGTATCTGTATACAGTAGACCCACAGCTCTGCGCAGAGTACAGTAGAGCAAACGGGTCCAACTTCCACGAATAGGTAGAATCTGTAAATAATTGACGCTTATGATAATTGCATTTTTACCCAAAACAGACAAACAAGTGGGAAATCAGTAAAAAAAGAGAATTACCTTTTGCCCCGCAAATAACAGATAGCCCCCCACCAAAAAAAAAAAAAAAAAATCTGAGTAGGGGATTCCGCGAATGCCTTACTGTGAATATGGGTGTTTCAGCTGTACAAAAATACATGAATCTTGACTGTGTATGATCCCAAATGAAGTTGAATCTAGCATGCCTGTATTGCAGGTGACCAAACACGGGCTGCTCATGGACTTTCTGTCCTCCTTCAGTGGTCAGGTGGACTTCCTTCACATGGAGTGGGAGAAGGCTTCCAGTTACCGTGAGGGTAGCAAGGTAATGTCTCCAAGGCAAATGGTCTTATTCATGAGAAAAATAATACATGCGTTTTATTACAATACAAATTTTTCGCCAGGAGAAATTCCCTCCAATCTCTGAATATGCATATTGCTACCCTGCTTGATATCGATGTTGGAATCAGGCCAGATTAAATAAATTTGTATGACCACATTTCTGTACCATTTCTTTTGTGCATTTTTGCATTATCTGTGTAGGTCCTGGCCCGTGTACTATACATAGAACCGTCCACCCGCTTGGTAGGACTGAGCCTGCGTGACTGGCTGGTCAAACCTGAGACCAGAATTAATACCATTCCTGCCTGCGGCGACCGTGTTGGTGAGGTGGTGGGGGATTGCAGGATGAGCTCTATGCACCACATGTCTGGTGCTATGTTGGAGCTGCCTGATAAAACCCCAGCATTTGTGCATGTGAGTTGCAATATTACAATGACTTCAATGTGCAGTATTTGATGGAGAAGAAAAGAAAAAAAAAAACCTCAGGTAAGGTTGCTTGATACATTGTGTTCTTGTCCTAACAGAGGAACAACCTGAAGGAACCTAAGAACCCATCTAATGAAAACAAAATACTAGCCTTCCCAAAACACACTTGCAGGATAACTGACTACAGCCCCATGGACCAAATTCATTTTGCTACATTGCGCAAGTATGTGAAATTGTGCTTTGCATCATGTCTCCAAGTCACTCATTGACAGACTGATTTCAACTGATTTTCAGGACTGTGATTGAGAAACCCTTCTTTCAATACAAAGATCTTCATGCTGGTCAGATTGTAGAGGTATGTATTGAGACTCAAATGCAATATAATGCATGTTGTGGTGTCAGGGGTTGAAATCTGCAGTAGATATTTGACGAGCTACCAGTGACTCTTTCTGTCTGGGAGCAAGGCCTCCTGAATCACCCTTTGACCAGGCATCCAGGCAGGCTACTGCATGGAAGCACCATGAAAAAAGACAAAAGTTAAGATGAGCTGCATTGTTGATGCACAGATAACTTGTTTGCTCGCAGTGTTCTCAGTCTTAGCATCGGATAATCCGGACATACTTGATTGGTTGGTGAAGTGGTCATTGTGGTAGTGCCTGTGAATATTCTCATTCATCCAGGTGATTTCATTTTCAGGGCATTGAATCAATCGTGACGCGAGGTGTTGAAGCTGCGACAAATTACTAATGGTACACATTTTTGGGGTATCCCCTGACGTAGACTCTGGTCCTATAGACGTTTTATAATTTACATCATCACTCCCAGCCCAATTCGGCTTTACGACCCTTGTCCTGCATGATTCCCCTCTTGTCCCTGTCCACTTCAGTTCTATATTGTCCAGTCCTTCCCTCACAGGTTGTAGCACAACAACCCATACGCTACTCAAATGCAGTGTATCAGTAAATATAAATACAAAGTTGGCAATACAGCCATTTTTAATAAGACTCAGGGCTTGAAAACACTGCACAGATTTAGGTGAGCCAGCAGTTCCTATGCATGAAAAGGGCCCACCCCCTCAAAACAGGCTGATTTCTTTTCTTCTCTAAAGAGGGTGAGTGTGTGCTTTGCTTACTGATCCTTAGTGTTGTGTTTTCACCAAACCATGTCACAAACATGTTATTAAGATACCTGGGAGCTATTGTAAATTGTGAGGAGAAAAATGACCCAAAAGTGACCCGCAGACTTCATTTTGTTGGGGAGAAATAGTTTTGACTTTTGATTTTTGTCTTCAACCCTGTCTTCCATGTCTCACTCTTATTTTAAGGGGACAGTGTCTCTCCTGTTGAATAACGGCATGATGGTGCATTTAACTAGCCACATTCGAGGGATGGTGCCTCGGATTCACTTATCCGACATCGTCTTAAACAACCCGGAGAAAAAGTATGCAGCAGGCATGAAAGTCAAATGTCGGGTCAGTCCATTCTTCAAATTTAAAATCAAGAAACTTTGTTAATCGGATAGCACGTATCACCATTCGTCTTTGTTTCTTTCTGCTCTTTATGTCCCCAGGTGCTGTCAGTAGATGTAGAGAACAAAAAACTGTACTTGACTCGAAAGAAGGCCCTTCTAGAAAGCTCCCTGCCCTTGTTCCTTAGCTACAATGATGCCCGTCGTGGACGAGTGTCACACGGTCACATTGTCAGTGTCAAAAACTTTGGCTGCATCGTTCGATTCTACAACAATGTTAAGGGCCTGGTGCCAGTCAACGAACTCAGCTCTGAAGTCATCCTTAACCCCGAGGAAGTCTTCTATGTTGGTCAGGTAAAGTGAAGATTTTCGTGATTTGATATACATTTGTTAACAGGGGTGATTGATTGATAAACCTGATGTCAGGTTATGGTGTACAGTCATGCTCCAAAACGTATAACTGAAAATCTTTTTAGCCGTGACTGAATGAAAAGACACTCATTTTTTCATTTTTTTTTTCAGACTGTCTGACATGAAATCAAGATGGATTTTTCATTTTTTTAGGTCAATTAGGGTTACCCAAATTATTCAAATGTGAAATTAGGACTATTTTTTTTTTTTTTTAAGACACATACACACATTTATGGCGTGTGTGTGTGTGTGTGTGTGTGTGTGTGTGTGTGTGTGTGCGTGTGCGTGTGTGTGTGTGTCTGTGTGTGTGTGCGTGTGTATGTATTTTATATATATATATAAACTGCTGGGATAGGCTTCAGCCCCCACCACACGTTGAACTTTGGTAAACCTCTGTGCGACCGACGGTTTATTTTCTTTTTTTAAATACGCGTTGGACTCATTATAGGACAATGCATATTAGGAAAAAAAAAAAAAAGGCTGTCAGCGAGAGGTTTACCGAAGATTAACGCGTGGCTACAACATACTTCGTGTACGTTGGAGACGACTCCCTGTTGTTGTTGTTGTTTTGTTTTTTTTTTTTTTTTGTTTTTTGTTTTTTTTTTTAAACACATTGTTCTCAAATTAGCCAACTTGGGAATTTGAAATTGAGAAGAATAATTCCTACCTGAAATGAAGTGATCGCTACACAGTATTTGGTTGGGCACTATCCATCATGTTTATTTGCCGAAATCCATCAATCTTTTCTCGTCTTTTCAGCTGGTATTCCATAGAATGATTCATTTGAATAACTGTCTTGTCTGTTGTAACAACCAACAGCGCAGCAGGTGTCAGGCATTGTGAATATTCATATCTGGTTCAATGTCCCCCACACTGTCGAGCAGCTCTTTTTGACTGGCAATATGGCGCCGTGAAAATGGTGACGTCAATTGCACAAGCTCTATAATATGCTGATTGTTGTCTTTGACCACATCTTGCTTGATCCAAAGCACTTTGTGTTTTTTTTTTTTTTTTGTTTTGTTTTTTTTTTTAAACACATTGTTCTCAAATTAGCCAACTTGGGAATTTGAAATTGAGAAGAATAATTCCTACCTGAAATGAAGTGATCGCTACACAGTATTTGGTTGGGCACTATCCATCATGTTTATTTGCCGAAATCCATCAATCTTTTCTCGTCTTTTCAGCTGGTATTCCATAGAATGATTCATTTGAATAACTGTCTTGTCTGTTGTAACAACCAACAGCGCAGCAGGTGTCAGGCATTGTGAATATTCATATCTGGTTCAATGTCCCCCACACTGTCGAGCAGCTCTTTTTGACTGGCAATATGGCGCCGTGAAAATGGTGACGTCAATTGCACAAGCTCTATAATATGCTGATTGTTGTCTTTGACCACATCTTGCTTGATCCAAAGCACTTTGTGTTTTTTTTTTTTTTTTTGTTTTTTTTTTACTTGACTAACTTTTTCCACAGTGTCATGTCATTCCACACAGACAGGGCCTGGAACAAAATATTGTATTTAAAAAGTAATTAAGCAGGAGAATATAGTTTTAAGGGCTTTTGCAGTGCCTCAAAGTCCTAATATATTGATTGACTTCATTTTAGTATATACAGTTTTTCCTTTTCTTTTTTTTTTTTTTAATCGTTGTCAAGACATTTTTAAAAGACTCATCTTTTATTATATTTAGTAACTATTGTGCAGGTCATGTCCGAAAGCCAGAGATTCTTGTCCGCAATATTCAACAGTGCTGTCCTTTCCTACTATATAGGACAGTAGAAACAAACAGCGAGCTGCTGCAAACACTTGCTACCAAGTGAGGTGTAAGCAGACTGCCAAACACTGCCAATTGAATGGCTGTTCCCGTCACTGTGATTTGACAGGCGCGCATGCGCCCGCGCGCCATCGCACTCCAAATTGCACAGTTGAGCACGAAAAATCACACGCCTAAAATTTGTTACGAGTAGAAATACATGGGTATTGAAAGACGTTGCTTATTTTGTGTAGTCTTGACATTAATTTACATGTTAGTCTCTACATCAATTTACGTGCTTATTTCATAAACGTTAACAAAACAAGTCTCATCCTAAACAATCAGTTTCCACCTGGAAACAGGAAATGCAAGTTAACCGTACTGAGCATGTTCGGAAGTTATGCCAAAAGCACATTTTCCGAGCTTCATCACGTACTGCGAGCACATTTACGTCGAAAGTCATCAAAAAGTCAAAAATTAAAATAGAATGTCTATTGACCTCTTTAAAAATGTCTGTCTCAGTCTGTGCAGTGTCAATAAATTATGGTATTAGGTAACAACTACATTCTCTGGTATAACAATAGGGTTAGGGTTAGTAAGCTATTTTAAGGTCTTGAGATTCCATCCCTATTTACACCCGCACTTTTACATCTGCGGGCATTACTCTCCACATTTGTATATTTTTCAAATATGAGTGACTGCTGTTGATCAAACGAAAGCCAAACTCAATCTTTCGTCCAGCAGTATGTGGGGTGGAATAAGGGTTTGTCTCAATACGGGAGACGTTGCTGCCCCTTAAACGAGCCTATTACACCATGGCAGGGACTACATATGCTGGGAAAATCTATAGTTTATAATTCGTGATCCTTGCGGTATTTTAATGAAAGCTTGCCACATGTATGTTTAGACATGGTGGAACTGTTTCAATAAAACAAAAAAAAAAATGCTTATGTCTCCCTTGTGAAGGTGTTGAGGACAAAGGTTCTGCAATGTGATCCAGAGAAGGAAAAGATGCTTCTGTCTTTTAAGGCTGTGGTGGAGGGAGATTCTGAAGAAAAAGCAAAGACCCAGTTTGTCTGTGAGGTGGGAAAGGTATGTTAAAGCAAAAAAAAAAAAAGCTACTCGAGGAGATGTAAATTATCACTCTCTGTAAAACAAAATAATCTATGTAGGTTTTCTCTAAAGCACTGTACTTTATTTTACACTCGTGCATTGGGCCAATTGTGTATTGGGTTTAGATCATAAATTAAGTCATGGCTGAGTTGTGGTTTCATGTTAGTAAACCAAGAGGAAAATAATAAATGCTGCATTCCAATAAAGTGGGAAATGGCATTTCATAACTAACTCCTCCTTTTAAGGAAAATTCCAATCAAATGCTGCTCAAAGTCATAGGTTCTGTAATACTGTCTTTATTGTTATGTGTCATCTCTCCATGGTGATATTTGTCAAAATGTTTTGTTTAGTGAGCAATGTTGCCAAAATATAAAGGTCACTGTTGGGATACTTGTCATATTATTTATTTTGAGAGAATTAATTGTGTGACTGTAACATACCAGAAATTTTGAATATAGTCGTACATTATTAAGAAAAAAAGTAATCTTTGCTCTAAGATCCTGTGTTCTTAACTAGACAAATTTGATCTTGTTTTAAAGCTTTAATTCATGGCTACCTTGACAACCTTTTTTTTTCTTTTAATGTGTCCTGTTTAGCTCATGAAAGATTTGTGCAGCTTTTTGAATCTTGACAGTTTTTCGGTCAACGTAAAAATTGAATACCCTCCCTCAGTGGTTATTGTTTTGGGGGGATATTTATTGGAAAATTGTATACAAGTATATCTGATGTTATACTGTAAATCAAATAAATATTGTGAAGGTAAAATCAGTAACCACAGCAATGGATAATAACAGCCGTATTTCCTGCTCAGTGGTTTTTGCTTATTGTCTGTATTGTAGAGGCTGGAGGCCAAGGTGCTTAAGAAGTCAATCAATGGTCTGGAAGTTTCCATTCTTCCTGATGAAGTTCATGCCCTCCTACCCACCATGCACCTCTCGGATCTTGCGTCCAACTGCCCTCTGCTGTGGGAGGCCCTGCAGGAGGGAGACACCATTTCAAACCTCACCTGGGTTTTTCAGAATAGGAAAATCATTGTATCCTGATTATGATTTGAACTAAAAGTATAACCTCAGTCAGACATTGGCCGAATCTTTATTCTTGGTGATATTTATATTTTTTCAAATTTTAGTGCTTTTTTTTTTTCATGTGCCAAGAGTTCCCTTTGTTTTCCTGAGCAGTCTTTCTCTTAGACTGTCACCAAGAAGCCAACAGTGATCTGGTCACTGGAGGAAGGACTGTCTGCAAAAGATTTCTCAGAGGTCAAAGTTGGAATGCAGATGATTGGCTGGGTCAAGAGCATCATGGCCTATGGCATCTTTGTCGAGTTCCCATTTGGGCTTGTTGGTCTTGCACCGAAGTCTGTGAGTGATGGGCCGCTGTTGGCAGAGATTTTCTTTTCTTTCTTTTTTTTTTTTTTTAACCCAGGAGCTTTCGTGTTGCAAACAGATTTCTTTTCCTCTCTGCACCCTTTTAGGCCATATCTGATAAGTTCATTCCTGATACAACAACCATCTTCCAGTTGGGCCAGACAGTGATTGCTAAGGTCACTAATTTGGATGAGGAGAAGAAGCGATTCCTGGTCACACTGAAAACGTCTGAGGTCACTCTGCCAGAGGAATCTGCTCAGACGGCACTGATTCATGCTGTGCAAGAGAGACGAGCTGTGACCGAAATGATTGCCATGAAAGGTGGGACGGTTTCTCTCTGTTCTTGACATTACCATGTTAACCAAATCTTGTGGCAGAACAAAACAGAGTGAAAGAAAATGCATGAACAAAATGCCTTATTAGATATGTTGTTGTCTGTGTTTCGTTCTGATTTTTCTTGGGGATGTTAACCGAAATAGAAGTGGGGTTATAACAGGTTTGGAGGTCTAGGTCAAAACTTTAATTTGGTTTCAAAGTTTACCATTGATTACCTTTTCATGAAATTGTGTGCTTATACAGGGGTGCCTTGAGATATGAGTGTAATTTGTTCTGTTGAAATGCTCTTATCCCGAAGCACTAAAATCATTCAATTCATTCATCCATCCATTTTCTTAGCCGCTTATCGTCATGAGGGTTGCAGAAGTGCTAGAGCCTATCCCAGCTGTCAACGGGCAAGAGGCAGGGTACACCCTGAACTGGTTGCCAGCCAATCGCAGGACACAAACAGACAAACAGCCGCACTCACAATCACACCTAGGGGAAATTTAGTGTGTCCAAATAATGTTGCATGTTTTTGAGATTTGGGAGAAACCGAAGTGCCCAGAGGGAACCCATACAGAGACGGGGAGAACATGCAAACCCTACACAGGCGGGTCCAGGAATGAACCCGGGACCTCAGAACTGTGAGGCCAATGCTTTCCAGCTGATCCACCGTGCCGCCTAATTCATTTCAATCATCAATTGAAATGTATTACCCCATTAAAATAAATGGATATGCAATGGATCTGTTCCCGCCCCCCCCCAAAAAAAGCATTAAAAAAAAGCACTATATTGTTGTAGTTATTTAAACAGAATAGAATAGTGCACAGATATCTGGCCTTACAAAATGTAATCAAGCAAAGTCTCTCATACACACAGACACACACACTCCAAAAACATTTGTTCAGATAGTTTTCAACTCTAACTGGTTATGGCAATCAACATCTTGAAGTCATTCCTATCGCGAGGCACCCCTGTGTTGTATCCTGTGTTAAGTCTTACTTCTCATCTGTTGTTCCTCAGACACCAGAGATCTCTACCAGCAGCTAGCTGCTCTGTCTGTTGGCCAGAGGCTGAAATTGGTTGTGGACACTGTGAAGAATGGCGAGTCCACTAACTTCAAGTCTGATGAATTGGCTGGTGCCACCATACAGGCAACTAAATACCATGTGATTGGTATGTTTTGATTCTTAAGTCAAGTCTTATGACACTATAATCAGATGTCTGGTCATAAATCCATAATTTACATTTCACCTGGCAGTGCAGTGCGTGTCTTCCTGTTGATGCAATGTGTTGAACCAAAGACTGGACCAATGCTTTTCCAAGTTTTTTTTTTTCTTTTTGCACATATGTACTCTTTTTCAAACAATTTTTCCATGTACATTCCAGATGTATTCATGAAATAATGTCGTTAAAATACCTACTGTGAAAATATAATATATAGTACACCTAACTACATGTGTAAATTGCGTTTCCGAGAACATTATTAATGAACTGAGGAGAGAGGTAAAACTAAATACCAAAATTGTCCACAAAATAAATGTGGAACATTCAATGCATTGAGTGCAAACAGAGAAGGAACATGACAATTTCATGTAGAGAAGTCAATTAAACGTTATCAAATGTCAGAATTGCAAACAACAAAATAGATCCCACAAAATTGATTTCAACTATATCGCTATTCTCTATGTAAAATCAGGAGGGTACATAAGTGCATATATAATATAAGCATAAATACTGTAAAATGTAAAAACAGAGGCCCCGTAGCTCAGTGGTTAGAGCACTGGTTTGGTAAATCAGGGGTTGTGGGTTCGTATCCCACTGGGGCCTCCACTCCCTGAGAAGGGTTGCGTCAGGAAGGGCATCCGGCGTAAAAATTGTGCCAAACGTATATATGCGTCCATCTGAGATGATACGCTGTGGCGACCCCGAAAGGGACAAGCCGAAAGAAACACACACACTGTAAAATGTAAAAACAAGGGACATTTAATAACCACCCTACACATTTCACATCACTCACTGGAATTTCTTTCCTTTTCATCTTCAAAATAGAAAAAAAATCCTTATTTTAAATACCTTGGATCATTCCTTTTTTTTTTTTTGTATGTTACATTTTGATCTCTCTTTTTTTCTTTTTGTTGCAGGGTTTCAGTTGACCCCAGGACAAAAGGTTATTGCAGTTGTCCTTTATGTTGACATCCAGTCTACTACTGTCCATGTGTCCCTCCTTTCCAAATTGGTTACCAAAAAGAAAATGGTAGGCTATTTTTTCTTTTTTTCATGCATGTTACACACGGAAGAAGTGGACGTCTGGATGTCTATTTCTTCTGTTTCAGAAGAATGTGATGTCTCCTTATTTTTGCTCAGCCCTGAGCTGAGTCTGTCCAGCCTTTAATGCTAAATGCAGTTTATCTTCAGAAGCACACAGCTTTTGTTTTAGGCCACTTTCCTCTATTCATGATGATAAGGAGATAATATAGTTTATGTATTAAGCCAAGTATCATCTTCTAATATTGACACTACTATCGTAATCATTGTTTGAAACCCAAGCATTCACAACTGTTTGTGTGTATGTGTTGACAGCTGACAGAAGAGAGCAAGTACTCTGCAATTTTGCAGCACATCGATAAAGACCTAGCCATCATCTCAGTGGAGGACACTGCTCAGCTGACAATTATCCAAACACGAAACCACCTCAACGAGATCATCGTATCCGAATCGAGCAAACTGAGGGCAGGGATGCATTTGGCAATTGAGGTTGTTGAACCCAGCTGTGAGCAACTGCAAGGGCTTCCTCTAGTGTCATGGAAGCGTACTGTACCCAAACAACTGCGCCCCAATTCAGAAAACCAGACGGATTCTGACACTGGTTACCAGTTTGGAGAAATTGTGCAAGGTAAAGTTCGGACAGTGAAGCCTACTATCATTCAGGTCACACTTGAGGATGGAAGCACAGGCTGTGTGCATGTGTCTGAGGTAATGGAGGCTACAGAAGTGTCACCAGGATCCTTCCCCACGTCTTCAGTTAAAGTGGGCAGCGTGGTCACCTGCAGGGTTATTGGAGGACGGGAAGCCACCAGTAACAAGTGAGTACTTTTTTTGTCCTCCCCAGTACTTAGATGACCAGAGGTTGTTCAAAGATTTTTTCCATTTCAAAATGTAAATCATCTTTTGTTTGTTTTCTTTAGAGTCTTACCTATTTCCCGCCCAGGATACACATACACTTTCCCTGAGCTTACACTAATACCCAGGTAACAACTTTAGAATTGGTTGGTCGGGGGGTGGTGTGGGTTGCCTACCCCTTCGTTCACATTTTATAGCTACACCATCTTTCTCCATAGCAAACTGGAAGGAAAATTGGAGGTCAGGTCCGTTGCTGTAAAGAAACTGAACTCTTACAAGGTTGGAGAGGAAATTATCGGCTTTGTTTCAAAGGTAAGTTAAGGTTACAGTAGTGCACCTGACATTCTCTACTGCAAAGCAGAGCTGAGGTCTCATGAGTATTTTTGTGATTGTCCTCAGTATCATCCTGAGAGGAAGAGTTTGGAGGTCACCACGGCTCTTTCTCTCTCAGGGACGGTGGAACTGCTAGCCATGATTACGGATATGAAAGTGAGTTCCTCCAATACAATTGACAAGTGGAATAGAATTTTTTATATATATATATATATAATATATATATATATATATATATACACACACACACACACACACACACACACACACACATAAAGAAAAACCCCACTCGGGGCTTAAAGCAACAACAACAAAAAAGGCCCAAATCATTGACTGAGTAGGGATCAACCCCATTCAGTTTTTTTTTAGCGTTGATTCAGAAAACACTTAAAAACACACCTCCCAAAAAAATTAAATAAAATGTTTTTTTTTTTTTTTTTTTTTTTAATTGGGGGGCGGGGGGGTCAGAAAATAGATGTATCTGCGAGTGGTAAAATGGGAGTGTGCAGGGGTCCAACTGTATCTAAAATCTGGCACATAGCATAATGCTTTTGACGACTGTCCATTGCACACGTAAGCAGCAGGTGGTGGTATAATCCATAAATATAACTAGTAGTTTTTGATTGGTACATAATAGTACTCGATAGTCAATGAAATTATACATAAAATTAAAACCAGCAATTATTTCAATATATCACGTATATGATAATTGAGGCGTGACATAAAGTGTTGGTGTGGACTCTGCCCTAATATGCCTTGTTTTCTCATATTTGAGGATTCCAACCATCCTGAAAAGTTGTACAAACTTGGCCAGACTGTCAAAGCTAAAGTGGTTGGAATGAGTCTCAAGCCTCAGCGACTGTTACTGTCACTTACAGGTAAGAGTATCGCACATGATTCTCATGCAACTCTATAATTGATGGCAAAAGACTTTTGAACTGCTGCATGTTTTTGTTTTTAAAGGTGTTCATGAATTGGAGGTAGACCGCATCACTTTGGGAGTGGTGACAGGCACACTACCAAACCTCGGCCTTATGGTCAGCTTCCATTCGGTTGTGTGGGAACTGTGGCCGTCACTGACCTTGCTGACGCATACAAGCCCAACCCGTTGGCCGGATTCAGCAAGGATCAGCTGGTCAGGTCAGTGATTGCCCCAACTACAGTAAATGCAGTTTCACAAATGTATTTGACCAATACATTTTGAAAATGAATGGATAACAGTGATTGTAATTTAACATGAAAATATCATTTTGGTGAAAGAGTATCTATAAGGTTCATCACTTCTGACAAGTGGTTAGCTGTTTTCCTCACTGCTGTGATGTTAAGGGTTAGAATCTGATCATTTGTGGACTTTGCTTTGTTCTCATGCTTGCTTGGGTTTTATACGGGTAGTTTGGTTTTCCCAGACGTTCAAAAACATGTAAAGTTCGTTGAGGACTTTGTTAGAGGTGCAACAATTAAACGATTCATTGACAATCAATTAGCTAATTAGTCAACACTTTCTTTGATAACTGATTAATCATTTACAGCTATTGTTTCACGTAAAGTTCCTTACCGTAATCCTCTGATTTCAGCCTAAAAACAAATTTCTGTGGTCGTTCTTGAAACCATACCAATGTTTGTTTAATCAAAGTAACACATAAGCAAAGATCTGCTTTTGCAGTCAAAGGAAAATGATGAATATTTTCCCCTTCTTGTAAGTATGTATTTCTTTCAGCTTGTCAAGAAGTAGCTCTGAGAAGTATAATACATAAATACATGTTATTATTGCCTTTTCATCATTAAATACTGTCAAATAAACAGCAATATTTACGTAGTTAACAAGCATAAATGTGAAAAAAAAAGTTTGGAAGAACATTTCATACATTTTTTTTTAATTCAATTAATTGATGGAATAATCGATTCTAAAACAATTCAAAAGGGACAGCCCTCCTCTAAATTGTCTATAACTGTGAATCTGCATGGGAATGCTTGGTTGTTTATGCGGCCTGCGATTGTCTGGTAACTAATGCAGGGTGTCCGTTGCTTCTTTCCCAAATTCACCTGGGATAGGCTCCAGCACACCTGTGACGCTAGTGAGCGTAAGGTGCATGGAAAGCACATTGATATATGGAGATTTTGTATGCAGATTTTTGTACCAAGGCCAATTCATGGCCGCTATGACATTGGGTATACTTTTTGTAAACAGGGTAAAATCGTATTTTCATAGATCTGCAAAATCAAACGATGCCATTTTATTGCAGGTGCTATCTCATAGGCAGTGAAAATGGCAAGTGGCAGTTATCTCTACGACCATCAAGGTATGATATGAGAGATCCACTCAAATTGGTTGGTCTGTCTAGAACCTTCGACCTTATATTTGCTGTTGATTTTCCTCTTTTCCAGATTGAACCCACAGCAGGCTAAACCACCAAAAGACCCAGAAGTTTTGTCCTTAGACAATCTGCAAGAAGGCCAGTTAATCAGAGGTTATGTCAAATCTGTCAGTGAGCAAGGGGTCTTTATAAGGTAAGTCGGTGGTTCCCTAACCCTGCCCTTGTGAATATCTTTGCACTGACTTCAACACTATCTTGGGAAAATGCAGCGAGCATACTTAAAATGTGTCATGTCCTCCTACAATTTTTCTTCCAGGTTGTCAAGCAGCATCACTGGAAGAGCCCAGCTTCAGGAGTCCACCAAGTACTTTGTTAACAACCACAGTGTCCTCTGTAACCATCTTCCCCCCGGCACCCTGCTGACCACAAAAATCATCAGGTACATACACACATTACAATATATTTGCTAATAAAACCTGTGCCATTTAATCCAAACCAACATTGCTTTTAATGACTAATCAAATTAGATTACAGATGGAGGTAGAGTGGAAAGTGGTTAGCATGTCTGCCTCAAGAGTTCTGAGGTTGGGAGTTGAAATCCTTGCTCTGGCCTTTTTGGGCAGTTTGAATGTTCTCTCTGTGCTTCTCAATGGCCTCGCCGAACCCTCCCAGTTTTGAGTTTTTACCTCAGTGACCACCAAAGCTGCATTCTGGTTTGCCCTGCTGGTACCCAACAGATTCCTCAGAAGTTTCTACAGGCCACAAAAGCTTGATAGGACTCCTTCTTCAGGTTGACAGAATCTCTCACACCTGGTCTCCACCAATGGGTTTGGGGGTTGCCGCCATGATAAGCACAGCTGGTGTCCACCAATGGGTTTGGGGGTTTCCGCCATGATATTGACCAGCTGCCATAGAGGTGCGGAACATGCTTCACTCAGACTCAGTTTCCCCTGCCTCTCCCTGCAATGTGGGTGAAATTCTACCACAGGTGGGAGTTGAAACTAGATTCTGCCAGACAATCGCTTGGACCTCCCAGGTCAGACCGGCATCCTCCCCCACCATTGGAACCAACACCCCACCAGGTGTTGATCAGTTACAGGTCCACACTTCTCTTCACCCAAGTGTGTCCATTATATGCACCAGTAAGTTTGAAGACACGAGCACAAAGTTGATCATCAAACAGCGGCCTAGGGTGTCCCAGAGCTCAAGATGTGTGTGGAGGCGATCCCAAATATTAGAACTTGGAACTTCTCGGCCTCACAGAGAGGTGACCTTGCACTTTCCCAGAGCTAGTTTTTGTTGCTGAATGGTCAGAGTGCCTTTGCACATTGCCCGGCTCACACTGCACCTTGCATCTATGGCCTCTCCCATAGGAAGGACAGACATCCTTTATATGGAAATAGGGACTCAGCCTAGGTAGAGATGTGGCCATGAATTCTGGAATCTGAAACATCCGTATGGTAGTGCAAAGAAAATAGGTCAGTATGCGTGTGTCGCGTATCTGACAGTGATATTGTGTATCTGCTCAACGCACAGAGAGAGTAATTCTATGCATTTATTCGTGAATAAGGCCCTTTGCCTTTGTTTTCTTTAGTGTACACCACAGCTTGTGCAAGACAAATCTGCAGCCCCGTCTATTTTCAGAATCGACAGAAAAGAGAAGTTAGTTGACCTGTCCCTGCTCGCTGTCGACACTGGGAAACCAGACGTCCTTCCAGAATCCCTCCATCTGCCACTACGTCTCTTGGGAGAAGAGAAAAAGAAGTACAACCTTGATAAGAAAAAAAAGCGCTCACTGTCTGAGAGTGAAAAGGTAACAAAAAATACATTTCAGCATAGATGCTCAACATTACAGACTTTTGGTTTTTCTGTGAACAGAAATTCTATGCATATTGGGCTACTTTAACCTTGGTAATATTACAGAAACAAAACGAGTTGAAGGCCCCAAAGAAGAAAAAGAAGAAAACAGACCTTCAAGATGGTGACAGTGGGGTTGAGGTATATTTCAGAGAGGAAGAAGACGAGGAAGACCAATGCACCAAATCTGTTGCTGTAAACGTAAGCAAAATAATTAATATTGCTTTTGTTTATCCATCCACTTTCTAAGCCGCTTATCCTCACAAGGGTCGCGGAAGGTTTTGTTCAAGTCCTATTAATACTTGCATGAATCCATAAGTCAATGTGTCCCTGCAGGCTTCTAGTTCAAGTCTTTCCAGATTGCACGTTACTGCTGGATTCTCCTGGGATCTTGGCTTGAGCTCACTGAAGCCCGCTCGAGCAAGCAGTCATGCAGACTCGAGTGATGGAGAGGACCAAGATGAAAGCAGCAAGGTGAGCCAAGAGTTTGTCTTGTATTTACTGTTGCAACTTCCACCATTTTTCTCATTTTTTCATTCCTCGTCAGTCTCAGAAGAAGTCTCGGCATGAGGTTGCGCAGCAAAAAAAGGCGGCGGAAAAAGCCTTGATGCAGCGTGAGATGGAGTTGATGGACCCTCAGCTCAGGCCGCAGGATGCAGCAGCATTTGAACGCCTCCTCTTGGCCTCTCCCAACAGTTCGCTGCTCTGGCTTCAGTACATGGCTCACCACTTGCAGGCAACCCAGATTGATCAGGCCCGTGCCGTGGCAGAAAGGGCTCTTAAAACCATTTCTTTCAGGTAAGATGAGACAACGTCAACACAGACGTTTTGGTATTTTTTTCTTTTTCTCTGGCAAAGGTAAGTTTTGGGGTGTTTTCATTGTTTACATGTAGAAACTTCCATCCATCCATTTTCTTCGCCGCTTATTCTCACAAGGGTCTCGGGGAGTGCTGGAGCCTATCCCAGCTGTCAACGGGCAGGAGGCGGGGTACACCCTAAACTGGTTGCCAGCCAATCGCAGGGCACACTGAGACAAACAGACGCAATTACAATCACACCTAAAGCCAATTTAGAGTCTCCAATTAATGTTGCATGTTTTTGGAATGTGGGAAGAAACCGGAAAAAATTTACACAGGCACGGGGAGAACATGCAAACTCCACACAGGCGGGTCGGAGATTGAACCCGGGATCTCAGAACTGTGAGGCCAACGCTTTACCAACTGATCCACCATGCCGCCATTTTAGAAACTTGTTTAATTTTTTACTTATGCTTGTCCTCACATCCCATCATGCTATCTCCTTTTTTGGGATGATTTTTTTTTTTTAAACTCTACTTAACTGTTGGTATAATCTTCTAATTCCTTCTAATTGTTGTGCTCTGAGCAGCATAAGGCTTCAAAATGGTAAAGAATTGAGACATGCTTTCAGCTTACAGATACTGTGGGTGTGTCGCTGACTCCTCTGCAAACCCCGCCTTCCCGAAACTTAAGATGTCAGCCAAATCTGTGCCTTTTTCTCAGCAAAGACAGAATTCACAGGAACAAGCATTGCGCACGCTCTCACAGACTGCAGAGGAGCAGCCTCTGACCATGTTTTTTGAAATTCAGCGGGACAACTACCTTCTGTGGCTGCCAAAGAGTGCACCATAAGCGGCCATAGTGCATCGTTCCCACTGAATGATTTCCCCCCTGCCATCCGCCTCACCCCCGCAACATGTGTCCGGCAACCGTGAAACTAACAGCCCTAACGTTGTTGTGCCTTACCACCGGTGGCTTCTCTAAACGCTTGCAAGGGTGCACAACAGGGAACCATAACAAAAAAAAAAAAAAACACAAGATTGACCAATTACATGCTATACTTTGTCAGGTTATAATGAATGAGGAAATGGCAATCCCAGTAAATGGCCCTTTTATGCAATAAGGTTTGTTGGCGCTTATAAATTGGAGTAGTGCCTCATGTTAGAAAGTTTATGCCCGGTACACTGATGTCACAGGCTAGTTTTTACCTCTGCCCCAAAGATTTGGCCAACTGAGATGATGAATATGAATTTTAAGATACTGTATATCTCAACAATTCAGCACAAAATTCTGTCTTTGCGCATTTTCAGCACTTTTCTTCGAACATAGTTTATAATTTAGAAACAAAACGGGAGAATAAGTATGTTTCAAATTGAACTTTTTCTGGCTTATGAGATAATGGTTAAAATGGGTCATGCATGTTGCTCTGGCATTTGTTTTCACAGATGCTAATGTGGATATGGATTGTAGGATTTACTTTTATCTGCATGAAAATGATTCGTAATGTTCAGATGTTGTTTTGCTGTTAAAATCGTACTTCTTTTATGTACAGAGAGGAGCAGGAGAAGCTGAATGTGTGGGTGGCCCGCCTAAACCTGGAGAATATGTACGGGACTCAGGAGAGCCTTAAGAAAGTCTTTGAGGGAGCCCTCCAATTTTGTGAGCCTATGCCCGTCTATCAGCAGCTGGCTGACATTTACTCCAAATCTGACAAGATAAAGGTATTAATTACCTCCTACAAATTTGTAAACTATCGAAGCAGGACTAATGATAACTCATTAAAACTGTAAGTAAAGTTTATTGAGTTCAACACTGTGTGTGTCTGTCTTTTTATTTGGAACAGGAAGCAGAGAACCTGTATAAGTCGATGGTAAAGCGTTTCCGTCAAAACAAAGCAGCCTGGCTGAACTATGGTACCTTCCTGCTACAGCAGGGCCAGAGTGACGCTGCCAGTGTTCTCCTGCAAAGGGCCCTTAAAAGTCTACCATCCAAAGAAAGTAAGTCAAGTGGACTGTATAGTTGGATCTCTCTCTCTCTCTCTCTCTCGCTCTCTCTCTCTCTCTCTCTCTCCTCTCTCTCTCTCTCCTCTCTCTCTCTCTCTCTCTCTCTCTCTCTCTCTCCTCTCTCTCTCTCTCTCTCTCTCTCTCTCTCTCTCTCTCCTCTCTCTCTCTCTCTCTCTCTCTCTCCTCTCTCTCTCTCTCGCTCTCTCTCTCTCTACACATTCCACTTGGAACATGCTTCACCATGGTTGATCAAAGAAGTAGAGGGTACATGGTGCTTCAGGGGCTGAAGGGGTGGGGGCCCTCAAGTCTTTTAGAGCTCAGACCATATGCCACACACTGTATCAATGTGATCGGCATGGCTGTCATCCAAGGGGGAAAAAAAGCCTCTTTTAAAAGATACACAGCAAACCCCATGCCTGGTGTTCTAAATATAAGCAATACATTTTGGGGGTTCAAGTGTGGTGGGAGCAACCAGGTGAGCAGTAAAAAGATGTTTAAGTCTTTCTTACAGTCAAACATTGTGGTGGGAGTGTCATGGTTTGGGGCTACACAAGTCCCACTGGCACTGAACAGCTACAGTTCATTGAGAACAGCATTAATGCCACCGTGTACTGGGATTTAGGGTACTCCCAACCTGTGACGTTTTGGCGAACCGCAGGCCTAGCAGGGTTAACGCTGTCCTGGAAACTTGTTGCCACACACAATATTGGCACCTTAGATACAATTTTTACATTTTCATTTAGGCAGGGGTCCACTAACTTTCGTTGCGTGGAGTTAATACTGTACACTGGCTGCGTGTTGTTATTTTGATGGAGCTGTAAACTCTTATGTCAAATAAAAAAAAAAGAAAAACCTGGACACACTTTAGTTAACTACTTTACTCCAGTTATCATATGAAAAGATGTATTTAAAAAACTATATATATATATATATAAACACATATATATAGTATTTTAAATATGGTACTCACTTTTGTGAGGTGGTTTACATTTGTCACCTGCACCTCAAATTTATGATAAACTGTTTCGGGCTCACCCAACTGGAAAGAATGCATTAAAGAAAGTGTTTTATGATGTTGTGTTAAATACCACGTTGTATAATCTTTTTGTAAAGTCAAGTCCAGTTTTACACTTATGAAAATAATAGCTACAATAATACGATAAAATGAATACTTGTCTGACAGTTCATAGTGTATTTACATACATTTTGTGTTATTGCCTGCTACAGTTAGATAACATGAAGCAATTTTTAAGCATTGTACTCTGTCATCAGGTGTGGATGTGATCGCAAAGTTTGCCCAACTGGAGTTTCGTTACGGAAGCACAGAAAAAGCTTACACAATGTTTGACAAAATCCTGACAAGCTACCCAAAACGCACAGACCTCTGGTCCGTTTTCATCGACCTGATGGTCAAACATGGATCACAGAAGGAAGTCCGGTAAGGACACTTTTTAGTTTGCTTTTTTACTACTTTTAATCAGTTCCTGAACAGGTTAAGATAGGTTGTTGCATGTATATCGTCTTATTTGAAGGGCCATCTTTGATCGTGTGATCCACCTGAGTGTGTCCGTGAAGAAAATCAAGTTCTTCTTCAAGCGCTACCTGGAGTACGAGAAGAAGCACGGAACACCGCAAAGCATCCAGGCTGTCAAAGAAAAGGCTGTGGAGTTTGTGGAAGGCAAAGGCAGTGAAGCTGCCAGCTAGAGACCAAACACATCCTTGCATGTGTTTACTGTGGACTTTCTGTACTTTCTGCATCTACGTAATACGAGCGTATTTGCTATTATAAGTTTGCTATTTTTACTCAAGTGGGTGCTCGAAGAACTTGAAGACTCAAATCAACCTTTGTAAAATGTGTGTATTCATCTGTCAATCTGATCATGGTCAACCAAAGTTAAGAATTTAATATAGACTCTCGAAATGAATTTTACTTCTGTTGAGAGTAATTAATTGTAGCTGTTTGTAGCGCATTGCCATTACTCAATAAATTTACTATCATTACAATACATGACATGACATTTTATTTAAAAGCAACAAATACAAAATAATATATATAGGGAAACATTTACGTACAGTTACATACAGGCTAGTTTCTATCCTCTTTTAAAAAGAAAGTTCCTGGTACACATCTGAAAAGAAAAACTGCCTACTTATATCCTTTATGCTGGTCGTGATGTCATCCAGAGGGCGTGGCTACCTCTTGAGTTTTGCACCTACACAGCGGCAGACTTGATTGTAATATGCACGTGTGGATTACGGTGTGACTGACATGGTTTGTGCTGGCTGGATTGGTAACACCCCTGAGATGGTAGAGGTATCAGTACCGCTACTGTTATACTGTGGCCAGCAGTGCTGCAGTCGTGGTGCCTCCTTTCCAGTCAGGTTGTTGCTGAGTAGTGCGATATGGAAGCTAAGTGAGGACCAATGCAATGGAAATGTCTTATTTATACAGCCTTTCCCCCATCTCCTGACTCTACCCTACCTGTCGGTATCCAATTCCCACCTAAGAATATTGCTCAGAGGCCAGTGGCAATACAGCCACTTGGGATCATAAACAGCAGTGCCTGCGAGATGATCATCTCTAGTCGTAATTAAATGGTTGCAAGAGAAGTGCGGGTCTCATTGCTCCCAGCCTCACACCTCCTCTGGCTCCAGAGTACCCTCGGCGCCTTGCGGGGCATCTGTGTGGAGCCGCAAGATGGGTTTGTTGCACATTGGGCACACGTTGCGGATCTCCAGCCACTTTAGCAGGCACCTGGAGGAGGGTGAGGGGGGACAGCTTTTCACAATGGCTCGAAGGAAGAGCCATATTCATTTTGAACAATACACACAAACTCAAATGTACGTGCTTTTGGAACTGATACATGTGGGTCATTCTTGGCTATTGGTGCCTATGAAGGGTTTTTCATACTTAGAAAAAAATAAAATAAGAATTTAAAAAAAAAAACTGCTGCATGCATTTTTTAAAAAAGAACAGCAAAATCTGCAAGATAAAAATTTGAAAAAGGAAAAATGCTGCAAACACACACACCAAAAACTTCCAGAACAACTGGAAAAGAGAAATTCAATTTGTGGCACAAACGTGGAGCATTTCTCACAGTCTTTTTGTATTTGTGTGTGTTTTATTGTTTTCAGTATTTTTCTTTTACTTTTTTATTGCTGTTTTCTGGTTGCAGCTTTTTTATTGCAGATGTATTCTGTGATTACAGAATTTTCATCTTGCAGCATTTTTCTTTTGCTATTTTCTTTGATTGCAGCATATTTAAATTGCTGCGCCAAATATCTTGTGATTTTGAGTAAAACATTTGCAGTATAGAACACATATACTAAGAATGACCACATTTTTATTGAATTACAATTTTATTCACTCTGGATTCACAACTGTACTGTACCTAATGAAGTGTCCCCAAAAATATTGCCTGACACCGTGACCTCTTGTGAGGATAAGCGGCTTGCAAAATTGATGGCCATGTTCAATGTAGCTTAGGTCAAAGCGCTGATTGTTGCATACAATTATCAAAACAATTGTTAGCCGCCAAAGGTCAATTTTTGGCAACGTAATGGTTTTTGACAGCATGTGAAATCTAGTTTTTTTTTGTTTGTTTTTTTTTAATAAAGTAGTAAAGCATTATGAGAAGCAACCCTTTACTTTTATGGGTACTTTAAAATCCCAAATGATGTGATAATACTAAGGATTATTACAGCTATTTTGTTTTTTTTCCTCCCATAATGACATTTATTGGACAAGTGGAAATGTTACAAATTTTGGAATGTTAAATTGCAAATGTATTAGTAATGTCTGGGATAGCATGTAGTCTTTTTAGTTTTCTTGCACAAGATTAAACACAATATCCCTGTCAATGGCGGTATATTATAAGAAGGGAACTTTTAATTTTGGGGTACTTTAAAATCCCAAATGATGTGATAAAATTGAGGATTATTACAGTTTTATAGTTTTTTTCCCCCCCACCCACAATTACTTTTATGGGACAAGTGGGAGCGTTACAGATCATGTGGCATTAATTGGAAAAGTATTGGAAAGTAGTGTTCATTTCCAGACCAACAACACTTACTTCTTGTGAAATGCATGCGAGCACGGGCACACACCCAGTTCATCTCGGGTCCTGAATTCTTCCAGACACACTGCACAGGTTTGCTGCCAAAACCAGAACAGCGATGAGGTAAGGCCAGATTTTGCTTCAATACAAATGTCATTCATAAAAGGCCTGCATCTTTCAACAATAACAACAACAAAAAATGTCATGATTGTTCAGGAATTGTTCTTCTTGAAGTCAGGTCTATTTGCCACCTCTGTCTTTGGAAGATTTCAAGGCAGCCATTTATAAGACAGCAAACAGAGGAGAAGTACTCTTATGATGTGTCTATAATAAGCACATTATTCTTAGCAGTCCTAAATTCGGCCACTTGGAAAACACTTAGTATGCGTTTGCCATGTAAGAAAGACATTTCGAGGACATGTCCAGCAAACGTGTGCAGCATGTTAATCATTCTCTCAGTAAGTTAGAATAGATAGCGCAATCTGCTTTGTAAAGACTAAGGAAGAAACATGGATTGCATTCCGTATGGCTTCTCATGCAATGCTTCACAACCTTTTCTGGCACAAGATTTATATTTGAAAAATTGTAGACAAAAATATCACAAAAAGCGTATGTTAATTAGGTGCCTTCTACTATATAGCGGATTTTTTTTTCAACAGTTCTTTCTTCCACTGTATGGCAATTGCATGGATAATTTAGAAAAAGGCGCATTGGTAAATAGATCATCTTCAGACCGGTGAAGTGAAATAGTGTAATTTACTACCTGCCTGAAACGCCTGGTACCTCGCGAAACACTACCACGTCAAAACACATGGTTGGGGTTCGGTTCTCATCCACCAAATGTAAATCACGTGTAAAAGCTACACAAAACAAAATTACTTACTCCAAGCAGGCTGAGTTTCTTACTTGCCCCCTTGAGCACCACCTACAGTGGAAAAGGGATATGAAAGGATGAATATCTAAATTTACTATCATGTCAGCACTAACGTTAAAAATAAATACTCCATATGGGCCATATATCCTAACATGACAAACCTCACATTACTCCTCTGTATGATTCACAGAAAAACTAGTCTAAAATTAGCTTCAGAATCGAAGTATTCAGTGTACCCCGATGAACTCTCCTGGAAGTGGGTGTTATGTTCCTCGGCTGAATGAAAAATAAGCCTGACATGCTGTGGTAGGACTTAGTGGCTGCCTCAGAGTGTAGCATTACACATGCGGATGCTGCAGAGAGTGGAGTACCTCATTATAGCTGAACTGCTCCCTCGTTCCTTGTTGTTTCAACCTGAGTGAGACAGAAACGGGATAAAGTGCGAAAAATATAGAGAAAACTATTTCGGCAAGACATTCTCCACCACATAATTTCGACCTAAATTTAAGTGATGAAACTCCCAGCTTGGGGAAAAGGGCCTCTAGAAATTTGGTTAAAGCTTCACTGTGGGGCCAATGGGTCACACGGTGACGTTTACGAGTTACGAGTTGATCGAAATCGCTTTAACCAGGTCCATCTGAAAACATGTCGATTGTTAGTTCCTAAGTCTGGACACAAATCACTGTTGTGGTGCTCCCAATTGGAATTGAAGTTGGCATGGAAAAGCCAATTTTCGGACTCACATCAGAACAGATCGTAGAACATCATACATACTTAGGCTATTTTATTCTCCATCTACTGCATGTAAAAAATAGAAATTACTTCACGGTTTATAGCTTCTGCTCATGGCTGCTGCACATAGCTTCTGCATATGAGGGCAGCTGTAGTTTATTCTTGCAGTGGATCATGGATCCCAAAAGCAAATCGCTACGGTTTATAACCGTATTGATGACTGTTCTAGTAAGTTGTACTCATATTCTTGTTATTGTCAAAACCGAAGCTGGAAAAGAGACAAAACTGGAAGGGACGACAACCAGGACTGAATGAATTCTGGATTTAGAGGGCAAGGCAAAGTCCTATTATTTACATGTATGCACTGATAGATAGGCTCCAGCTCTCCCATGACCCTTGTGAGGACAAGCAGCAAGTAAAGTAAATTATTCATTTTGCTACACATTTCAGCAAAAACACGAGATTATGCACTTGATTTGCTTTAGTAAGACGACTCTTGGCCCCAGGCCTTTCCCAGTTCCCCAGTTTCAAATTTAAATCTGTGTTCCACAGCGTGTGTGTGTTCAACAGTCCTCTTTTATGCATCCGGCGTAAAAATTGTGCCAAACATATGTGCGTTCATCTGAGATGACACGCTGTGGCGATCCCGAAAGGGACAAGCCGAAAGAAAACACACACACACTCACGTAATTACTTGTTAATGTATATGAAATGGTGTTGTCAATTAAATGTATCGGTAACATAATGCAATGTGAGTGTTTAGCTGTTTGCTTCTGTTTTTTTAAGCAATTTTTCTCAAACAAAAAGCTGCTCAAGTTTTTTTTTTCAATTAAATGGCTCATTATTTGTTAAATAAATAAAATAGGGAGACCAGGGTTTTTCGCCACTTTTGTCAGTAGTCACATCGCAAATATCATCTCAACTAAAGGTCCAAATTAAAAAGTAAAATACTGGTTTTCTTTTTCTTGACATGGGCCCCAAGTTGTGTCCTGTCTTACAAGAGAACTGTATATTGTGAGATGAGCGCTAATCAACCTTTTGCCCAACTCAAAGTTAAAAAAAAAGTTAATTTTACATACTTTCAAATAAGCTTCTCCCAGATACAAATCGTAGCGTATATATATATATGAAGTATTGATTCCAAGAAATAAATGAGAGCCTAAAGCGTGAGATGTGATGCCCCAATGTTGCCTTTTTTTAAGAGGCTATGAATGGAAGAGCATGTACTCTAGCACAATTTTAGGTAACATTTTTTTTTTTTCATAAACTCCCAAACACCCAGCAGAAGTCCAAAAAGCTGAAATTTCGGTCATTTTGTCATTTTTAAACTCTTTCATAAATGGTTTTATTGTACTACTACAATTAAAGAATCAAAGAATTGAAAAAAAAAATCACAACAGGAATACAAATGTTAAAGCACAAATATTTAAAAAAACAAAAATCAATAACTGATGGTCTTTCTTACAGTAGATCACTAATGCGTTCATCAAACCAGGAAAATGGTGCTACAGTGCACTTTATAGCTACAGAATGTGGTGAAACTGCATTGCTCTTTGATCACAATTTCAGCCTCACGTATAACCTTCGGCAATTCATTTGCAGCTATTCAGACTAGGGTAGGCCAACCTTGTACCGACCTGAAAAGGTAGCAGCAGAAGATGAGACTGAGCATGAAGACAAAGAGGCCAATGCCCAGCACGATGACATACACATTGAGCGGCAGGTGATACATGTCAGACGTCATGCTGCAGTCCTTTTCAGAGCTGAGAGAATTCAAACTGCACAGGCATCCTGCCAAAAAGAGATCCACATGTTTATGACACCTACAGCCAATAAAAATAGTAATTGACTCATGGGGAAGTGATATTACTATTGGTAATTAAAATTTAGATTAAATTAAAACCTTCATTATAGGTTTCGTCATTCAATTTCACAATGCCTTCGAGGGATTCACATTCATGATAGATTAAAAACAAACATTTGCATTGTTTTACATTTGTCCTTTATTTAGGGAGAAAAAGTAACTACTGTATCAACAGAACCCATTTTGAATTCACATCCTTGCAGAGATGTCTGGAAATGAGAACTCGGTCGGACTTTGAAACATTAAGACATAATCATACCCTTCCATCCGGGTGTAGAGCGAAGAGGAAAAATGGGTTCCCTTTCCCATGTGTTCACCACCATTATCAGGAGCCAAGGGGGGCGGTTGTAAAGTGGGCTATAGAATCTGGTTCGAGGAATTAGAATGTAACCTTTCACAGGAAGCCCGAGAAATAGTATGAGGTTGAGAGGTTCTCACTAGACATAAGCGGCCTTACCGCCACACATAGCTTGGGCTCTGGTACCAATCCACCTGAGATGGGTGGGACTCTTTTCCACTCGGGTGTTGTCCACGATGAGAAGTGCCGATCAGGTGTAGGCATACGTATTTACCCTCGGCTCGGTCCCTGCTGGGAGTGTCTAGCAAAGTCCTTTGAATGAAGGAGCTTCAAAACCCACCTCCTGCAGAACGTTGCCCACATCCCAGGGGAGGCGGAGTACAATGAATGTAATTTTTCTGGATGTTGTGGAGCTGTCCTGGTTGACATCCCTCTGTAACATTCCTTGGTCAGTGGGGCCTCTGGATCGGCAGACAAAGGTGGTGGTCCCCCTTTTGAAGAAGGGAGACCAATGTGTTGCAACTGCAGGAGTGAACACTCTTCAGGCTCCCTGGCAAGGTCTAGTCAGGGGTTCTGGGAAAGAGGGTCCACTGCGAAGTTCTCCCTCAGATTCTGGAGGAGCAGTTTGAAAAGTGCAGTTGGAAAAGTGTGAAGTGCCCTCTTCAAGTCGGGGATGAGATCCTGCGTGGAAGAGTTCAAGTATTTTGGAGTCTTGTTCACAAGTGAGGCCGGTACTGAGTGGGAAATCGACAGATGAATCTGACATGTTTATGAAGTAGCTGAGTCGAAAGGCAAAGCTCTCGATTTAACATCATTGTACTTTCCCACCCTTACCTATGAAAGAACAAGATCAAGGATACAAGCGGTCAAAATTAGTTTCTGTTGAAGGGTGTCCCAGCTCTCTCACAGAAATAAGATGAGAAGCTCAGTCATCAAGGAGGTCCTCGGTGTAAAGGCGCTGCTCCTCCTCATCGAGAGAAGTCAGTTGAGGTGGCTTTGGCATCTCCCTGGTAAGGTGTCCAGGATACATCTCACCCTTAGGAGGACCCCGGGGATGATCCAGGACATGCTGGATAGACTCTGACTGCTGACTGGCTTCATGGAATCACCTCACGAGCCCCCAGAAGATCTGGACAAAGTAGACGAAGCTTGGCCTTCCCTGCTTAAACTCCTGCCCTGTGACCTGAGCCCAGATAAGGGGAAGATTGGATGGATGGATGGATGGATGGATGGATGGATGGATGGATGGATGGATGGATGGATGGATGGATGGATGGATGGATGGATGGATGGACAACAATTTCCCACAAATAATTTCTGAGTGCCTGCCGTGGCAAGACATATCCCTGCAGAACTGGCCAAAATTACTCGGTGATGCTGATGCGATGTGCCTATGGAGATGCATCTGTGGCACAGTGGTGGCAACCCTAACCCTCGTAGGGCTACTTTTTATTTGGCTGTGAAGTAGACAAACACTGCGAACAGACACCGGCACACCACCATCTGTTCCCCAGGCTCAATAGACTAGTGTAGTAAAGTACGTGCATGTGTGACAGCACTCAGTGAGTGGTAGTTGAGGGTTTGGAGTGTGTAGTGAAGTGAATGTCTGTTTGCATTTGAAAGACCAGATATGTGTGTACTGCGGGTGGTGGGGGGTGGCATATATTTAAAAGGAGAATGAACTTGGGACCAAAACGCCATTTGGCAAAACAATAGTAGCGGAAGCCCCTCTTCTACTAGCCAAATGCAATGCTATTAATTTGCAGCAAGCCTCCTCCTTGCCAACCGCTAAATGTCCATGTGTGTCTTCAGAGTGAATGAATGGATACAGCTTGCAGTGTGTGGGAGGTTTGATAATTTAACATAGCTGGAGGTTGGGGGATTTAAAACTAAAGGGGGCAGGGAAACTTAATGAGAGACTACATTGGTAAAATGGATACCAGGCCATACAGGAACTAAAAATGGAATGAAATAAGGAGTCTTTCCTACTTTGTAGCTTTAACAGCATCCAAACTTCTAAGAAGACTTTTTTTAAACAATATGTTGAAGTGTGTTCCTGTTGCATTTATGTTCATCCATCCAGAAGAACCTTTGTGAGGTCAGTAATACTGAAATTGAAAGGGGACTTGCTTCATCTCTCGTCTGCTATAACCACTTTTTTTTTTTAATGAATTCTCAATTCCTTGAACACTGAACTTTACCAAGAACTCTTTTATTTACCTTGCATCATGAAAATGGCCTTTCCCACACTGTACCCACAAATTTGGAAGGTAAAAACTGACCAAAAATGTCTTGCTGAAGATGAGATAAAGAATCAACAATTCCCTTCAAGGATTGGAACTAAAAAAGAGTCATGATTGCTTAATTGATTGATTGGTGTGTCCCGCAACTTTTGCCCACATCACGTCACTGAACCAAGTATAAACAATGACATGAACTGAGGCGGTTGAATAATAAATATATTCAGCTGCGATAGCTGTATCACCGATGTAAACGCGTCCTTGATTGTAGCTTCTCACACAAAAAAACACTAAACTAAGGCCTTAATGATTGGCTGTATCCATCATGCAGACCTAGTGCCATAAACCACCAAGCCGAAGCTAAGGTTATGAGGTACACAAAACACATGTGCTTGGGCCTCTTTAGTATTAAACAGATGGCAGATAAATCCACTGACTTACCGTTACACCATTGGAATGGTTGCATGAAATATGATTCCTGGGGCAGCAGCAATAAATTCAGACCCTTTAAGAAGAAGGCTGAGCCTGAATGAAGGCCAAACTCTCAGACTCGTGGTTGGTGCCTGGGATCAGTCACTGTGTGCTGAGCTCGACCAAATACAAGCCTAAAGTTTTTCAGATTTGCTCAGATTTCCATAAATCCTTGAGAGGTGTGGTTTTGTTGGCTCAGCAGTCTGTGCGGCCCAGCGTTCCCAAATCTGGATTAACCACTCCGTGCAAAGATTGGGATATTTGGGACAAGAGTTTGGACAACGTCTAAAAACCTCATGTGCTCTTGGATGCCAGTATAACTGATGTCATCAGGGAAGACAAAGGAATCTTGTTGTGTGGCTTGGACCATCGCTTGCCTCATACCGTGGGTTATTTTGCGAGTTGTTGTCAAAATGTGAATCATGCGCAGTCATAACATCATCAACAGCACGGTCAATATTTACACACAAAGCAGAGAAAGACCCTCTTTGACTTGTGTTTGTCGTCTGCAGGGCTGTCTCCAATGTCATCCACTGATCACAATGACATTTGTCGATCAATGACGATAATAATCTGTCTTTAGTCTGCTTTGTCTTGCCCCTCTAAAGCTGTTTTTTTTTAACAGAGGATTTTCTCAGCTCTCATTCTCCCCCCTCTCGCGTCCTCTGCTGTCTTGTCCTCCAGTCCACTGATGTTGGAGAGGGTATTCCACCTCAGTGTAGAAGCCACAGATGTGCTCCGCTCAAAGGCCAAACAAAGTGAGGAAAACGTCATACAACAGTCCCAAAGATGGCATTGCTGTTTTTGTTGCTGAGTGTTGGTTTCTCACTCAGAGCTGGCGTTTGTGCGTGTTTGTATGGGGAAGGTGGATCCTCTTCCTCCGACCATCTGTTTTTTCAGATGAAAAAAAAAAATAGACAAAGCCTGCGTGTGTCACCATAGAGTCTATCTGTAGCAATCTCTCGCACTTCCAGTTGGCTTTGTCATGGCACTCTTCTCTTCCTCTTTGAGTCCACAATTGCTTTTTTTTTTTTTAATTGTGAGCCTGCAGTCTGCCTTTCCCTGACGACGCCTTCTGCACTGCTCTGTTCTGCCTTGGGTTTGTAAACAGATCTGTGCTCATGTGACCCTCCGTTTTGCCTCGCAACTCTGCTCAGCCTTAACCCTCCCTCTGCCTGTCCTCCAATCTGTAGGCAGAAGGAAGGGAGAGTGAGCCAGACGCTGACGAATGGGATGCCTCCAAGCATGCTGATGTTTATGTGTCTGTGTGCGTTTACCTCTCTCGTGTATGTGGAAGAGAGAGCAAGGAGGCTCTTGCAGCAAAGTCAAAAGAGACCACGGTCAGCTGCATAAATGTATGGCTGATGTCATTTCTGCCGAGTAGATGCCAGCAGGATTTCATACAAAGGGAATCCGATCCATCTCTTTCTTTATAACACACACAATGTGTTTTGATTTATTATTTTGCCAGTGAATGTCTCTCAGACTGGCTTCATTTGAGCTAAATTCACTCATGCCACTCATCAGATACTCTTTACAATCCAGTGAGAGGCACATTAACCGAATGGTATACATATCCATTCTTCCATCCCATAATGGTGCTCAATTTGGTTTAAAACTGTCAGAGAGGTATTAATACGTGTATTTTGAGGTGAGGCAACACTGTACGTGCTTTTTACAATCTAAAGATATGCCTCCTCCTGTATTGTCTCCAACCATGACTGAACAAAAGCACATATTTGTATCCATCCATCCATCCATTCATTTTACATAGTGCTCATGCTCACGAGGGTGAAAAAGTCACCAGCCAATCACATAAATATTCACACCTGCAGACAATTTAGCCTTTTCAATTAATCTAGAATGCAGATTTTCACACAGACTGGGATGGATTTGAACCCATGTCCTCAGAACTGTGAGCTAGTTGTTTTAGCAGCATATACTGTATTTTCCGCACTATAAGGTGCACCACATTATAAGGCCCACCTTCAATGAATGGCTTATCTTAAAACTTTTTTCCCATATAAGGCGCACCGCATTATAAGACGCATAGAATAGACACTACAGTAAAGGCTGGGGTTACGTTATGCATCCATTAGATGGAGCTGCACTAAAGGCTCAATATTAATTCACATATAAGGCGCACCGGATTATAAGGCGCACCGTCAGCTTTTGAGAAAATTAAAGGCTTTCAGATGCGCCTTATAGTGCGAAAAATATGGTATATCCATCCATTTTCTTAGCTGCTTAGCCTCGCGAGGGTCGTGGGAGTGCTATCCCATATACAGTATATATACAATATAAATATACACTATAAGCTCTCCCCAATGTTGTGGCTGGCAAGCAGATACAAGCATATCGTAAAGGACAATACTAAAGGAATGCATGGGGGTGACAATGCGGAAATAGAGTAACCTCGGATATTGCAAGCTGAACAAAGACATTACCACCCAGCGCCCAACACCGGCCACCCTTGGTGCCAGTCCACTGACGGGGAGAACAGCTGCTGGGATACAGGGCGAGCTGTCAGACGGTCAAGGGGAGTGCTGCTTCGCTAATCCCCAAGGGGGAGGGAGGGACAACAATGGGATCCAAGCCATTTTCATTCAGCCCCCTCCTCCCTGTCCTTCTCTGATAGTATAATGTCATTGCAGAGGAACAGCTGGATTGTTCCTGCTGATGTAGAGTATCCATGCAGCCTGTACGAAACGGTGAAAGCATTGTTGTTAATACTGACATGTCATGGTGGTCACAATCCACTGTCCTGTTTCAAGTGATCAGCATGATGTTTTTTTTATTTTCACCTTTCTAACGCACAAATTCCTTCACCGCTTAAAGTGTGTATGCGAGTCTGTGTTGTGTTTGAGGGGGCATGGGAGGTGGGGGGGTGGGTGTGGGGTGGAGATTGACCAAATAAGAACATAAGGGAGTTGGAGAGATGCAAATGTTGACCTTATGTTCAAGCAGCAGGTAAATCGTTTGGCCTGTCGCGACCTTTTCTTTTGCATAAATCACACATTTGCCTGACTGCAAATACGGTGCAACTAGGGCATTTCCTGCCATCGTATTCTTGTTTACGTGCTCCTACTTCAACATGATTATTTCCTGCTATCACTTGAGAAATTTCATGGCGGCCCTTTTCTTGAGACCAAACACTTGTTTTGAATGCCATCGTTGATTAATTGCCAAACGATCAAGTAATTCAGTAGGACTTTTTTTGCAACCACAAATTTGATTGTTTAATTCACCCGAGCAGCTGCTGTAAACACATAAAGCAGCAGTAAGATGTCACACTTTTAGCAACCCTAAAAGCAAAAGTTGGACAGTTAAACATTTTAGTGAGGAAATTATAGTGTCTGTAATATGTATGCATGTAGAGTATGTAATATATATGTCCCAATTATATCAAGATCAAGTGTTCTACCCAAACCGGCCACAACATTATCTTGTACAATGTAATAAATGAGCTGCACCACCACATTTAACAGTAAACATGCTTCGTTATGAGTGATGCTGCCAAGCAGTTATTCCTTTTACAATGTTTATCATGGGCAGCACAGTGGATCAGCAGGTAAAGTGTTGTCCTCAAAGTTCTGACGATCCAGGTTCATTCCCGGTCCCGCCTGTGTGAAGTTTGCATGTTCTCCCCGTGGCTGCGTGGGTTTTCTCCGGGCACTCCGGCTTCCTCCCACATCGCAAAAAACATGGAACATTAATTGGACACTCTAAATTGCCCCTGGGTGTGATTGTGAGTGCAGCTGTTTGTCCTTGTGATTGGCTGGCAGCCAGTTCAGGGTGTACCCCGCCTCCTGCCCTTTAAAAGCTGGGATAGGCTCCAGCACTCCCCGCGACCCTCGTGAGGATAAGCGGTAAAGAAAATGGATGGATGGATGGATGTTTATCATTGTGGTGACTTAAACCTAGCTGGAAAAATATTTGCAATACCTCCTTACACAACTCATTTATCTATCCATGGGATGCTGGAACCTATCCCAGCTATCTCTCGGTGAGAGGAGGGGGACAACCTGAACTAGTTGGCAGCCAATCTCTTCAGTGGAATTCTAAGCACCCATATGAATATATTTTTTGATACTCTCTGAGAGCCAAATACATTTCAGGCATATAGTCCTTTGTCCTTTTGAGGTCAGACTTTACTGTAATACACGGCCCATTCCTTTTTTCCATCATTGTGGGTGTGGCCGTTTGCAAATCCATTTCCTGCTCCATTGGCATCTCCATGCAGTTTGGCATCGTTTTCAACATTTATTTGCTCTTTTCTCAGTGCAAGAGCTGGCTTGCAAGTGTGCCAGTTCCACAAAGCTTTATTCATGTCATCCTGGACTCTGATACCCAGGAGTTTGTCTTCCTCTCTCCTCTTATCATCAACTTCAGAGTCGCTGTCATCCTTGCTGGAGTGATGATGTAAGTTGCGCATCTCTCCGCTAATATTTTCAAAGTACTGATGGATGCAAACCTTGGCGAAGGTCTTGGCATGCTCCTTGCAGGTCTCATCGAACATCTTGCGCTCAATGTCGATATAATGAGACCAGTATTTGGTTTTGAGGAAAGCAGCCTGAGAAAAGCAAGGTCGAATAGCACGGACCAGGAAGGCTGTGAAGGTCATCATGAGCAAAAACATCCAGCCACAAGCCTGTGGAAAATAGAATTGTATTATTCCAAAAGCTGAGCCATCTGTCCCTATTAAGCAACCCTAGTCAAGTATGTAATATTTTATGTAATATATAAATATGTATCATCTGTAGGAGCGGTGTCAAATACCCACATAGAGCCTAATTCGTCAAGATGGCAGATCAGTAAATTAATTGCATGCTGATTATGAATATAATGTACTGATTGTTTTAATTCAAACCTATATATATCCATCCATCCATTTTTTTTGCCGCTTATCCTCACAAGAGTCGGGGGGAGTGCTGGAGCCTATCCCAGCTGTCAACGGGCAGGAGGCGGGGGTACAATCTGAACTGGTTGCCAGCCAATTACAGTTACAGGTACTTGCAACTGAAAAATATAGAAATGCACTTAAAATTGAAAAATAATGTATGAAGATGTAAATAACCTATTTCTAGCCCCCAATGTTCTTTCATTTTCAAATTCATCCTGTGGGCGGATGGAGCACCATCGCGCACCGGTTGTTCGACACCACTGATTGATGACATTATATGCATTTGAGAGATGTTCTTGTGCACGAATATTCATCGCTCTATAATTGAATTATCAACATAGGCAGTTAAGTAAAAAGTATGTTTATATAACCATATTGTTGCCTTCAGTGGATCAGAGCAAAATATAGTTTTTTTTAGAAATAGGCCTGAGGTCTATGAATGATAAATTAGGAGGCTTATCTTTCTTGTTAATAAACCAATAAAAGGCCTCATTGCGCTCCAACTGTAGAAACAAGTTAGTTAACTTCAGTTTTTAGAATTTAAGTGTAGGAAATAGGATTTGCTTTGTCAGTGTCTATGTAATGAGATTAAATTCCAATATGTAATGAAAATGTTCCCAACTTTGGGCCTACACCCTTGTCCAGCTGCATTCATATCGGATGACTAATGTCAGGTCATGGCATGAGGATAAAACACGACCATGAAAATGTCAGTAAGAGTTTGTATAAAACGATCAGCACACCTGCGATATACACTTTATGTAACGGGATGCTCCCACTCTTATTTCATGATGCTCAAACAAGTCTTTACACGGAATCTTCGCCAACAGTTTTATCCTCTCTGTCTCAGACAGCCCCTTGATTAGAGTATAGTTGCCAAACTTGTCAATATCCAGATTGACGCTGAAAGCACAGAGGAAGCTCTTGCCATCCATGAGGGTCACAGACACCCAAACTGCAGGTGCTATCAAAGATCTCTGCGCGATTGAGCAGAACATGTAGCGGAGGATTGATGGATCCTTTTTTCTCTTTCCCGTGGGTCTTCTCCACTCCTCTGCTAGCACAGACACATTATTGTTCAATACAAATCCCAGCAAGAAAAACCAAATGGGTGGGACGACCAGCAGCCCAATCCCATAGCTGTAGTTGTATTCCGGAATACAGGGGCAGCTGAACTCAAAGGCAGAGTACATTTGTGCGCTAGCCAGGGCCATGATCCCACACATCCCATTCATGAAAGATTCCTGGTTGGATTGAAGGAACTGGAACATCATACGGAATTTATCCATCTTTGCACATACGTCAGGGCTTTAGCTTCAGAGTCGCATAATCTGTAAGAAGAGGTACGTCAAGATGTCAACACAAAGTGCTCTTAAAATAAGTGGAACAAAAAAAGACAGCATTCACAAATTCAGAAAAATTAAATTGAAAAGCAGAGTTGTGCATCCAGTGATAATTGTAGTAGTCTTTACAAAACATATCACTTAGTATGTATGAAGCATAAACTATACCTACACGGTTTGGAGAAACCATTGCATCACGAATAATCTTTAATGGGTTATGAATAATTAAATCAATACAATTCTATGGCTATCTCTACTGGTAGAAATTAAAAAGTCTACTGTAGTTGTGAATGTCAATAATGCCTTATATTTATTTGAGAATTAGAATTTGTTATATACTAGCTGTCAAGCTGTGACTTGAAAAAAAAGAAGGATTAACAGCCAACAGAGCTTCCATTTTATACACCGTTATGTTTTGTCCTATTAAATGTGAACAATATGTATCATCAACATGAACCTTGAGTATAAATAAACACAAATAATTGCACTTACTTGATTTAAAGGAGACATTGGACGAGATGGAAAGCCCACACATTTCATTTCTCTGTTTTAGGTCAATCGCAGTCCTTGTTTGTCTGTTTGCACGTTGTGTATTAGACTGACTGACCAGCGCTTCTCAAATCCTCTGCGGGGATATTCAAAGTCAACTACTTTGTCAGTCATTGCGTCACGCCCCCTCACAAGCACTTGTGCTGAAGATAATATTGGAAAAAAACTCCTTCAAAACGAATAAGGACCAAGACAATATTTATCACAATACTCCATACAGCACTCTGACGGTTTCAAGATTTCTCATTTTGTTTAGTGTAGTTTTGTATGTTAGTGTATTATGCCAAAGATTCAGAGTGAACCAAATGAAACATGCAAAAATGGTCTCAAACCATTCAAATGTCTGTGGCTTTGTTTGGAAAATGTGGTAGACTGCTTAGAGACAAAGGCTGTAAATATTTACAGACAATACAAAGGTCCTAGTTCACAGTCAAATACAAGGCAAGGTCGGCCCTGTGATTGGCTGGCAACCAGTTGAGGGTGTACCCTGTCTCCTGCCCAAAGATAGCTGAGATAGCCTCAAGCACTCTCACGACCCTTGTGAGGATAAGCGGTTCAGATAATGGATGGATAGAGTAGACACCACCCACATTCTCACGTCCTTTTTGGTTCATGTACTGCAATGCAGCCTTGTACATCATCTTTCAGAGCAGTTAATTGTACTTCCTGATCTGCTCATCAAATGGCTGTGCCAAAAACAGCCTGCACTCTCCTTAAAGTCACAGGTGAGTCAATGGTTTCAGAAAATCATGAGTGCTGTATGGTCACACATTTCTCATAAATACGAGTTTGACCTCAGAAATGATACAGCAAGATAAGGTTCAATGAGAAGTTTTTAAACTGGAGTGAAATTCCTACTTTTGCATCAAAGCTTCCTAAAGAGGCCTGGAGAACCTCTGGAGACAATCACTGAGCATATATGGGGAACTACTCCAAAGCATATCTACAACGCTACTTCAAAGATCTTGCCACGATGAACTTTCAAGATCACAGTTTTCCAGTTTTATCTGAATCTAATGTAGTACTTTGACAGCTTGGCATTGCAAATATGAACTAATGACCACTAAGACAACACAACGGAAGTCAGAGTTTGTGGCCAATAGGCTGTGTGACTTACTGGTTTTCATTGAGAGTAGCCTGACAAAATGTTTGAACCATGTTCGCATTGGGAATCCCTTGCCCCCAAAATGTTGTGACAGATCCCGGGCGCACTGACTCTTGCCAAGCCGGTGACTTTCTTCCACCCCCTTGTGGTGCATGAATGCATCTACAAAAATATGTGTCCAGTGGATGCTCTGAAATGCAAGCAAAAGTTATATACTGTACTTCATTGACAATAATAGTCCCGTCTAGATAGAAATTTAACACAGTATAAGAGGGGAGGCAAAATACTTTTATTTCCAAGATATTCAAAGATCACACCCAGTAGCTAAGAAAGTCACTGTGGTCAGACGAGTCCTCCAAACTGATGGTGCCCCAGTTAGTAGATCTTGGCTGCAGCTCAAACTTCGGGTTTCCATCCTTCGTTCCAAATCCGACCTTCCAAGACGGACTTGAGACCATGTTCCCAGAAGCTGTTGTAATTCAATCCGATGATTAAAGCTTCTGTCAACATTTTAAGAAAAAAAAAAAAAAAAGTGTAGACAAGCTGTACCTTTTGAAATTGGCAAGCAGGAAGATTCACAGCAGGCACAAACCCTGTCATTACCATACAACTCCTTCCACCTGAACCACAGACATTTCTTCATTTTGTGGAAACTGAGCAAAAGTGATGTTACAATTGATTTAATGCTCTAATTTGCCCCAATTGACTCACTTTTTGGTAGCGCGGTGATAATTGCAAGCCTTCGTACTTGAAGTTGGTGTTGGATCGTCCATAGAGAATTCACAGTGCAGATAGAGTGGCTGTGAAGACAGATTAGCGCGACAAATATTTCCACCATTATGCAGTTTGGAGTTGTGTGCATTATACAGACCATACCGAAGATGATGAAACTGCAGTGTCTTTAAATATGAAGGCGCTCACTGAGAATTTTTGGCTGTTTAAGGGGCCCTTGAGAAACGCAGACTGTTTTGTCACCATACTATCAATCATACAACTGCAAAAAACGAAATGTTTGTTAATGTTGAATAGCGACATTTTGGACAGAGTTGAACTTACCCTTGGTTGTCAATAATGGTGTATTTAGGTTCAGAGTAAGGATCTTGGAACGCAGTCATGAAACACTTGTTGATGTAAAGTCTCTGCTCAGTTGCTATTCTCTCTACTTGTTTCACCTCAAAGTACATTGGCTGTCCCAGGATAAACATTTTATCACCAAATATCTCATGCCCCGATGCTAGAAAAAAAAAAATTAATTATGGAAATTAAAAAATATTTCATATTAGAAACTGATTTTTTTCTACAACTTGTATGTCTTACTATTTACTGTTCCATTAAGTAAAACAAAATAGATTGTCGATTATAGATTGAAAAGGAATAAGGAAATAAAGGAATATCTAGTCATGTGTATGAGAGTTTGTGGTCTTAGCAATTTAGTAATAAGTATATATAATAAAGTTAAAGTATTTTACAACAGATAAGCTTGTTAATGGAATAGTTCAAATACCATCTTGTGGAGTAATGGTATAAGCATTTTTTGATCGTAGGGGTTTGTAAACTGTGCCTCGCTTCAGTTCGATAGAGATGCCAGGATTGAAGGAGTGAAAATGCCTGCAAAAGGAACAAAAACGCTTCAGGTTAAAGCAAACTTTAAAATGATATCTTAGCTTGTTTTTATGGTGGTGTAAAGCACTGGGCCTATTTGGTTGGTTTCCATATGTCAGATAATCATTAGCTGGGTACACAGTATTTTTCAAAGCATATTACCATTACCCATTAACGTGGTCCTTTTATATGCTGCGTTATTTTGAAAGGTTACTATTCTCCAAATCGTGAATATTTAGAATGCAATCTCAAACTTGCTTATGACCAAAGTCTGCAATAAGCTCAATTTGCATTATCCATCCATCCATTTTCTTTCCCACTTATCCTCACAAGGGTCGCGGGGAGTGCTGAAGCCTGTCCCAGTTGTCAACGGGCAGGAGGCAGGGTACACCCTGAACTGGTTGCCAGCCATTTACAGGGCACATAGAGAGAAACAGCCGCACTCACAATCACACCTAGGGGCAATTTAGAGTGTCCAATTAATGTTGCATGTTTTTGGAATGTGGGAGGAAACCGGAGTGCCCGGAGAAAACCTATGCAGGCACGGGGAGAACAAGCGAACTCCACACAGGCGGGTCTGGGATTGAACCCAGGACCTCACAATTGTGAAACCAACGCTTTACCACCTGCTCCACTGTGCCGCCCCAATTTGCATTATGTAGTAAAAATTTCTTAAAGGGGAAAAAAAAAAAATACTTTTTCTTACCTTGGATATTTGCATCGCAAGGCAACATCAAATGGTAGCTCCCTAATAACTGGAGTTGTTGGCTTATAGTGGAGTACAATACTGATGAACAAGTAGTCTTCAGTACTCTAGGACAAACATTTTACAGGTTGTGGTCGGGTGAATGCAAAGTACAAAAAAAAAAAAAAAAACGGACATGAACCAACCTCTCTCTGGAATCCACAGTCACTTTTCAAAAGGTAGAGAAGGTAATAATGTTCTGCAGTGCCTTCATTTACAGGACACTTGCCAAGTTTCAAGTCTTTGAAAGCGTTTCTCGTTGAAAAAAGCTCCTTGCTTACTTTGACGTACATGCGGTCAACGTGGCACAAGACCTCAACACGCTTCGATTTGGCTGCTCCTCCGGGTGAGGCAAGAGTGGGAGGTGGTGCAAGCAACATTTCCTTGACGGAGTCTGGGACAGGTCTAACACCTTTTTCTGGCTTGAATAGCTCTTTCGGGTCCTTTGAGAAAGGAACAACTCGATACCATGGAGCTCTCGGTCGTGCTGAAGATATACTCCTTTGGAATCTGTCATTAAACATTGTGGATATGGGTGCAAGGCCTGGAGGTACGTCTTCAGTGTCATTCTCCAGCTGCGCCTGCAAACTCCCACGTTCTAATTCTGCATCTTCATATTCTTGAACACTTGCCAGTGGCTTCGAATAGGCCAAATAAAACAGAAATAAGAAAATCCACATATGCATTAACCCCATTTCGGGAACATCTTATTTCCTCTGAAGTGCTCGCCTCTACAAATCTTTGTGTCAGAATTGTCACCTGTAGTTAATTAGAAATTGAACTCAACCAATTAGTCAGTCTTTTTAGAGCCACGTGGATCCAACAATGCATTAAAGAAAGAAATAGGTAAATAATAACATATAATAATGTTGAATTACTTTAGAACATTTTTTTTGTATAATCCAGACGTTTTTTATTTATTTATTTTTCGAAAATGGTATACCATTTTACCATATTAGTCATTCGTTTACAGCAGGTGTTTTTCTATTACGGATATTGCGTTTTGCTGACATCATACCCGGAAGTTCCAACACTACCCTTCTGGAAGCCGTGTTCGCTAACCGTTTTTCCTCAAAATTTGTCTTAAGCCTTATATTGAAATAATTTTACACTTCCTGGATCATATTGCTTTATATAGGAATCAACGTTAGCCTTGGGACTTTCTGTGTTCTGAGTTTGGTCAAGGTTGTCGCAAGAATTTGTCTTGGCTAGTGCTAACAAGGTAGCTAATGTGGCTAAAGCTAATGTTTTTGATTGTTTTTTGCAAATTTGGACGATGCATGGACGGCGTGTGGATAGGCCTTACTGGTACTAATTCGCACTTTAGATATTGTTTTCCACTCAAATTGTAATAGACTTGCTCGTGCCGTTGGCCTAGTGTATTTTCCTAGCTATATTGCTAAGAAATCTACCAGCACTTATTTACTTTTGAGTTATTGTTGGGGACTCCTTGTTTGTCCCGTGCGCGACAGTTTAAAGCCTGGCGAGCTTCAGCAGCTCGCCGCGAACCGGCTTCAATGCGTGGGATGATGGGCAGCCAAAGTAGCCCTGTCAAGAGTTACGATTATCTCCTTAAATTCCTCTTGGTGGGAGACAGTGACGTCGGAAAGGGAGAAATCTTGGACAGTTTACAAGACGGCTCCGTGGAGTCTCCCTATGCTTACAGCAGTGGTGAGTTGCCCCTGTGTTTTATTTCTTAATAAGTAAGACATCTGTTACGGCCAACCTCAAACGATATGAATTGTGTGACATTTTAGGAATTGATTACAAGACAACCACAATACTGCTGGATGGAAGAAGAGTGAAGTTAGAGTTATGGTAAGGATTACTATTAGTGATTGATACAGCACATGCATAGAAAAACATAGTACAGTAGCATGCTCTTAAATGTATGTTTCTGTGTAAGGGATACATCCGGTCAGGGAAGATTCTGCACCATCTTCAGATCTTACTCAAGAGGAGCACAGGTAAGGATTACTAATCATTTATGGTGTGTTGCCATCTAATCTCACACACGTGGACAAACTTGTTGGTACCCCTGTGTGGATTAAAGGGGGGGAAAAAAACTTGACATTGTTTACTAAAATAACTTGAAACTGTCAAAAGGAACATTCAACTAAAATGTAATGAAAACTAACCAATGAAAATCAGGCATTTTGTTTTTGTGGTTCAACAGAATTAACTTGAAACAAACACTAAAAATGGCTTGGCTTGAAATAACACCCTCAATTTAGTGAGGTATTGCACAACATTTTGAGCGAATCACTGTCGTCTAACAATTTGTTAGTCTAAATAAGACTTGGCATGTCTCGACGTTGATTTTGTAGGAATGGACCAATACCGGCAACAATGATACTGTACGTTTGTAGTCATGTGACTCCTCCTAACCATGCTCCAATGTTGTCAACTGTGCTTGATTTATGCTGTTTGAGTTTAAATTTACTGTAAGACTTAGTACACAACAGAGTTCCACGTTGTATACCTAACCAAACATACTTTGTCTTACAAGCACAGTTCATCTTCCCAACACATTTAATGCTAACTCATAAGTAGAGATGTCTCGATCAGTCCCAGACCTGCCGAATATTACGGAGCATCCGTGTTATATATGAAAATGTACTGCACGTTGACAGATTTTCTGGATATCGCGGGGGGAACCAGCATCTGACATTATACTGTTACATCCACATTGAACAGCTGCTTGATACTATTTTATTCCACCCCCAGCTGTTAAGCCACGAAGGTGATTATTCTCTTTGTGTCCGGTGTCAATGCATTGTAAATCACTGATCGTTGCCTCCATGGTAGTAAAAAAGCTATACCTCTTACCATGCTTCCTGCAAAAGTGTCACAAAGGGAGGATAGAGAGTGGATGGACAAAGATGTCATAGCGATGCAAAGATATCTTGTCATAGGCTTGCAAAACATCTAAATAATTAATTTGTCGAAACAACAGAGTTGTCACTTTGAGCTGGCTGGAACCGCAATTTCGTGGAGCGTACGCAACTTTAAACAAGATAACAGATTTTTGTGTGTTTAAAGTTCTGAATACAAAATAACATCCACACAGGACGACGCGTTTAAACTGGAAATGAATGAATATGTACTGTACATCACTTGGTGGCCAGATTAAATGTATATTTTTATTATCAAGAAATCTTTGTGAGATAGAATATCTTTTATTAGCCCCCTAATGGCAAAATAAATGTACATAAGTAATTGTAGGAAATATAAATATATAAATTGCATGTATGAGAAGATGTAATTACAATGCAGATTATGAAGAAAAAAGGGGAGGTGTTGAATGTAGGCTGCTTTTGGGCTACCATCGCTATTGTATCAAACAATTATTTAGGGTTGCACCAAAATACTTAATTGAGCATTGTTGAAATCATTTGAATGCAGTGTTTCTCTTAGTATTTTGTGCAATAACATTAAATTAAAGTACCATTATTTTTGAAATGGCCTGGAGTTTTTTTAACAATTCTCAACAATAATTAAGCAATGCCTCATTTTAAGTGGTTACTTTTTAAATGATTTTTGTCAGTTTTAAGTTATTTTCGTGCCCACTGTGGGTTTTCCATTCATTAACTGAAATGGTACCATCAACTTTGTCCTTGTCTGTTCATGTACTCATCAATACTTTCATCCCACAGGGCATACTCCTTGTGTATGACATCACCAATGGCTGGTCATTTGATGGCATTGACCGTTGGATCAGAGAAATTGATGAGGTTGGGTTTGATTTTCAATCAAATTAATATGGTACTCACCAAAAGTTAGGGATATTGGGTTTTTAGATACATTTTCAGGAAGAACCTAAAATGCACTACTATAATAACCTTTCCAGGTGAAAATAATTCCAACATCTCAATCTTGAAAGTACATGTCCAACTGTTCATTGATTTAATACTTTTTCCAAAAATAGATTTTCCAACAAGGAGTGGAATGCAACTTTCATGCAATCTTTGAATTGCCTGCTGCAATTTGTTGGTTCAATTAAAATGAATAAAACAGTCCTCTTCATCATGCTTTTCACATTGAGATCTCCTGATACTAAGATAACACCTCACAATTGTTCAAAAGTACTTTGCGATTGTGAGGCTTCAAACAGCTTAGTGTCACAGGTTGGAAGCTGCATCAGAGATGTTAGCGAGACGTGGAGAGTCACAGAATGACACAGAAGTGGAAGTCCGTGACTATAGGAATTAAAAAAAAATATTTGTGAATTTTGACTAGTGGAAGAGTAAACAACTGGTTAGCACATCTGCCTCACAGTTCAGAGGACGAGGGTTCAAATCCTTGCCCCACATATGTGGAGTTTGGATGTTCTCAAATTGCACATGTGGGTGTTTTCTCCAGGTACTCTGTTTTCCTCCCACATCCTAAAAATAAAAACTTGGATGGTAGGTTGATTGAAGAATCGAAATTGCCCGTAGGTGTGGCTGTGAATGGTTGTTTATATGTGGCCCGCGATTGGCTGGCGACCAGTTCAGGGTGTACCCCACCTCTCTCAAGAAGATAGCTGGGATAGGCTTCAGCATGCCTGCTACGCTAGTGAGGATAAGCGGTATGGTACATGGATGTATGGATGAATTTTGACAATAGGCTCCTTGTTCGAGATAAACAAGCTGGGCTAGAGAAATACCTAAATATTATATAGTCGGACGTGCATTCAAACATTCAAGGTCAAATTATATTCTCCTGTAAAGCTCGTAAGCATTTTAGATCCACCTTAAAATGTAAGTGAAACACAAATGTCCCTAGCTTCTTATGATTAATGTATATCACCACATTGGCATCGTTAAAAACAAATGTTACATCTTTCAGCATGCCCCAGGTGTGCCCAGGATCTTGGTTGGCAATCGACTTCACTTGGCTTTCAAGCGGCAGGTTCCAACAGAGCAAGCGAGGGCTTATGCTGAAAAAAACAGCATGACTTTCTTTGAGGTCAGCCCGCTGTGCAACTTCAATGTCATCGAGTCTTTCACAGAACTCTCGCGCATCGTGCTCATGAGGCACGGGATGGAAAAGTTCTGGAGGCCTAATAGAGGTGAGCATGTTGGTTTGAAATTGCTTAGTTTGCAATGTGATATTACACCAAAACAGCGAGGAATAAAAGCTATACTCAATAAAAATTCCAGTCTGTGCACGGAATGTTGAAGCCTGCACAGATAAGATAAGATATGTCTTCTAAGACAACCAGAAGTCTGACTGTGACCGATTCCGTTCCTTGAGAATAAATGAATTGGATAAATGAAAGTATTTACAGGTACAAATTCCAGTCATATTTTCAGCTCACGCCCCAAAATATCCTTACATATGGCACAATATTGGAGAGCAATTTCTTCTGGTCCAGAGTCAGCAGTTGTTTTGCTTCTCAAAAAGAAGGGTCATTCCTTTGAGGACAACAATGTCAAAATTCTGCATAACGAGGTTTGAAAGGGGTGTGAAAGAAGCCATCAATGTCGAACTCGATGGGCCTGCTTAGAACAGTGGCCTATTATCTTTACCCCCAAAGATTGTCTAATTCCAGGGAAGAGTCGGAAGAAACTGAATGCTCACAGAGTGCTGGATCAAGTGTTTAAGAGCAAGAGGGGAAATGTGGCCAGAGAAGATGAGCAGGGATGACCACAGGCTTGAGAGGATTGTCAAGCAATGGTGATTCAGAAATGTTCGGGAGAGCATGAACCAGCACATACAGACATCTTCATGATTTCGGCTACAGCTGTAGAAGCGTATGTATCAAGCCACTCTTGAACCAAAAATGTGTGAAGTGTCTGTGCTGGGCTAAGGAGAAAAAGTACTCATCTGTTGCCAAGTGGTCCCAAGCCCTCTGTTCAGATGAAAGTCAGTTTTGAATTTCATTTGGAAATCAAGGTCCCAGACTCTGCAGGAAAACTTAACCAGCACAAAAGAAAGTCAAGCTGCTTGAAGTTTCCTCAGTCATTAATGGTTTTGGGACCCATGTCATTTGCTGGTGTGGGTCCATTGTCTTTTATCAAGTCCACAGGCAATGCAGCTGTCTACCAGAAAATTTTAGCGCATTGGGTGTTTCCTGCTGCTGACAAGATTTATGGAGACAATGATTTGATTTTCCAGCGCGGTTTTGTACCTGCCCACAAAGCCAAAACTACCAATACCTGGTTTACTACTCATGGAATAACAGTCGGGCGGCACGGTGGATCAGCTATAAAATGTTGGCCTCACAGTTCTGAGGACCCGGGTTCAATCCATTTGCATATTCTCCCCGTGCCTGCGTGCATTTTCTTCGGGCATTCCAGTTTCCTCCCACAACCCAAAAACATGCAACATTGGACACTCCAAATTGCCCCAACATTTTTGTTTATGATCTTTTTTTGTTGGGCATGAAATATTGGATGTTTATAAGAAATACAGGCTGTTCATTTTTTCTCTGCTATAATCAAAATTGAAACAAAAACATTTCATTTTGTGTGTTGTGAACTAATGGCATACAAGTGTACCTTTTTGAAACAAATTATTGAAAAAATAACTTTCTCTGACTATTCCAATTTTGGGGCATATACCTGTAGACTGATTACCAGTCACATGTAAAAAAAAAAAAAAAAAAACCATGACCACATCCCAGGCATTCACTTGTATGATTTGGATTCCCTTTCCTCTTTCTCCAGTTTTTAGCCTCCAAGATCTGTGCTGCCGTTCCATCGTCTCCTGCACACCCGTGCACCTCATCGACAAGCTCCCTCTCCCAGTGGCCATCAAATCGCACCTTAAGTCATTCTCCATGGCCAACGGCATGAATGCAGTCATGATGCACGGACGCTCCTACTCAGTGGTCAACACTGCAGCCTCAGGCGTCACAAACGGCGGAAGCAAGGGCAACAGTATCAAACGCTCCAAGTCCTTCAGGCCCCCACAGAGTCCACCGAAAACCTCTTCATCCTCTTCCTCCAGGGGGAACTGTAAAATATCGTAGTGAAAGTGTGGACTGAGGCCAGTGTGTTTTGGTGGTGGTGTTGCCAGAGGCCTCTCAAGGCCTACGGGGGGGAACAAGCTACCACCTGCAAGTAAACCTGATCAGAACTTGGCGCTACCTTGGACGTGTTTTGACCTGTTTTGATGGGTTTCTATTTGTTTGCACTTACCGGTACCATCTTTGGAGGTTGCCCCCCCACCCTCCGCTTTTACAATATTAACTGATTGTGTTGAACAAGACATCAGTTGCGGATTGTCACTCACGTGTTAACATTACAAACTAGGGGAGAATCAGTTTATTTTTTGAATTTGATCTTTATCTTAATATTTAAAGTTGGGCTTGACATTTAAAATATTGCTTTATGTAATATGATAGTGGGAGACTTTTCTAATTTACAGTGTCTTACACCTTTATTGAGGGCTCACTCTCTGCAACAACCTTCAAATCTAAGATTAAAGTTTACTTTTAAAATTGGCTTTTTTTTTTAATCAGGAGAAGATGAGGGAAGAAAATAATTTGCACAGAGTTCATTAAAACTACCATCTAAAAACAGCATTGCTCAATTTAGGTTTTGTGATGCCAGGGTCTTTGACCGAATCAGCTGCTTTAGTTTCATCCACTGTTGGATATTTTTCTGTGGCCTTTTTAACCGATTAAGTGAAATAATCTTTTCCATTAAAAACTTTGGAAATGTCTTGGTGCTGATGACTAAGTACAAACCAAATGTACAGATTTTTACCTTGATGGGTTTGCTATCATTAATACATACATTTGTAAATAGTCCCTCCCCCCCTCCATTTTGAATATTTTCTAAACGGTCTTCTTTGTATTTATGAATGTTAAAATTACCGTCATCTGCTTCCTTACTGTTTTCAGGTGGAATTTTGTGTTACTGCCTCTTGCGTATCTGTGTTCAAACTCCTTTCAGCCTCCCGGAAAGTTGACGCATGACAGCAGTGCCTGGTTACTGTTGACACTGAGCAAGCTTTTCATTGTAACTATACAAATGATTGACAAGAGGCTTAAGATGTTAAGTTTACAGCAACGGTTCAGTAAGAGTGTAAAGTTTTATCAGAACTTAACCTTCCTGAGGAAACTATGTGGTAAGATTATGTAAGGAATGAAAATAATGGTGCACATTTGTCATTGCTGCTGATGTCTGTGCCGTACTGAGACCAGTGTGTGGGAGTGTATTAAATAAACTAAAGCACAATGTCTTGATGCAAGCTGAGCTGTGTTGCCAATGTTTGGGTGGGAACTCTTATTCATTTTCTCATCTGGCTGCGTAAAGAAAAACAGACTACAGATAAAGATTGGTAAAACCTTTTTGGGTTTTTTTTTGCGTTACCTTCCTTCAAACATTTGTCAAGGTCATTGTGAGAATATTTTGCGCTCTCTTTGTATGTTGTGGGGCCACCGGCGCTGGGGAGTCTTCAAACCCATGGGGGTGCTGAATTGATTAGCGTTGTGTTGGCCACTTTTGGACAACTCGAACATGAATGCAACGGTCAAAAGTCACAGAAAGGTTGTGGGGTCACTGCCAATGAAAAGATGTGTGTGTGTGTGTGTGGGGGGGGGGGGGCAGAAGCTTTTCTGTGCCTCGCAGTGGCCTGGGGACAATGCAAATGTATTGCTTTATGTCAGGGGTGTCGGACTCATTTTTGTCACGGGCGACATTGTAGTTACGGTTTCCCTGAGAGGCCTGTTACGACTGTGAAACTATGAAAATCTTTTGCCTCATGTTTACATGTGAAATTTATGAGTTACTTTTGGAATCAGAAATTAAGGTAATGGGTTTTTGAACTATTGCTGATGTTTGGGCACACAATGCTTGCAATATGTTATGACGTAACATGAAATTTTGGGGACAAATTTTAACACAAACCCTGGAATTTGATACTCATAATTTTCCTTCACGGGCCACGCAAAATCATCCGGCGGGCCGGATCTGGCCCCCGGGCCTTGAGTTTGATACCTCTTTATGTCTTGCCGTCTAGCTTTCTGCATCTCTGAACTCAGTGTGAACAAGGGATGGCGTGCAAAAACACTTTCCAAGTTAAGATGACATTCAGTCGCTTATTACCCATCTTAAACCGCAGGGTGTTCCCAAAGTCTGGAATTAAGGCAATAAGGCTTCTTTTCAAGGATTGAGATTTTACATTATTATATGTTTACAATGAGAGTCATTGATGGTGCAGCGCAGGGGTGTCAAACTAATTTTTGTCGCGGGCCACATTGGAGTTACGATTTCTCTCAGAGGGCCATTATGACTGTGAATCCATGAAAATCTTTCACCTCGTGGTATTTGCAGATGAAATTTATGAACTAGTTTTGAATCAGAAATCAAGTCCATGTGTTTTTCAACTATTGGTCATGTTTGGTAACACAAAAATGCTTGCAGTATCTCTACGTTCTCATCTATGATAAGACAATTTGAACTATTGTTACAGATTATCACAAAAATCATGGAAGTTGATATAGATGATTTGCCTTCACGGGCCACATAAAATCACACGGCTGGCCGGATCTGGCCCCCGGGCCCTGAGTTTGACTCCTGTGGTGTTGCGGTACACACGCCTGACTTTGGCACGGGGCAGGTGGGATCGATTCCCGCTCAGCAATGGTGTCATATCTACCCTGCGACTGACTACGACCAGTTCAGGGCGTCGTCTGCCTTTCGCCTGAAGCTAGCTGGGATAGGCTCGACTTCACCTGTGACCCTTGTGAGGTAAAGCGGCGTGGATAATGGAAATGAAGAAAGAACGTCTTCACGACGAGTTCCCACGTGCGTGACGCCATATTTGATGCGCTTTGCAAGATGAACGCAAAGACGATGCAGTAACTCCCCATTGCGTCGAGACTCTGTGACATACTTTCGATCGCAAAAAGTTGATTGGCTGTGTGAAGGCGACGCCACATTAAATTGTGTCTGGACACGTTGGACTTCTCACGGGGATGTTTATGTCCGTGCACGCGGTTGTTGGGGCAGCGTGTTTGCTTTGATGTTTTTACGATGTTTGTGCAGTTGCTGATTGCATGGCACTGCTTCATAAAGGTTCGAGACACTGCACGGGTGAGTGGATGGTTAGAGGGGGAGGGGGTTAGGTGGGTTCCCCTTCACCCCTCCCCTCCCTCTGAAAGGCTGATATTCTGTCTCTCTTTCTCATTGTGCACGTTGGTTCGCTTATTCCGCGGCAGTGTGACTTAAATGTGTTCTACCAATCCTCACATTTTGTTTATATGGACGATCAAGGGAACAATTCGACTTATCGAAACTGTATTGAAGTAGCGTATTTCAGGAGTTGGTTTGTCTCCGTAGAAGTTACATGGGGAACGGAATTTGGATGAAGTGGCTCGCTGATTTTACGCAATGCAAATGCAGGCTTACAAAATTCCACTTTCTTATGTTCATCTAACTGAGCTATGGAATTAACCAAAGGACGAGTCTTGCAAAAGAGCAACAATGTATAAAAGCCCTCCACCGCTTTTGGATTTTGGATGCGACAAGAGGAATACCACTTGGCGCTACGCCTTCAACTCCAGTGGACGAGAACTGGGCTGGATTCGCGGGTATTTGCGAACAATTTTGGTTTTCCAATTTCTCGGACTTTCTCTGGGTGCAAGTGTGTCAGCACCCGAAGTGGAACACGAGGGGCTTTGTCCCAACACGCTCAACACAAATCTCTGGGTTGACGCACAAAGCACCTGCGAGAGGGAATGCAACGTTGATGAGGTGAGGTCATTTTATCCTATAGGCTTTTTACTTTTATTGGCTTCATGTGAAAACAGAAGTGTACCACTTTCTTTTTAAGTAGCTCATTCCTTTTCTAAACATCCACTGATAGTAGCGCAAAAAAAAAAAAAGGGAGTTGTCCTTGATGGGGATCTTGTTGACTTGTAAAGCACAACGTGAACCAGGATCCATTAACAACAATACTGTAATGCGACAGATTTGGAGAGGCAAGATATTTCAGTGTTCTAAAAGCCACATGCTTCTTGCACAAAAAACAAAAAAAATCCTCCTAAAGAGTTGCCAAAATTGTTCCTGAAAACCTTCACTGGAAATTTTGTACTTGAATACATTTCAATCTGTACTCCCCTCCTTACTTAAGTATCAGAGTTGAAAAACTCAAGTATCTGTATTTTTACAAGACCGCCTCCTCTGTCAATTAGTGGTTCATCCATTGTGTTGTGTGAGCAGGATTGTGCCGACTTTGAGAAGTGCTGCACCAACGTGTGCGGCCTCAACAGTTGTGTTGCTGCACGATTCTCTGATGGCACCACTGCTGAACCCGATGGCCTCGGAGGGAAAGGGGACGGCGTCCCGGGCTCAACGGCGACCTGCGACGGATTCGTCTGCAGTCAGCAGGGAGCCACGTGTGACATCTGGGATGGCCAGCCCATCTGCAAATGTCGGGACCGATGCGAGAAAGAGCCCAACTTCACCTGCGCGTCGGACGGCCTCACGTATTTCAACCGCTGCTACATGGATGCGGAGGCCTGCATCCGGGGGGTGTCTCTAACGGTGGTCACCTGCCGATTCTACCTCGCAGGACCCCACACTAGTCCGCTTCCTCAGGACACGACTGCTTATCCCACACCCACATCGCCTCAGGAGGAAGCGATGCCCCCCACGCTGTACTCCAACCCTCACCACCAGTCCATCTATGTCGGAGGCACGGTCAGCTTCCACTGCGATGCCATAGGCACCCCCAGACCTGATGTAACCTGGGAGAAACAAAGCGAGCGGCGCGAGAGACTCGTCATGAGGCCGGATCAAATGTACGGGAATGTGGTGATTACCAACATTGGACAGCTCGTCATCTATAACGCCCAGGTGTGGGACACGGGCATCTACACTTGCATTGCACGCAATTCCGCAGGGGTTCTCCGGGCTGACTACCCTCTATCAGTCATACGGCGGGCTGATGACGACTTCTCTGAGGATCCGGAGATGCCCATGGGGAGACCCTTCTCTCCTGCTGACTGCCTGGCCGAAGTGGACACGAGAGTGTGCAGCGGCGAGCGCCATGTGGACTGGTACTATGACAGCAAGCTGGGATCTTGCATGGCCTTCAGCAATGGCGGCTGCGAGGATAGTCGCAACCGGTTTGAGACTTATGAGGAATGTAAGGCCTTCTGTCAGAGAGAGGGGAACGGGGTCTGCTCACTACCTTCAGTCCAGGGACCCTGCAAATCTTGGCAAGTGCGTTGGGCTTGGAATTCCATCATGAAGCAGTGCCAAGCTTTCGCCTACGGTGGCTGCCATGGGAATGCTAACAGCTTCGTCACCAAAAAGGAATGTGAAGCAAACTGCCCAGCACCAAAAAGGAAACCTTGCAAGACATGTAGGCTTAAGGGGAAAATGGTGCCTAGTCTATGTCGCAGTGACTTCGCCATTGTGGGCCGGCTGACCGAGCTGGTGGAGGATCTGGACTCGGGACTGGCCCGCTTTAGCCTGGAAGAGGTTCTCAGAGATGAAAAGATGGGCTTGACTTTCTTCAACACTAAACACCTCGAAGTGACTATTGACAAGATCGACTGGAGTTGTCCTTGCCCAAACATCACCTTGGAGGAAAACCCTCTGCTGGTGATGGGGGTGGTGCAGGATGGAGTTGCCATCATCCAGTCAGACAGCTACGTCAGAGCAATAACTGATCGCAGACTTAAGAAACTCCGTGAAGTTGTGTTGAAAAAAAACTGCCAGACATTGTAAAACTCCCCATGACCTGTTATTGCACAGATGGCTGAAGGAACAAATGGCACTGTGAAACATTTATCACCGAGGTGCAGGGCGTGTACTGCACAAAAATTTGACTTTTTTTTTTTTTTTTTTTACAAGCGCACCACTCGCATCTATAGCTACTTAAAAATGATATTATGTGTTGTGTTGTTTGTTTTGATTCTAATCAAAGTAGATTATACTTTGTCTTGACATGGAGTCCATATGATCTTTTATAGCTGTCAGAAAAATATTTTTATGTTAACTTGTATGGCTTAGCAAAATGTCACTTGTGTCTATATTGTCTTGATTTTCATATAATGTTTTATATCCTTTTTTTCTATATCTAAAGTGCAGATTATCATCTGTAATCCTTTATGGCAAGTTACAGTATTTTTCTGGTGTTTCTGTTAAATGACCCAAATATACATTGAGAAGAGCAGCACAGAAGCAAAAAGGCACTAAATCATGCGAAAATAAAATATGAGTCATGTGGCAATAAGGACTATAGTGTCTACAGATTTAAGATACAATCATTCTGGTTGTTTATTTATTGAAACATCTAAGTGAAGTAATTTGGCAACACGTCTGAGCCTTTAGCTCATTTAAGGCGCTTTTCTCCATCCTGATGTTGTCCGTTCAGCAAAAGAAGGACACGACGCTTTACACCAAACTTTCCTTCCTGAACAGGAGACATTTGTTGTTGGCTGGCATGTCCACCTAAACACAGAAAACATTTTAAGTTGATATTTTACAGAGGGAAAAATATGTTATAGGATTGAAAAAGCTGATAACTTACAATTTTCTCCAGGAATAAACCATGCATTTCTGCAAGTGATTTGAGTAGGGAAATATCCCGAAGACCCCATTCTGGGTTCCTGGAAATCAAAATATTTCGCAACTAAATTACATAGCACAAGTGCATTTAACATGATTGCAATAATACTTCTATCTTTCAAGATGACATAATTCCACCAGGTATTGCATATGAAGACAAAATGTCACCTTACCTCTGTCGTAGGCTAAAGTCAAAATCAACATTGCTTTGTGGTGTGATGCCACCGTTCACCGCGTAAGGCTGGAGAGCACAGCAGAAATTCCGTCACATGAATCGTATTTTCCGGGTGCATGTTGGTGAGATCAAGTTTTTTTCAACTCACCCCATATGTCAACAGCAGACCTTGTGGCTTCAACACCACTGCAGCCCCTTCGAATAAACCCTAGAGGAGAAAAAAGCACATCCTACATAGCTTCAAGGAACAGAGCTGAGGTGTCCCAAACCTGGAGTTTTTTGAGTTACAAGCAGTTGGTTGATTGATTTTTTTTTTTTCCGTTTGTTTTGTGTTGCATGCCAGAATTTCATTGATGAGCAAGCTTCAGATACGTTGCCGTTTGATTGAAGTGGGAAAAAGGATGTAATTCATGATCCTGACATCACTCACTAGGCCACTAAAGTCAGGTGAACACAAATGTACTAGTGTGTGAGACTTCTATGTTAATTTTGCTTCATGTAACGTTATTTCTTAAACTTATTCAACAGAATACTAGCGGGCGAAAAGATGCCTGAAGAATGGAGGAAAAGTGTTCTAGTTCCCATTTTTAAGAACAAAGGGGATGTTCAGAGCTGTGGGAACTATAGAGGAATAAAGTTGATGAGCCACACAATGAAGTTATGGGAAAGAGTAGTGGAGGCTAGACTCAGGACAGAAGTAAGTATCTGCGAGCAACAGTATGGTTTCATGCCTAGAAAGAGTACCACAGATGCATTATTTGCCTTGAGGATGCTCGTGGAAAAGTACAGAGAAGGTCAGAAGGAGCTACATTGTGTCTTTGTGGATCTAGAGAAAGCCTATGACAGAGTACCAAGAGAGGAACTGTGGTACTGCATGCGTAAGTCTGGTGTGGCAGAGAAGTATGTTAAAATAGTACAGGACATGTATGATGGCAGCAGAACAATGGTGAGGTGTGCCTTAGGTGTGACAGAGGAATTTAAGGTGGAGGTGGGACTGCATCAGGGATCAGCTCTGAGCCCCTTCCTGTTTGCAGTGGTAATGGATAGGCTGACAGATGAGGTTAGACTGGAATCCCCTTGGACCATGATGTTCACAGATGATATTGTCATATGCAGTGAAAGCAGGGAGCATGCAGAGGAACAATTGGAAAGATGGAGACATGCACTGGAAAGGAGAGGAATGAAGATTAGCCGAAGTAAAACAGAATATATGTGCGTGAATGAGAAAAGTAGAGGGGGAAGAGTGAGGCTACAGGGAGAAGAGATAGCGAGGGTGGATGACTTCAAATACTTGGGGTCAACAATACAGAGCAATGGAGAGTGTGGTCAGGAAGTGAAGAAACGGGTCCAAGCAGGTTGGAACAGCTGGCGAAAGGTGTCTGGTGTGTTATGTGACAGAAGAGTGTCTGCTAGGATGAAGGGCAAAGTTTACAAAACAGTGGTGAGGCCGGCCATGATGTACGGATTAGAGACGGTGGCACTGAAGAAACAACAGGAAGCTGAACTGGAGGTGGCAGAAATGAAGATGTTGAGGTTCTCGCTCGGAGTGACCAGGTTGGATAGGATTAGAAATGAGCTCATTCGAGGGACGGCCAAAGCTGGATGTTTTGGAGACAAGATTCGAGAGAGCAGACTTCGATGGTTTGGACATGTTCAGAGGCGAGAGAGTGATATATTGGTAGAAGGATGCTGAGGATGGCGTTCCCAGGCAAAAGAGCGAGAGGAAGACCAAAGAGAAGGTTTATGGATGTGGTGAGGGAAGACATGAGGGCAGTTGGGGTTAGAGAGGAAGATGCAGGAGATAGGCTAAGATGGCAAAAGATGACACGCTGTGGCGACCCCTAACGGGACAAGCCGAAAGGAAAAGAAGAAGAAGAAGTAACGTTATTTCTTAATGTTTTATAATACATTGGCATTCATCAAGAACATTTAATTTTTTTAAATTTATTCACCCATATTAGGTTGTTGAATTTCACACTTGATGGTTGGACCACCACTCCAAACACAAAAAGAAGTGAATCGTCCCGTTTAACAGCATATTTATTATTGTACTTGTGATTTGCAGTGGACTGAATACTGGATGTACTTGTAATACTTCGGCATACATAGACTTACGCCTCTGTCCTAAACATATTTTGTTCTAGTGTCTCAGAGCAAAAGGACCAGAGTGACACCAACTACACTGGCCAATAACGAGAATTGTGATTATTGTTGCGGAAACAGAATTTAATTGAAGCGCTTGCATTGGAATGGGTATCGTCACCAAGATACCTGCCTCAGTGCAAGCCATGGGAGAGATGTGGATCATGTTGATGTTAAGGACCAGATCGAGGCTCTCTGGTTGGATCCCTCCCCAGTGATCGTGACTCTGAGAAGCATCCAGGTGGATGGCGGGCTTTACATTGTTCAGTTGGTAGTGAGCTCTGTAGGCTTCGATACTGAAAAGACGAGAGCGTGGTGCGTTGTTAGAGACCCACAACACCAACACGCCTTCATCATGAACACCGTTCATGATTGGCGCAAAGTCCACTCGCTGTTGTTTGCGGGCATCCTCGGGGCTCGTCGTCGATGCCCGTCATTGAGTTCACTGCAGTGCAAAACAAAAACATCATATATACCTGGTTAAAGAGCGTTGATCGTACTCTGAGGGTTGCCAAGTAATGTTCCGTAGAGCCCCAGCGAAATGCATGACATGTTGTCCTGTCCCGGAGGAGATTTCAAGCGCTTGCAGCCGCCTGTCGGTATTCACGCAGCCCCGCAAGACTTTCAGGATGGGCTCCTTGTTCCTTTCCGCGGCGGCGGCATTCAGCATTCTGCAAAAGGCCGGGAACAGCTGTCGGCTAATACAATAGAGATCGCGAAGCCAACCCAGGACCGCCGCTTGTTACTGCGTGGGCTCTACTCGAACAAATGGAGCGTAGTCCGCAATGTTTTGTTTTTCGCCAGAAAATGCTCAACTTCCGCCCTGTCACGAATCACGTGGCTCCTTACACCCAATGAAAGCAATGAAAGTAGGTCGGGCTCAAACAGTGACAGTGTTTTGCCTTTATTTTATTAAAAGGAAAAAAAAATACGGGTTCATGCGTTCAAGAGTTTACAACACCTTATATCACATATTAACCTTATATTCCTTTCAGGTTCACATTTAATTTTATTATTCTAGGTTTAACAAGTCAATAGCACTGCGCACCAGGGCACAACTACAGGATCAATATCTTTTGGCAAGATGTGCAGGATCTGTACGTGAATATTATACATCGAACACAATATATAATTGCTAAACACATCGTTACATACAGTGGTGATTGGCTTTAGCATTTGAAATGAAATAAAGTTGAAACGTGGCTCACGGATCCTTCAATTTTATTTTTAAACGTGGCTCTTAGAGAAGTAAAGACACCTCTGATAAAGGGTGTGAACAAGACATTTAATGTAATTTACTGAGAAGAGCAGAATGAAATACTGAAGTAACCATATGGTTTGCTGAAAAATCTGATGCATATTTAGCATGCAATAGATAAAAGTGGGTAATATTATTAATGCATCGCCAGCAAAAGAATAACAGAATTACTCATACTCTTTTCTGTGTTCCTTCTCTCAGTCAATTCCCATTATTAACATTATGATTTGGTTCATCTTTCGCGTTACATGTGAGTGAGTTGTTATGAGTGGAAATGGGACTCACTGGAGTGTATTTTTTTTTATTGCAGGTGGACTCATAGAGAAAAATATCTGGCTGGTCATTCCTCTCAAGCACTTCCAGACAATTCCCCCCGGAATCACTGAAGATTGTGTCTGAGAAGACAGAATTGAGGCTAAGGTGGGTGTTCAAATCCAACTCCTGCACAATTGGATTAAGAGAGTCTTTGGTCACAATGACTCCTGGGCCTCTTGGAGGTTTGACTGGAGGACTGAGCTCAGGCCCGCTACTTTCACTGTCTTGTCGCGGTTTTGGATTAGATTTTGCTACTGTTTCATGTTTCTCTTGGTTATTGCATTTTTCGGAGATGGCAGCAGGAAGTGTGTCAGTCTTGATTCCCACCCTGCAGCCGTTGTTGACGCTGAGGCGTCGAGATGAGCCATCAGCTGTGGAGATGACACTGCTGGCACGAGGAAGACTTTTAGACGACGTGTACCCTTTGAGCCGCCCTTCTTTTCCCAGCGGATTGGAGAAGCAATTTAGGCAACCGGACATTGAGGACGACTTGCCCTGAACATAAAACACTGTAATTGATGAACAAGATGAAGCCTGGGTACATTCGGTATTGTTGGAGTTAGATCTTAAACTTGTGCTTAATACGCCCCCTGATTCTGATGGTCGA